>NC_060141.1:406321281-406645826 GCF_021461385.2 Schistocerca piceifrons | reverse complement strand
CAAAACAAAGATAATAGAGTGTAGTCGAATTAAATCAGGTAATGGCGAAGAAATTAGATCAGGAAACGAGGTACTTAAAGTAGTAGATAAATTTTGCCATTTGGGCAGCAAAATAACTGATTACGGCCGAAGTATAGAGAATACGAAATGTAGACTGCCAATGGCAAGGAAGAAGATAAATTCGTCAACAGCAAATATAGACTATGTTATGAAGTCTTTTGTGAAGGTATTTTTCTGGAGTGTAGCCATATACGCAAGTGAAACAGGGTCGATAAACAGTTTAGACAAGAAGAGAATACAAGCTTTTGAAATGTGCTGCGGAAAAATACTGAAGATAGATGGGTAGATTACGTAACTGATGAGGAGGTACTGAATGGAACTGGAGAGAAAAGAAAGTTGGGGCACAAACTGACTAAAAGAAGGGATCTGTCGACAGGACAGATTCTGAGACATCAAGAGATCGCCAATTTAGTATTGGAGGGAAGCACAGGGCGTAAAAATCGCAGAGGGAGGCCACGAGACGAATAAATTAAGTAGATTCATAGGGATATAGGTTGAAGTAGTTGTTAGGAGATGACGAGGCTTGCACAAGATAGAGTAGCATGGAGAGCTGCATAAAACCAGTCTTCAGACTGAAGACCACAACAACAAAAAAGCATTTGTAAAGGTACATCTATGAAATTTGGTATCTGACTCCTTCGTTAGGTATAAAGAAAATCCGAGTTATAGTGTTCCTCGAAATTCAGCCCCTAAGAGGATGAAATACGGGAAAAATGGTTTTGAAAATATTTAATTGTGAAAGCATTTTTAAAGCTAAATCTAAGAACTTCTGTATTTGGCTTCTCGGCTAAAAATACGAGGGTTGTCCAGGAAGTCAGTTCCGATCGGTCGCGTATGGAAACCACTGGGAAAATCCGGTAAAGCTTTGCACAGATGTGTTGGGCAGTGTCTCCAGTATGCCTGTCGATCGTGTCGCGTAGCTCTTTTCAGTTCTGAGTGAACAGTAAGCTCGTAAAGATGCATAGGGCATAGCGTCTCTCGCCAAGTATGGGGGTATGGTTAGAGATTTTGCCTGTGTCATGCAGCCCACATAACACAACTGTTGAGCAATTCCTTCTTCATGCCAATTCTCGGCCGCACACTGCAGGGGCAATGAAGACGCTCCTGCAGCATTTCCGATGAGAAATGTTTGATCACTCACAATACAGTTCGTAATTGGCTCTCACTGAGTCTCATCTCTGCTCACAAGAACCACTGGCTATGAAGACAAAAATTTTCCGCAGAAACGAGCTGCAGACCAGTGTAGATAACTGGTCGAAAGCACAGTCGGCTGCTTTCTATGACAACGATATTGGAAAGTTGATGCAACACTACGACAAACCTCGAAGTTGGTTGGTTGGTTGTTTGGGGGAAGAGACCAAACAGCGAGGTTATCGGTCTCATAGGGTTAGGGAAGAATGGGGAAGGAAGTCGGCCGTGCGCTTTCAAAGGAACCATCCCGGCATTTGCCTGGAGCGATTTAGGGAAATCACGGAAAACCTAAATCAGGATGGCCGGACGCGGGATTGAACCGTCGTCCTTCCGAATGCGAGTCCAGTGTCTCGAAGTTGGAGCGGCGACTATGTAGACAAGTAGGAGGAAGGTGTACTTACTTGCTGCAAATGAAACGTTTCTGGTTTTCACTGTGGTTTCTATTTCGCGAACTTACTTTCTGGACAACCCTAGTAAATAGTATGCATTTAAGTGTTTGTAGAAATTCAACCCCTAAGGGGGTAAAAAAAGAGATGGAAGTTTGTATAGAAATATTTGATTGTGAAAGCGTTTTTGAAACTAAGAAAATTTGTATTTGGCTTCCCAGTTAACAATTAAAAAAATACGTGTTTCCTTGTTTTTTAGACAATCAACTCTTAAGGGGGTGAAATAAGGGATGAAAATTTTTCTGAAAATATTTCATTACATTGAAACATATTTGAAGCTAAATCTATGAAACCTGGCATTTGACTTGTAAATAAATGTACCTTTAGGGGATGAAAGTTTTTATGGAATTATCGTCACAAGAACTCAAAGGCAGCATTATCGGTAATAAAGACTTCCGACTCCAGCAATTCGGAAAAGACCATGCTTCCATGTCCTTCATTAGGATGAAAAGTTTAGTTGATGGTCCAATTTTTGAACAATATAAAATTCGATTAAAGGAAAATAAAAAAAAAAAACTGTGCAGACCGTACAGTCTACACGAGCGAAGCAGAGGGCTACAAATTAGTATGTGTGTATATATCTCGCGAAAAGATCATGTTGGTAATATTAGTAATACTGAAGTTCGCACTGAGACTTAACGAATACCAGCTTTATTCCTGGGCACCATTTGCGGCTGATCGGGAAAGGGAAAGTGTATGGTACACGAAGTACCGTCCACCGCTCACCATGTAGTGGTTTGCGGATTATAAAGGTAGATGTATTAATAGCAGTCGAACCTGGGCCTCGTCTTCGGTGGACAATGCTCCTAACAACTACGCTGAAAACTCACCATTCGTCTCAAAGCTTCAAACTGCCAGTGCCTCTTCTACTTTCTGAAGCACAGACAATTATTCATAACACTGAATGTGTCCTGAGTTGTCTCGATAGAGAGAAAATAAAATTGATTCTAGAGACTCGGGAAGTGGTACCAGAAACACAAAAAGCTTTTGTTTGGAATAAAGCTACAGAGATAAGCAGACATAGCATGGTCCTGACGTGTATGATATGGTATCGATTTAGCCGCTACCAATTCTGGATTTTTTTTTTTTTTCTGTGGTCAGGTGGAGCTACTGTATCCAGAGCCAGGCTACGTGGAAATCGACCCCGAAACGCTGTGGGATGCAGTTCTTGGCGTCCTCAAGGGTGCTCTAACAGGTCAGGCTATAAAATACTCTGCTATCTTCAGAAATAGTATAGTTGATTTTTCGTTGACGCTTCACTGGATGCTGCCGTCAGCCGGAGAAATATTTACCTAAGCGCCAACTTTTTTTTTACAACGCTTGTCTTTGATGTCACTGTCTTCCTCCTTCCAGAACTAATTGCATAGTTTCCTACAATTCAGTTGCTTCCACAGCAGAAACTAGATATGTACATTTTTTAAAAAAATAATGGACTTGTGGTTTACAAAATTTTGTTCTCAAGTTCATCAGATGGTGACATAAATTGTCCGTAACAAAGATTTTAGCAGCTTTGTGGTGCTATGCATGAAAATGCCTTTTATAAAACTGAGGAGCACAACCTAAAGAGGATGAGAAAAAAAGGGACAACATAGCAAAGTTCACTGAACAGATTTGGACAATGAGAAGTGAATGATTACCTCTCAAAACTGCTAGGGAGAAGAGATCAGCCGGCCGAGCGATTCTAGGCGCTTCAGTCTGGAACCGCGTGACCGCTACGGTCGCAGGTTCGAATCCTGTCTCGGGAATGGATGTTTATGATGTCCTTAGGTTAGTAGGTTTAAGTAGTTCTAAGTTCTAGGGGACTGATGGCCTCAGATGTTAAGTCCCATAGTGCTCAGAGCCATCTGAACCATTTGAAGAAGAGATCAAGGGGGACCAAAATAAATACGGCGAGAAAAGTATTTTCACCATTGACGCTGTGTGACACGAAACGCGACTCATCCGACCAGGCGACACTTTTCCATTCATGCACGATCCAATCGCTATGACGCCTTGCCCACTCCGAACTTACGAGGGTCAGTCAAAAAGTAATGCCTCCTATTTTTTTTTCTACGTTTAATTGTCAGGAAATTTAAATGCAATTACATAGGTTGAAAACCACAACATTGAGGATCATTTTGTCATTTTTCAATGTAATCTCCGCCCATCTCTACAGTTTTGGTCCATCTTTGAACAAGGGCATGTATCCCAGCACGGTAAAAATCACAGCTCTGCTTCCTAAGCCATTGACGCACGGATGTTTTGACGGCCTCCTCATCTTCAAAATGAATCCCACGATGAGCTTCTTTTAGTGGCCCGAACAGATGGAAGTCTGATGGTGCCAGGTCAGGGCTGTATGGGGGATGAGGCAAAACTTCCCATCCAATTTTGACAATCTCGTCAGAGGTGTGACGACTGGTGTGTGGTCTTGCATTGTCATGCAAAAGAAGAACATCTGCCATTGATTTTGTTGGGCGAACTCGCTGAAGACGTGCTTTAAGTTTGTTGAGGGTTGTGAGGTATTGAACAGAATTTATTGTGCATCCCTGCTCCCAAAAATCAACCAGAATCACACCCTCTGTATCCCAGAAAACTGTTGCCATAACTTTCCCTGCCGATCGCACAGTTTTGAATTTTTTCTTCCTCGGCGAGCTTGTGTGACGCCACTCCATTGACTGCCTCTTTGATTCGGGTTCAAAAAAATGCACCCATGTTTCGTCCCCGGTCACAATTTTTTTCAGAAACTCATCTCCCTCCAAACGGAAGCGCTGCAAGTGTTGGGAGGCTATTGTTTTCCTTGCCTCTTTATTCTGATCGGTTAACATTCTTGGAACCCACCGTGCACAAACTTTTGAGTACCCCAATTGTTTAATAATCGTGATCACACTGCCTTTACTAAGAGAAATAATGCGACACACTTCATCTGCAGTCACCCGACGGTCACCACGAATGATGTCATCAACTTGCTGAATGTTGTGTGGAGTCACTGCACTCACCGTCCTGCCGCTCCGCTTTTCGTCAGTCAACGGTGTTTGCCCTTCAGCTTCCTTACAACGACGAACCCATCGTCTAACAGTGCTGACATCCACTGTCACAACACCATACACCTTCTTCAGTCTTTCATGAATGCGTATGGGCGTTTCACCTTCTGCATTCAAGAATTCAATCACACAACGCTGTCTCAAACGAACATCGATGTCGGCCATCTTACAAACTTCTGCTGTGCTGCCACCTGTTGACACAGAAAGTTACTACTGCAGTGGATTGCAGAAGAAGGTTTGAGGAATGGCGCCAAATTCAAATTTTTCACTAAACTTAATTTCTTTAAGTAGAAAAAAAATGGGAGGCATTACTTTTTGACCGACCCTCGTAATTGGCGATGTCATTGGGTCAATACTGAAACACGTTGGGTTTATTTACCGCGGAGCACAATATTCAGCTATTTGCAGTAAACCGTGTGCTCCGGAACACTGCACCAGCACTGTACTGTGTCGTAAGATCTGCCACAGATCGCCGCCTATTCTACTTTATAGAGCGGGCAATCCTCCGTCCTTTACGTTCCGTGATAAGGCATGGACATGCAACACTTGTCGCGTACTCGTAGTTCCAACGTCGTTCAGTTTCTTTCCGTAGATACTCACGACGGCAGTACGCGAACAGCTGACCAGCCTCGCCGTTTCAAAGGTGCTTTGTTCCCAGGCCCCGGGCTATAATAATCTGCCCTTCATCAAAGTCGTTTGTGTCAGTGGATTCTCTTTCGCGTCTCGTATCGTCGCTAGAATGATTCCCCATTCGTCTCTGCTCCATTTATATACTTTCGTCACTGAATCTGGTGCCCGCAGCACCACCTGGTGGCATTCGATCTCTCGTTAGGCAGTAATCAGTGGTGAAGATTGTCATGTGAGAATATTATCAAATAGGACCTGCACCTTTATCGTTTCAAATTTTATGCTGTGGATGAGGTACACTGAGGTAATAAAAGTCATGGGATAGCGATTCGCATATAGTTGTCATCTGTGCTCAGGTGATTCATGTGAAAAGGTTTCCAACGTGTTCATGGCTGCTCGACGGGAATTAACACACTTAGAACGCGGATTGGTAGTTGCAACTAGATGTATAGGACAGTCCATTTCGGAAATCGTTAGGGAATTCAAGTTCCGGCGTCGACAGTGGCAAGAGTGTGCCGAGAATACCAAGTTTCAGACGTTACTTCTCATCACGGACAATGCAGTGGCTGACGGACTTCACTTAACGACCGAGAACAGCGACATTTACGAAGAGTTGTCAGTGCTAACAGACAAGCAACACTGCGCGAAATAACCGTAGAAATCAATGTGGGACGCACGACCAAAGTATCTGTAAGCAGATTGCGACGAAATTTGGCGTTAATGAGATGTGGCAGCAGACGACAGACACAAGTGCCTTTGCTAACAGCATGACATCGTCTGCAGCAGCCGTCCAGGAATCGTGATCGTAGCGGTTCGACCTTCGACGAGTGGAAAATCTTGGCCTGGTCAGATGAGTTGCGATCTCAGATGATAAGAGCTGATGATGGGGTTAGATTGTAGCGCAGACCCCACGAAGCCATGGACCCACGTTGTCAACATGGTACTGTGCGAGTTGGTGGTGGAACCATGATGGTGTGGGCTGTTTTCATGGAATGGAATGGGTCCTCTGGATGTTCAGCTACTTAGAGACCATTTTCAGCTATTCCCAAACAATGATTGAATCTTTGTGGGTGACAATGTGTCATGTCACTGGACCACAATTCTTCGTGACTGTTTTGAAGAACATTCTGGACCATTCAAGCAAATCATTTGACCACCCAGATCACCCGACATGAATCCCGTCGAACATTTATTGGCCACGATCGAGAGGCCAGTTCGTGTTCAAAATATTGCACCAGCAACACTTTTACAATTATGGACAGCTACAGGACTTTCAACGACTTGTTGATTCTGTGCCACGTCGAGTTGCTGCACCACGCCAGGCAAAAGGAGGTCCGATACAATATTGGGAGATATCCTATGACTTTTGTCACCTCAGTGTCAAGCTATCAGTCCAACCCTTGCTTGCCACTTCAGCGATGGTTTCTGAACACCGTGATAATGGAACATCTGGATATCTTCTTCTTCTTCCATATCAAGGAATGGATGTTGGTCCGTTCTGAACCTAAAGAATTTAACAAAATTGCTGTTTCTGTCTCTTCATTGAACGTCCCATATCCCGTTTTCTAGTTTGGTTGAAACGTAGTGCTTGCCAAGGCAGGCGCTCAGGTGGCACCCTTTTTACGTGGTTGTACTAGTTTTTTAGTACTGTCAGTTGTCTAGACCTCCTGTTCTGGATGTCTTCAGAAACGAACGAGGAAGTTGGCTCAGTGGTAATATATTAACAGATCAAATGGTTCAGATGGCTCTGAGCACTATGGGCCTTCACATCTGAGGTCATCAGTCCCTTAGAACTTAGAACTACGTAAACCTAACTAACCTAAGGACATCACACACATCCATGCCCGAGGCAGGATTCGAACCTGCGACCGTAGCAGTCGCACGGTTCCGGACTAAAGTGCCTAGAACCGCTCGGCCACAGCGGCCGGCCATTATCTGATCAAAAGTATCCAGAAACCCCTATGTATTACGGAATTCACCACTAGATGCCCCCAAGAGGCGGATCCGTTAGTATAAAAGGAACCGGGGAGTATGGTTTTGTCATTGGCGAAGCGGTAACAATAGAACGGGTTGGTCAGTAGAGCTCAGTGACCTTGAATGCGATCGAGTCCTTGGATGTCACTTGTGCAACAGACCCATCAGGGATAGTTCAACCCCTTTCAAGCTGCTCAAGCCGACTGCTGGTGATTCGATAGTGAGTTGGAAACGCGAAGGAACAACCATAGGCCAACCGAGATCAGGCAGACCTCCTTTACTGACGGACAGTGTTCGTCATGTTTCGTGGAGGGAGCTGCAAAAATCGCATGAAATCAGCGGAAGTAATTACTCGTGAGCTACAGAGTACAGACAAAAGTCCATCTGACACAAAAACTGTGAGTAGGGAGTAAAAAATAGTGGGGTACGATGTTCGAGGAGCTCATCATAAACCACACATTCTTGTAGTCAGTGTTAAGCGACGCTATAGGCGGTGTTAAGAGCGACTCCACTGCACAGTGGATGAATCACGTTACAGCCTGGGGAATCCGATGGAAAGGGCTTGGGTTTGGCGAATGCGCGGATATACACTGAGGAGCCAGAGAAACTAGTACACCTGCCTAATATCGTGTAGTACTCCCGCGAGCATGCAAAAGTTCTGCAGCACGACGTGGCGTGGACTCGACTAATGTGTGACGCTGGAGGGAACTGACATGAATACTGCAGGGCTGTCCATAAATCCGTAAGAGTACGGGGGGGGGGGGGGGATGGAGATCTCCTCTGAACAGCACGTTGCAAAGCATCCCAGATATGCTCAATGTTCATGTCTGAGCCATTTGGTGGCCAGGGGAAGTGTTTCAACTCAGAAGAATGTTCCTGGAGCCACTCTGTAGCAATTTTGGACATGTGTATTTGTCGCATTGTCCTGCTGAAATTGTCCAAGTCCATCGAAATGCACAATGGAAATGAATGGATGCAGATAATCAGACAGGATGCTTACGTACATGTCACCTGTCAGAGTCGTATCTAGACGTATCAGGGGTCCCATATCACTCAAACTGCATACGCCCCACACTATTACAGAGCCTCAACTAGCTTGAAAAATCTCCTGCTAAAATACAGGGTCCATCGATTCATAAGGTTGTCTCCATACCCGTACACGTCCATACGCTCGATACAGTTTGAAACTAGACGCGTCCGACTAGGCAAACTGTCTTCAGTCATCAACAGTCCGATGTCGACGCTGACGAGCCCGGGCGAAGCGTAAAGCTTTGTGTCGTGCAGTCATCAAGTGTACACGAGTGGGCCTTCGGCTCCGAAAGCCCATATCGATGATGTTTCGTCGAATGGTTCGCACGCTGACACTTGTTGATGGCCCAGCACTGAAATCTACAGCAGTTTGCGGAGAGGTTGCACTTCTGTCTCGTTGAATTCTCTTTAGTCGTCGTTGGTCCCGTTCTTGCAGGATCTTTTTCCGGCCGCAGCGATGTCAGAGATTTGATGTTTTACCGTATTCCTGATATTCACAGTACACTCGTGAAATGGTCGTGCGGGAAAATTCCCACTTCGTCGCTATCTCGGAGATGCTGTGTCCCATCGCTTGTGCGCCGACTATAACGCCACGTTCAAACTCACTTAAATGTAGATAACCTGCCATTGTAGCAGCAGTAAACGATCTAACTGCACCAGACACTTTTAGTCTTATGTAGGCGTTGCCGACTGCAGTGCCGTATTTTGCTTGTTTACATATCTCTGTATTTGAATATGCATTCTTTGGCGCTCCAGTGTAGTTAACTGCCATCATGTGTAGTACCAACAGTAAGGTACAGAGGAAGTGGTGTTACGGTATACGGATCCCTTTCGCGGTTAGGATGTGGTTTCCTTATTGCACTAAAAAGAACGATGTACAGCATTGTGTAAAGCTTATGGTAGAGGAAGAGCTCTGAGACGATGATTGTAACAGCAAAGCAGTGCATCCTGTCACAAAGCAGCATTTGTGCGTCAGTGGTTTGTGGACAGTAAGATTCCTGCAATGGTCGGGCTGACGAGAGTCCCGACCTGAACTCAATGACACGCCTTTCTGATGAATTATAATATTCAAACACCTCACTGAAATTGTCCCCAGCAGACTTCAAGCCGTCACAAAGGCGAAATGTGGATTATTAATGTCCACTAACAGATATGATTGTCGGAAGGACAGACTCAGCATACAGGAAAGTAAAAACATCCTTTGGTGACATTAAAAGCAACGGTGGTAACGTTAAGAGCGCAACGGGAATTCCACTGTTAAATGCAGAGCAGAGAGCAGATAGGTGGAAAGAATACATTGAAAGACTCTATGAGGGTGAAGATTTGTCTGGTGTGATAGAAGGAGAAACAGGAGTCGATTTAGAAGAGATAGGGGATCCAGTATTAGAATCGGAATTTAAAAGAGCTTTGGAGGACTTACGGTCAAATAAGGCAAAAGGGATAGATAACATTCTATCAGAATTTCTAAAATCATTGGGGGAAGTGGCAACAAAACGACTATTCACGTTGGTGTGTAGAATATATGAGTCTGGCGATATACCATCTGACTTTCGGAAAAGCGTCATCCACACAATTCCGAAAACGGCAAGAGCTGACAAGTGCGAGAATTATCGCACAATCAGTTTAACAGCTCATGCATCGAAGCTGCTTACAAGAATAATATACAGAAGAATGGAAAAGAAAATTGGGTATGCGCTAGGTGACGATCAGTTTGGCTTTAGGAAAAGTAAAGGGACGAGAGAGCAATTCTGACGCTGCGGCTAATAATGGAAGCAAGGCTAAAGAAAAATCAAGACACTTTCATAGGATTTGTCGACCTGGAAAAAGCGTTCGACAATATAAAATGGTGCAAGCTGTTCGAGATTCTGAAAAAAGTAGGGGTAAGGTATAGGGAGAGACGGGTCATATACAATATGTACAACAAGCAGCAGGGAATAATAAGAGTGGACGATCAAGAACGAAATGCTCGTATTAAGAAGGGTGTAAGACAAGGCTGTGGCCTTTCGCCCCTACTTTTCAATCTGTACATCGAGGAAGCAATGATGGAAATAAAAGAAAGGTTCAGGAGTGGAATTAAAATACAAGGTGAAAGGATATCAATGATACGATTCGCTGATGACATTGCTATCCTGAGTGAAAGTGAAGAAGAATTAAATGATCTGCTGAACGGAATGAACAGTCTAATGAATGCACAGTATGGTTTGAGAGTAAATCGGAGAAAGACGAAGGTAATGAGAAGTAGTAGAAATGAGAACAGCGAGAAACTTAACATCAGGATTGATGGTCACGAAGTCAATGAAGTTAAGGAATTATGCTATCTAGGCAGTAAAATAACCAATGACGGACGGAGCAAGGAGGACATCAAAAGCAGACTCGCTATGGCAAAAAAGGCATTTCTGGCCAAGAGAAGTCTACTAATATCAAATACCGGCCTTAATTTGAGGAAGAAATTTCTGAGGATGTACGTCTGGAGTACAGCATTGTATGGTAGTGAAACATGGACTGTGAGAAAACCGGAAGAGAAGAGAATCGGAGCATTTGAGATGTGGTGCTATAGACGAATGTTGAAAATTAGGGTCCGCATCTCGTGGTCGTGCGGTAGCGTTCTCGCTTCCCACGCCCGGGTTCCCGGGTTCGATTCCCGGCGGGGTCAGGGATTTTCTGTGCCTCGTGATGACTGGGTGTTGTGTGCTGTCCTTAGGTTAGTTAGGTTTAAGTAGTTCTAAGTTCTAGGGACTGATGACCATAGATGTTAAGTCCCATAGTGCTCAGAGCCATTTGAACCATTTTTTAAAATTAGGTGGACTGATAAGGTAAGGAATGAGGAGGTTCTACGCAGAATCGGAGAGGAAAGGAATATGTGGAAAACACTGATAAGGAGAAGGGACAAGATGATAGGACATCTGCAAAAAAAAAAAAAAAAAAAAAAAAAAAAAAAAAAAAAAAAAAAAAACCAGATCACATACATTCAAATCCACATTCAGCCATCCACATTTACGTTTTCCGTAATTTCCCTAAATCACTTAAGGTGAATTTCGGGATAGTTCCTTTCAAATGGCACTACAGATTTAATTCCCCATCTTTATTATATCCGGATTTGTGCCCCTTCTCTAATGACTTGGCTGTCGACGGGAAATAAAACACCAATTTCTTTTTTCCGAAGAGAGTTGGTTTATTATATCGTGTTATGTGAACTCAAAGAACACATGACGTCATGCGTCAGTACCTTGAACAGTCTTTGCACAAGATTGCAATTTGGTGCCCAGTTTCCGGGCCAGTTTAGTTTTGACCATCCTGCGTATCAGAAACAGGCAAACAGCTAATGACTGACTTGCAGAAGCCGTTTATCAGGTGTCTCATGATAGACGTCAGAGCGCTATCTTTGGTAGTTATGGAAATATTTTCAGTTAGGTATTTGTAATGGAATCAGCCCAAATTAAAACTGCCCATCGTGTCTACCATCCGGCATCAAGTGCCAATATCGTTATGGATCTTATTCCTTACAAAATATTTTGTAAAGTATAAAACAGACGAAAAGAAAATCTCAGCACCAAGGAGGATTTGTGCGAGATAAACGAAAGTTGGTATGCTTGTTTCTACATCTGAAATGCAACATCTATTCAAATTTCGTGTCAGTCGCATAAATACAGGATGCAGGTTTGTTTTAAATACGCGCTGCAACCGTCGTAGGCATTGTATTGTATCGATCTAGAGACCTAGAAACGACGGAGGGGCTTCGTCAGCGGCGTAGCCCTCAGTAGTACACAACCCCACAACAGGCTACAGCAGTCCACTCACCCCACCGCTGCCCTACACCGAACCCAGGGTCATTGTGCGGTTCGGCCCCCTCACATCAGCCGTTGGCAGAGAGAACGAGCCACAGACCAGCTTAGAGAACTGGCAGAAAGCACAGGCGGTTTCCTTCAGTGACGAGGGTGTTGGTTAGTTGAAACACAGCTATGACAAATGTCTGAATAAGAATGGCGACTGTGTTGAGAAGTAGTGGGAAGATGTAGCTGACAGTTGCAAATAAAAAACCTTTTGGTTTTCACAGTGTTTTCCATTTCGCGACCGTTTGGAGCTTACGCTCTGGGCAACCCTCTTATCTTCAGAAAAGACTTCGTTTCATAGCGTGTAGGCTTTCACGGCAGGCGTCTTAAGTAATTAAAACTTCCGGGCTAAGAGGCCGTGGTCCAATAGTAGAAATACTTCTCCCTGATGTTTCGTTGCCAGCTGCGGGCAACATCATCTGAGGTGAGTCTACGACTGGCTGCTAGGCCGTGGAGGTCCTGTTTATATAGAGCGTGTAGAGGGCGCCACCTTTCGTCACGTGTTGTCAACAGTAAAACTATCTCTGGCTGGCGTCATTACTCTCGATCGAAGGTAATCGATTATCACATCTTTGGTACAGAGTCGATCGTCATATCTTATCTAACTTCAAGCCTTCTTCTTTCCTGTTAAAATTATTGTGGTGTTAAAAAATCTCTACAGCCTCTCTATACATACGTGCATAATAATGCGATGTCTTAGCTAGCACGCTCGTCTCACTAAATTTTATTTCATGGTTACCCGTTTCAAAAACATGTTCCGCTACAGCCGATTTGTCCGTGTGTCCCAGTCGACAGTTCCTTTTATGTTCAGTTAGGCGAGTATTGATACTTCTTTTTGTGGTTCCAATGTAAACCTTCCCACAACTACAGGGAATGTTATACATTAGGGAAATAACAGGGCCAAGTTCAGTGACGATCATGCGAGGCCATCACCAGACGTAGCGGAGACTTGCTGAAACCACCGGCCAGCCGTTTAGGCCGTTCGCTTTCTACTTCTCTCACTGTCCCTCTCACTATCCTTTAATCTTTCTTTGATTTATATATATAAAAAAAGCACAAAGTCAAGCAGTACCATAAAGCCAAGAATTTCTCTCCCCAAACCACCATGTCAGAAGGAGAAGCGCCTCGCGCGCTAGAACTTCGTTCACAGTCGAGGACATCTCCCTCCTTAAATGTCCCAGTGTGCGCGGCTAGCAGCCAGTCGTAGACTCACCTCAGATGATGTTGCCCGCAGCTGGCAACGAAACGTCAGGGAGAAGTATTTCTGCTATTGGACCACGGCCTCTTAGCCCGAAAGTTTTAATTACTAAAGACTTCCTTTATTCGATGCCACCAAATCTCAGAAACTTTCCTTGCTATTGCCAGTCTGTATACAATATCCTCTCTACCCCAACCATCGCGTTATTTAGCTGCTCAATCAGCAACACCTATTTACTACTTTAGTGCCTCATTTTATAAAGTTTCCATCAGCATAGCATAACTTAATTCGACTACGTTCCATTACCCTTGTTGTACTTCTGTTAACATTCATCTTACAACCTCTTTTCAAGACACAATCCATTTGTTAGGACTGCGCTTCCCAGTCTTTTACCGTCTCTGACAGAATTATAATGTCGTTGTCAAACCTCAAAGTTTTTATTTCCTCTCCCAGAATTTTGATTCCCTTTCCAAATCTTTCCTTGGTTTCTTTTACAGTTTGCTCAGTGTACAAATTGAATGACTCCCTTGTCAACAACTGCTTCCCATTTATGCCCCTCATCTTTTAAAACTGCAGCATGGTTTTTGTACAAGTTGTAGGTAAATTTTCGCTCCATATACGAGGTGATTCGGTTGCTCCTACCGCTGTCGTTTTATACAATCAGCAATATTATAGCTGGCCTTCAAAACGACGCCTGAGATTTCACATTCGCTCTCTTGCTACGCTCAAAGAATTAGTCCTACAGGAAGAACGAGCAGGGCCTTTTTTAGAAAATTTAATGTAGCTAAATTCTGTATTGGGATACGTTTTCGCTGAAAGCCACGGTTTGCCAGTTATTCAAGAAGAACGTACAACAGTGGCTTTGAAATGCACCTCCACTCCATAGTCATCCTTTATAGTCAGGATTTCTAGCATGTTCTTTGTAGCACTCCCCTACCACTGTACAAAAATTTCAGACTACAGGAACAGTTCCCCATAATCGACTTCTTTGGTGTCTATTGATTGGGCTATTGCGCTATTTCTTTATCATTATTAACTTAAACATACCCGATAGAGTAATGAACGAAAAACGACTTTTGTAAACGTTACGCTAAAACTAATTACGTAGACAATTCGGTCCAAACTTAATCCTTACAGGTCCAGCAGTTTCGTTGTCAGAAGGCCTGGCGATTACGACGATTTAGCTGTTTATTTTATGTTGTGGAAATTCACAAAACTGTTAGCTAAAATTTACACATTAATAACTTTTACTTTTACGATTTGTAAATGCTCAACTAAACACTGGTGGCTCAAAAAGGCCAGTCAATAAAGACCAAAAGAGGTCGAATGTGGGGAAATAATTCGTGCAGTCGCAAATACTTGTACAGGAGTACAGTAGTAAGAGGGAGTGGCATGAATAACATACTACACTCCTGGAAATGGAAAAAAGAACACATTGACACCGGTGTGTCAGACCCACCATACTTGCTCCGGACACTGCGAGAGGGCTGTACAAGCAATGATCACACGCACGGCACAGCGGACACACCAGGAACCGCGGTGTTGGCCGTCGAATGGCGCTAGCTGCGCAGCATTTGTGCACCGCCGCCGTCAGTGTCAGCCAGTTTGCCGTGGCATACGGAGCTCCATCGCAGTCTTTAACACTGGTAGCATGCCGCGACAGCGTGGACGTGAACCGTATGTGCAGTTGACGGACTTTGAGCGAGGGCGTATAGTGGGCATGCGGGAGGCCGGGTGGACGTACCGCCGAATTGCTCAACACGTGGGGCGTGAGGTCTCCACAGTACATCGATGTTGTCGCCAGTGGTCGGCGGAAGGTGCACGTGCCCGTCGACCTGGGACCGGACCGCAGCGACGCACGGATGCACGCCAAGACCGTAGGATCCTACGCAGTGCCGTAGGGGACCGCACCGCCACTTCCCAGCAAATTAGGGACACTGTTGCTCCTGGGCTATCGGCGAGGACCATTCGCAACCGTCTCCATGAAGCTGGGCTACGGTCCCGCACACCGTTAGGCCGTCTTCCGCTCACGCCCCAAAATCGTGCAGCCCGCCTCCAGTGGTGTCGCGACAGGCGTGAATGGAGGGACGAATGGAGACGTGTCGTCTTCAGCGATGAGAGTCGCTTCTGCCTTGGTGCCAATGATGGTCGTATGCGTGTTTGGCGCCGTGCAGGTGAGAGCCACAATCAGGACTGCATATGACCGAGGCACACAGGGCCAACACCCGGCATCATGGTGTGGGGAGCGATCTCCTACACTGGCCGTACACCACTGGTGATCGTCGAGGGGACACTGAATAGTGCACGGTACATCCAAACCGCCATCGAACCCATCGTTCTACCATTCCTAGACCGGCAAGGGAACTTGCTGTTCCAACAGGACAATGCACGTCCGCATGTATCCCGTGCCACCCAACGTGCTCTAGAAGGTGTAAGTCAACTACCCTGGCCAGCAAGATCTCCGGATCTGTCCCCCATTGAGCATGTTTGGGACTGGATGAAGCGTCGTCTCACGCGGTCTGCACGTCCAGCACGAACGCTGGTCCAACTGAGGCGCCAGGTGGAAATGGAATGGCAAGCCGTTCCACAGGACTACATCCAGCATCTCTACGATCGTCTCCATGGGAGAATAGCAGCCTGCATTGCTGCGAAAGGTGGATATACACTGTACTAGTGCCGACATTGTGGATGCTCTGTTGCCTGTGTCTATGTGCCTGTGGTTCTGTCAGTGTGATCATGTGATGTATCTGACCCCAGGAATGTGTCAATAAAGTTTCCCCTTCCTGGGACAATGAATTCACGGTGTTCTTATTTCAATTTCCAGGAGTGTAGAAATCCTGACCGGGGGGTCAGTGTGTGCAACTGGAGGTGCGTTTGAAGGTCACTATTGTACGTTTACTCCTGTATACGTGGAAAACTACGGCCTCTAGCGAAAATGTATCCAGTATAAAATTTAACTACATTAAATTTCCTACAAAAAGATCCTTTGAATTTTTTTTTTTTGCGGGGGGGGGGGGAATGGACTAATAATTTGCGCGTAGCCAGCGAGAGAATATCAAAATTTCGGATGTTGTTTATGAAGACCAGCTGTAACATTGCGGGCTGCATAAAACGACAACGGTAGGGACAGCTGACTCGCCTTGTATTTTATCCCTAACCCTTCAGAGTCTGGCCCTACAAATGTCATAAACGTATTTTGTAAAAGGACATCGTATCCGCCGTTGATTGTAAAGTCAATGGCGAATATAACGTCCTTCAAAAATTCTCCATGGCAGTGAACGCAGTCCATGGGAAATTAATCAGCCATAAACGTATTTTTTTCCTTTTTTCACTCATCTTCTAAGATAACTCGCAGTGCCAGTACTGCCTCGCGTATTCCTGTACTTCTCAGGAACGCAAGTTGATCTTCCCCGAGATCGATTTCTACCAAGTTTTCTATAATTCTGTAAGTAATTCCTGCCATTATTTGCAACCACGACTTACAAAACTGTTAGTTCCGTAGCACTCACACCTATTCTTGTGTTCTTTGGAATTTGAATTATTACATATTTCCTGAAATCTGAGGCTATTTAACCTGTCTCATACATCTTGCATGTCAGGTGGAATAGTTTCGTCATAGCCGTGTCTCGCAAGGATCTCAGTAATTCTCTTAAGTCCTCTTTCAGATAGTTACCGCAGCATCAAATCTCCCATCTCACCTTCATCTACTTCCTGTACCATTTCTTTAATATTGGCTGCCATTCATTTCCCTTCTGAATGTTCCTAATCGTCGACAATAAAGTCATTCGTATTACCTGTCTGACTGACGATGTAACACGTGTAGTGCTGCCCGGATTTCTGTTGAAGAAGCAGTTGTTTACTAACTCCAATTTATCCTTTTGCACTACATTCAGAAGAAAAGGCACAATTTGGTGGCCTTACAACGGCACACAGCCGCGCGAGATCGGAAATGCATATAAGCGACTTCATTTATGAAGGCTTCTGGCAGCAGATGAAGACGTCCTGTGCGATACGGGACCGCGCTAGAAGCAAACCATCACTTGTTCTAACTTTGTCCAATAGGATTTGATTCCTTCATCCTGAAGACAACGAATAAGCTGCGTCGTACCAGAACCGTTATTATTAAAGTACTTCCTCAGTTACCAGTCTTCATGAGAGTCCTAGTGACATTTTCGAAAATCGAAGATCGATTGCAAGAACTCGAACTATACGTAAAATCACTTCGTACCAAAAGCTCATTGTTAATTATAATTTAAATTGTCACGCAACAAAAGTAAACTGACATAGCAAATTTAATAGATTAAAAGAGAGAACATAAAAATGCAGCAAATAAAGGCAAAGGGGGATACATCTGTCTACATAATCAGAATTACAGAAAGTGTAAGATGTCTAAGCAGTTAGAGGACAAATGCAGGGCTGTAAAAGCATGCGTAACCGTGAGAGACGTGGATGCTGCCTCTAGAATAATTAAGAGATATTTGGAGGAAAGAGAAGCACGTGAGTAAATAACAAGAACTCAGATGACAAGCCAGTACTTAGCAAGAAAGAAGCATAGAAGAGCTATACAAGAAAAGTGAACTTCAAGCAGCATTATAAAAGGTCAGACAAAATAAATGGAGATAAGATGGGAGATATGATACTGTGGGAAGGATTTGAAAGAGCTCTTAAAGTCACATCAGCGCCCCTGGAGTTGACGAAATTCCCTCGAAATTACTGAAATCCTTGGGAGAGCCGGCTATGACGAACTATTCCACCAGATGTGCTAGAAATACACTGAAGTGACAAAAGTCATGGAATACCTCCTAACATCGTGTCGGACCTTATTTTGTCTGGCGCAATGCAGCATCTTGACTTGGCATAGAGTCGACAAGTCGCTGGAAGTCCTGTGCAGGAATACTGAACCACGCTGCCTCTATAGTCGTCCATAATAGTGAAAATTTTGTCGGTGCAAGATTTTGTGCACGAACTGACCTCTCGATCGTATCCTATAAATGTTCAGTGGGATTCATGTCGGCGATCTGTGTGGCAGATCATTAGCTCAAATTCTCCAGAATGTTCTTCAAACCACTCGGCAACAGTTGTGGCCTGGTGGCATATTTGCAACATGAAGTCAATTAATGACTGCGAATGGTCGGTTCAGCTGGACCAGAGATCCCTGTCCAGTTCATGTAAACACAGCCCATACCATTATGATCACTAGCTTGCAGAGTGCATTGCTGACAACTTGGGTCCATGGCTTTGTGGGGTCTGCGTCCCACCCGAACCTTACCATCTCCTCTTACCTACTGAAATCAGGACTCATCTGACGAGGTCGCGGTTTTCCAGTCGTCAAGGGTCCAACCAATATGGCCACAAGCACAGGACAGACGCTGCAGCCGATGTCTCGCTGTTAGCAAAGCCCCTCGCGTCGGTCGTCTGCTGCCGTAGCCCATTAACGCCACATTTCGCCGCACTGTCCTATCGGATATGTCCGTCGTATGTCCTACATTGATTTCTGTGGTTATTTTACACCGTGTTGCTTATCTGTTGGCACTGACAACTCTACGAAAACGCCGCTGCTCTCGGTCGTTAAGTGAAGGCTGTCAGCCATTGCGTCGTCCTTGGTGAGAGGTAATGCCTCAAATTTGGTATTCTCGTCACACCGCTGACAGTGTGGACCTCGGAATATTGAATTCCCTTTCGATTTCCGAAATGGAATACCCCATGTATCTAGCTCCAACTACCATTCCGCGTTCAAAATCTGTTAATTCCCGTCGTGCGATCATAAGCCCGTCGGAAACCTTTTCACGTGAATATCCTGAGTACAAACCACAGCCCCTTCAGTGCATGGTTCTTTTGTGCCGTGAATACGCGATACTCCCACCATTTGCATACGTTCATATCGCTATCCCATGACGTCTGTCGCCCTGGTGTGTGAGATAGGCGAAATACCCTCAGACTTTCAATTTCCAAAGAAAGCAGGTGGTGGTAGGTGTAACTGTCAACGGACTATCTCTTTAATAAATCACGATTGCAAAATACTGCCAGGAATTATTTACAGAAGAGTGGAAAAAAGTGATAGAAGCTGACCTCAGGGAAGATCAGTTCGGGTTCAGGAGAAACATAGAACTACGCGAGGCAGTAGTGATCCTACGATTTATCTTACAAGGAGAGGCCGCCAATTGTGAAATTCAGATTCGATTCATACTGCGCATAATAAAAGCTCATGGCCAGAGATGTAATGTGGTAAAGCACCAAGATGCACTTCTCAGCCGTTGTCGAGAAAATCGACAGTTAGAAGAAACCGTTGCGGTGAAATACTCTCTACGATTAAAGGTTTACTACAGGGTCGTGGCGCAGCGGTAAGCGCTCGGGTTTGTAATCCGAAGGTCGCCGGATCGAATCTCGCGCTATGCAATTTTTTTTATTGTTAGTTTTTTGTAATTCAAATATATATTAATGCATTGCTTATGCATGTTGGTGAAGGCGGATCGCTCTCCAATTGTACCGCCTCCATTTTTCCGTTTTTTTAGCAGGGTGTACCAAAGCTCTCCCGTCCGCACTGATTTTCGACGATGTTATAAGTTGCGCTAGGGACCCCATCTACCTTCTTTCAAAGTTGTCAGGTAACTACGCTGCTCGTTTCGGCCCATTCAACATCTGTCCTTCAAGTGTAACGAGCGAGTAACGGAGTTTATATTTCATACCTGCCACAGCGAATTTGTGTTCGTGGGGTCTCTATTCTAATTCGAACGTTTGACTTACGCTATACGTATTCGTTTCGGAATATCGTTTCTACGTCTTCCGTTAACTATACGTGGTTAACATTATGAAGACAATTAATAACATTTGTGAAATACAACTTTGTTTGCGGAAAACATAATGATGTTCGAAGTCGCCAGTTTTTCCACGACAAACGACTTTCAACAACTTATTGTATGCATAATTGTTGCAACTGATTGCCGGGAAATATATATATATATATATTTGAATTACAAAAAACAAATACTAAAAAAAATATTTGCATGGTGCGAGATTCGATCCTGCGACCTTCGGATTACTAACCCGAGCGATTACCGCTGCGCCACGACGCTGTAGTAAATCTTTAATCGTAGAGAATATTTCACCGCAACGGTTTCTTTTAACTGTCGATTTTCTCGACAACAGCTAAGAAGTGCATCTTGGTGCTTTGCCACATTACACCTCTGGCCATGAGCTTTTATTATGCGCAGTATGAATCGAATCTGAATTTCACAATTGGCGGCCTCCCTTTGTTAGAAGTAAGATTTAAGAAAGGCAAACCCAAAGTGTGTAGCTTTCGCATATCCAGAGAAAACTTTTGACATTGTTGACTGGAATATACTCTTTGAAATTATGAAAGTGGCAGGGATGAAATGTAGTGAGCGAAAGATTATGTAAACTTTTACAGAAACCACATACATTTGGTAATACTTGAAGGGTATGGTAAAGAGGCAGTAGTTGAGAAGGGAGAGAGATATAGTGTCGTAACCCATCGCTGAAATCGTGCAGTTTGCGCACTGAACGGGCAGTAAAGGAAACCAAGGGGAAATTCTGAAAATGGAACCTTTTAGCTTTGTCGGTGTCATTGTAATTCTTCCAGGAACCGCAAAGTGTTTGGAAGACAATTGAATGTATTGAAATTCAATAGTACCCCGAAAGTGGTTATAGGATGAACTTTACCAAAAGTAAAACAAGAGTGTTTTGATCGATTTGGGACTTACTAATAGTAGTAGTTTAATTTTATTTGCACTTGAGCGCGGCATTTGCATACTAAATAAAGAGAATGGGGGCACCAACCATAAGGATGCAATTAGATTGTCAAAAAATTCATTTCCTCAAACAAAAGCGTTACGGACTGCGGCTATAAATGCTTAATAAATTTATATATGATGGACGTTCAACAATTAAAGAGACAAATTGATGTAGGAAATGTAACGGTTTGTATGGGGAATTTTACGACTTTTAGGCTGAAATCATCGGGATGAGCCGAGAACTGCTGACGGATAAAAATTGTTTTGTTTATAATCTCAATATTTTATTTGAGGATGACGTGCCCGCTTGAAGTTTCCACATTACCTAAACAATATTCAGTGCTTACTGAAAGTGAATAATCGGCTAAAATATTTTTTCGAATTATTTTACAGTATGGTGAAAGTTTTATGAACCGCAGAAATTTTTGTAAGTGGGTAGAACGGTCGTGCGTACCTCAGTGACCGTCGAGCAACGTTCTGCCCGTACAGCTGAAGTGTCAACTACGTTTGGGACACGCATTGACCTCACTCATGAAGACCGACGTGTTACAGTAAAATATACAGCAAGAAACAGTTGCAGAAATGTTAGCACACTTGATAACTTTATCAGCAATAAGCTCGAGTACAGCAAAACAAGTGCAAGGTGAGTTCCGAAAGAGTTATAAACACAAGGAAATAAGACTCAGAAGAGTTGGGCACAGACTCGAGAGAACGTCATGAAATGGAAGGATATTCTTTTCTGAACTTTATTTTAACATGTGATGAAACTTGGGTTCACCATTTTGAACCAGAGTCCAATAATCAAAGCATGGAATGGAAGCACACCAGCTCACCTGTTCGAAGGAAATTCAGCGTCAGCGGGAAAAGTCAATTGGATCGTGTTTTTGGGATGCCCAAGATCTGTCGTCTTTGGGAGATCACCATACAATAAACACTACTTACTACTTAGGCCGGCAGTGAGAGAAAAACGCCACGGATCCCAAAGAAAAGCGTGATATTGCTACACGCTCACACTGCCCAGCTGACACGATGAACCATTGATAAAATGTATTGGGAAAGAGAACCTTATCCTCCCCACAGTCCAGATTTGGCTCTCTCGCATTTTCATTGTTTGGGCCACTCAGCGAGGCATTACGTGGAAAAAAGTTGAGCGACAACGAGGGGGTCAAAAAATATGTAGGGAAGTGGTTCAAACAACAAGTCAAAGACTTTTCTGCATCAGATATTAAAAAAAACTATTTCATATTTGAGACAGTGTATTAATATTGGTGGGGATTATGTTAAGTGCTAGTAAGAGTCTCATTAGGTTAAAATGTTATTATTGTGGTGTCTTTGTGGGGGAAAGGCATAAGTCAGTTTGTTTTTAATTATTGGATTTCTCTCCTACAAATAGTTGATCCCTTTCCATTACTGCTAATTAAATATTATGATAACATTCCCTTCTATCTTTCTGTATAAATTTTTAAAAAACGTAATGTTCGTCTGTGCAAAATCGTAGCCCTCCGAAAGTTCTTTACCCATTGCTTTGAAATTTTGACGCAACGTTGCATTCAAATAAAATACGCGTGTGTTTTTATGTACCTACTGGAGCGTCATATGGAAAATGTGTGTGGGTAATAAAAATGGAGTGTATATATAACATATATTTATATACTATATGGCGCATTAGTAGGTGTATAAAGATATTCAAATGCGACGTTGTGTCAAATTTTCTGAGCAGTTGGTGAAGAGCTTTCGGAGATTTACGATTTTATAAAAAGGAACATTTACTTGCATATTGTTAAAAACGTACATGTTTGCGTGTACAAAATCGTAAATCTCCTCTGCGAAAGCTCATCGTCAATTGCTTTGAAATTTTGACACGAAGTTGCATTCGAATACGCGCGCGTTTTTATATGCCTACTAGAGCGCTAAGTATGAGTTATAAATATATATGTAGTAATTACAGGCGAAATCAGTAAAAATGTAAATGCTCCTTTGTACAAAACCGCAAATGTCTTAAAGTTCTTCGCCGATTGCTTCGAAATTTTGACACAATGTTGCATTCGAATATGTGCCTGTTTTTATATACCTATTTTTGAAATATTTACTTTAAATTTTTAAACACGTCTCTAATGGATATTCGGATGGATATTAGTGGAACGTTGTTAGCAAACAGTTAAGTTCTATTTATGGGTTATTGGTTTGTGATTAGAATACTACTATAGAATCTTTATATGCAATAACAATGAACAAGGGTCGTTCGTGGTCAGTTAGAGGGGGAGGAGATGGGGAGATGGACGGAAGGGTGCAAGAAAATGGAGACGAAAACGGAAAGTAAGATATGGACGGAGAGAGAGGTCAGGAGGAGATGGTGAGGGGGGGGGGGGGGAGAAGATGGACGTAGAGAGGGGGAGGAGGTGATGGACAGAGAGGGGCAAACAGGAGATTGTCAAAGAGGGGGGAGAGGATACGACAGAGACAGGGGGCAGAATGCGATCAGGACGTATATCCGGTCCCAAAACGTGTTAAACACGGGTGATTTCTCTGCTCTTTCTTTTTCATTTAACCAGACTGAGTCACAGTAGCGCGTGGACGGGGACAGCTAGTTAACAATAAAAAGATTCTCAGGGTCGCCACCAGGGTTTGTTCGTAGTTGCCAATAGACAAACTAAATTGACAAGCCGATTTTGATGGGAGTGCTGTAGTGGGCGACGGTCAGACTGCTGGCGACGTCAATACGTGCTGGAGTCGGCTACCAGTATCTCCCAGTGGTGGCGCGGTGTGTTTCTTTGGCATCGGTTTCAGCTGGAAGTCTGTCTTAGCGGCAGTGCTGACCAGAAGCCAAGTCTCGTTAAGGCCATAATCGATTATTCTACTCGGGCGTCTCCATATGACGCCTCCTACCGAATCTCGCTCGAAGGCGTCTCCTTTGGAGTCCGCAAGTCGACTCTACCTCACCAGGACGGTCTCTTAGCGTTCCACAGAGCTCTCTCTCTCTCTCTCTCTCTCTCTCTCTCTCTCTCTCTCTCTCTCTCTCTGACTGACCAGTTTATCTTCTTCTTCTGCCCAATCAAATTATTTTCAAACGCCCTTGTTAACTACAGAGGGTGGATAAAAAATATGGAAGCATCAAAAATACAAGACATTACCATGCCTGATTCGGTACAGGAAAACCGATGACATTGAAAACAGCTTCCAGTCGTCTCGAAATGGATAAATACAGGCCCTGTATGGTTTTCAAGTGGGTGTTATACCACTCTTCGTGCAAAATAATGGCAAGTTCAGGTAACGATGATGGAGATAGATAGCGATAACGCACGCTTCTCTCAAAAGTAGACCACAAAGGCTCAATACTATTGAGATCTGGTGACAGTGGTGGCCAGGGGAGATACGACAAGTCATCCTCGCGCTCACAAAACCCGTCCTGGACGATGCGAGCTGTGTGAACAGGGGCCGTGTCTTCGTGGAACATCACTGGTGAACAAACATTGTACATTGGCAGGAACCTGATCAGCCAAAATGATCTTACAGTCCTTGGCAGTAATGCGACCTTTCAGAGTAATCATTGGGTCCGTGTAATGTCGCTAAATGGAATCCAAAATCATCATAGAACAGCTCCATTTTTCACTCATGGGACGTAAACTCGGCCAGAAGTTGGAAACAATGTGCGACAACGCTCATTTGACCAAATGACTGTCTTCCATTGCTACATGTCCCAGGTTTTATGGCTTCGGCACGACGTTTTCCTATTACGGACTTTTACATCATAGATGAGTGCTTTTGTAATTCCAGCTCGCTCTGCAATTCCATTGTCTTGGTGTTGAGGGGGTTCGCGAGTGCGACATTCAGTTCGACAATGACTTCTGCAGCTGTCATCCTTTTATTCTTCGTCATAATCCTCTTCATTGACCATACGTCACGATCACGCAGTGCATACTTCGTCCGCGTTTTGACTTAGCGGACGATGTTTTTCCGCTTTCCCTGTATGCTCTACAACTCGACGATACGGTGCCTCGTGAACCATCGAACACTCCGGCTACGGAAGCACCCATCGTACGAGCATCAACAATGTGCTCACGTTCAATTTCACTTAACTAAGACATAACGCACTCACAACTACACAGATCATTGCTCTGACCACAAATGATTCTTGCAACGTATGGAGAACATTGCAGAGATGCTGTTCGTGGTGAAATACTACAGCACAGCCTGTTGTTGGCTAGCATCTGCTTTTATGTTCAAGCACACATTCGTCAGGGCTTTTCCATATTTTTGTCCAAGGCTTGTATTTAGTACCACCCACAATTCTCACAGCGAAAATACCGCCTACTATTACGATAAAGTTATTCGTGCACTGCATTCCCTCGCTTCGCGAACTGTATGTCACCCATGAAGAGCTGAAGTCGTGTGGATGTGTCCATTGTTTTATCCACAGCTCTTGTTCTGGTACAGGGGGTTCCCAGATTTTTTTGTCTCTGATTACCACTTGACACTTTTAGAAATTTGTGCTTAGCACTACCTAAACCTTGTTCACTTTTCAAAGAAGGCTGAGTAAGGGGCAGGAGGGGGGGGGGGGGGGGTTGTTCAAAAATGTTCAAATGTGTGTGAAATCTTATGGGACTTAATTGCTAAGGTCATCAGTCCCTAAGCTTACACACTACTTAACCTAAATTATCCCAAGGACAAACACACACACCGATGCCCGAGGGAGGACTCGAACCTCCGCCGGGACCAGCCGCACAGTGCATGACTGCAGCGCCCCTGACCGCTCGGCTGTGTGCCGGACCGAGACTCGAACTCGGGACCTTTGCCTTTCGCGGGCAAGTGGTCTACCAATTGAGCTACCCAAGCACGACTCACGCACCGTCCTCACAGCTTTACTTCTGCCAGTACCTCGTCTCCTACCTTCCAAACTTTACAGAAGTTCATTTACATTTGCAAAATCTGCTTTCACTCTGGTTGACAGTGTGTGTATTCGGGCCCACGACCACCCTGAATCCTGCCCGAACATAGAATGGTGGCTGGGTGAATGCCCTGGGTCGTCTCCGGCGTGCTGCTCCAAAGAGCACAGGTGCTTGCCGTCACCGTTCCCAGGCGGCTATTGTAACTGCAGTCTCACATTTGCATACGTGTACTCATTGTTCGTCACTATGATCAAGGGCTGCATTTAACATAACCATTGTATCAATAGGTTGCTAATCTTGAGCACCTGTTACTATATTTACACAACTAAAAAAAAAGATACCTTTACCTACACAGTGATATAGAAATTGAACATTCTGAGAACTTTTAAAATTTTTACATATACTCTTACGTTCAACTGCAAAAATATATGAGGGCTGTCGATCGTATTGGCGGCAAATATCTGCAGAAGTACATAAAAACATTATAAAAATATATGCAATAAGAAAACAAAAATAATTACCATTTCCGTACTCCAAAGTGTACGTACACTTTGCATACAAATATTTTAGTGTATTTTGGCGACGTATTTGCTTGAGACAAGTATAGAGGTAGCAGAAAACACATCGTTATACTATATTAGATCTACTTCCGCCGCCATCAAAAATTAGTATATTTGTGATTGCATAATAAGTTATTCTCGATATAATATGTCAACTTCCGAGCCCAATTCTCGTCATTTGCGGGAAGTTTTAATTTTCTCCCTTAACATGAAGAAATCTGCGCCTGACGCTCATCACATGCCTGGGAAGACCTATGATCAAGAACCTATTATTGAAAAAACGTGTGGGGAATCGTTTCAACGCGTTAAGAACGGTGATTTTGACGTCGAAGACCGACATGGCGGTGGAAGAAAGAAAGTTTTCGAAGCTACTGAAACCGACGGAAGAAATCACAGGAGATAGTTATCGAAAGCAGTTGCTGCGTTTGAGCCGAGCACTGAAAGACAAACGGTGACAATACACCGACAGACATGAAAAGATGATTTTACAGCTTGATATTGCTCGACCGCATGTCGCAAAACCCGTCAAAACATACTGGGAAACGTTGAAATGCGAAGTCCTACCCCACCCGCGGAATTCTTCAGACGTTGCTCCATCCGACTATCACTTTTTTTGATCAATGGCGCGCGGCCTGGCTGACCAGCACTTCCGATCACATGAAAAGTGCAAAATTGGATCGACTTTGTATCTCTTCAAAAGATGTCCAGTTCTTCCACCACGGGATTCGTATGCTGCCCGAAATATGGGAGAAAGTACGGAAGTGGCCAGTTGTGACCAATACTTTGAATCGTTAATTTTTGTAGGTTTTTCACAATAAAGCCTCGAACTTCGAGAAAAACATCGGCAGCAAAGTTTTAAACGTAATAAAAAAAGTAAAGTAATTCAAATAGAGAAACGTAATTATTCACTCTCGTCTATAAACACAAGCGACATGGGTATCACAGTCCTTTCACTGTTTACCGCGTATAAAAAATATCTTTTTCATGCACAATGGCCTTTGCACCTTAGCTCACTCGAACTGTTTATTAGTCCACATTCTGTTATCAAAACGTGCACTTTTCACCAGTCGTGAAAGTTCTTCGCCCTTCTAGTTCTCTGCAATCGTCGACTCATCCGTCCATCACTTTCACGCAACAGAACTTACCACATTCCTATCATTGATGTACAAATTATCATTAACTACAACGCTGTCTCATTCCTACTTGAAATTAACCACTTTTCATAAAAGAAAATGCTCTAATAAAAAGAATCCCTCATATTAATTACCTAGAAGCTTCCATTTTTCTCGTGTAGCCGAATCACAGATAGAAAACTTATGTCTCGATTCACGAACGGAATAACTTTAAAATTTCTTTTCTCTATACATCGGTTAATTTGTGGTTCTTATGATCATCTCTTTCTGCAAACGCTCACACGTACACATTTTTATCGGATTTTTTCCAGGAGGAGAATGAAATTTTTGTGAACACATTTGGAACATTTATCTATGCACTGAGCCTACGCAATGTAGCAAAAAATAAAAAAAAAATTAGAGGCGACTGTGCAAAACTTTTTGAACGCCCTTTGTATCATAGGAATATCTTGTGTTGCGGCATGTGAAATAATTTCTTTGTTCGTTCCGTCACTAAATTTCTGTCTGTCGAGAAATCGATGTACTTTTTAGGAACTGTCTACTCTTTCATATTCTGACGCCATCCATCACACACACAGTGCATCCCCACTACTAAATTCTTATCAGTGCAATATCTCAAAACGTGCCGATATTTCAGTAATTTCTATTGAGCAACCATTACTTTTTTTTCGTTCACCACAAAAACAACTCACTTCAGTACACCCTGTGCTGTCATTAAATACCGACGACGACGCTTCTCTTCCAAAGCTATATTCCTCTTACATCTTTTACTCCATCACCTCCAAGACTTCATAAACAAAATACCAGCTTATAAGAATTTCCCGCCCCCACGGTCAGGATTGGATACAACTATAAAAATCTCGTACCATATTTTCGTTACTCGATATTGGAATTCAACGCTACCATCGATATTGTACCACCTTCCTCACGTTTTGAAACAGAGTGCAAGTTTTATTAGATTATTGTGTAAGTTCGTATCGTTTCTATTTTGCATGTTGTTATTCCGTTCGCTATGGCTTTATTTATCGATTTTCATTTTCTATTTGTAGTTTACTGTTGCTGGTTGCATTTTTGTATTGTCATTTTGTTATTTAGAGATAGTGTGTGGAGCTGTGGACACTAAGAAATGGAGTACCAAGTGGAGAAATCTGAACGTTTCCAACATATTCTTCTGTTTGAGCCGGCCGAGCGGTTCTAGGCGCTACAGTCTGGAACCGCGCGACCGCTACGGTCGCAGGTTCGAATCCTGCCTGGGGCATGGATGTGTGTGATGTCCTTAGGTTAGTTAGGTTTACGTAATTCTAAGTTCTAGGGGACTGATGACCTCAGAAGTTAAGTCCCATAGTGCTCAGAGCCATTTTTTTCTTCTGTTTGAGTTCAGTAAAGGGGTGACAGCATCGGAGGCAGCCAAAAGCATTTGACCCGGGGATAATGTCCTGGACAAAGCACGGCAAGAAAATGGTTTTCTCATTTTAAGGAAGATGATTTTGTCGGTAGTGACTCTTTACGTTCAGGAAGACCTTTGGGGTTTGATGAAGATTGCTATAACGCATTAATCCACAGTGATGCACGTCAGTGTACTCGGGAACTGATAAATCTGATGAACTGTAATCATTCCACCATCGTGCGACATTTGTGTACAATGAGTAATGTTCAAAAATCGCATGCTCTAAGCCAAAATCAGCGGATGGCCACATATGCATCTCTGCTTGCTAGTCATCAATTGGCTCGTGAACCATACCGGCCTTTCCTGTCCCGGATCGTTACTGGTGACTTTCCTGTCCCGGATCGTTACTGGTGACGAGAAATGGTGTCTTTATGCTAACCTAGGGAAAAGAAAGGAATGGTTGAACCCAAACGGAAGTAGCAACCTCCTGTACTAAAACCTGCGCGCATCCACAAAGGATAATGTTATGCATGTGGTGGAACAGAGACGTTGTGGTGTACGACGAATTGCATCTCCGAGATGTAAGCAATACTGCTGACATTATTTTGTCACAAACTGTGACGTCTTGCAGACGCACTCCAAGAACAGCGACCAGAAAGACTGCGTGAATTGATGCTACTCCACGCTAACGCCCACCCAAACTTCTCTAGACTGACAAAAAACACTATACAGGAGTTGGGTTGGGAAGTCATTCCGCATTCACCTTGCACCCTCAGGTTTTCAGTTTTTCCGCTCTCTATCGAACAATCTTCAAGGAACTTCCTTTCCGGATGAAAATGCGCTCCGAATATGGCTTGACGAGTTCTTCGTCTCAAAACCATGTGATTTCTACAATCGCGGAATCGAAAAGATACCCCATCGTTGGTAGACTTGTAAATAGTGGAGGATACTATATTACTGATGACTCAAGTCTGCGTTATGTGTATCTGTTGTGTTTATTAAACTTAGAGAAAAACGCTACGAGCTTGTGCATTAAGCCAATATATTACTAAATTATGACACCCTTTACTTTCAAACATTTTTCGCTTCCGATCAGAATCTATGAGCGATGTTCAAAGGAAAAAAAGTACGAAACAACGCTGTGAGTTTAACTGAAGCCTTGATTCAAAAGTAATAACCAGAGGCCTGAGCACAACTATCCCACTGTGTCAGGAGCCGAAGAATTCCTTGTTCCCAAAATTCCTGTGGCTGTGACAGGAACCAGTCCTACATTGTGTCCTTCAGTTCGTCGTCCGAGTTGAGGTGCTTCCCTTTCAGCATTTTTTTCTTTTTTTTTTCAGCGGACGAAGCATATGGAAGTTGCAGGACACCATGTTCGGGCTTCATGGCGGATGCTCAATTTGCTCGCACTTGAATCTGGCAATGACACTTTGTGTGACCTTCGACCCGGCGGAGGTTCGAGTCCTCTCTCGGGCATGGATGTGTGTGTTTGTCGTTAGGCTAATTTAGGTTAAGTAGTGTGGATGCTTAGGGACTGATGACCTTAGCAGTTAAGTCCCATAAGATTTCACACACATTTGACCTTCGACGCGTGTGAACGCGCATTATCGTGGAGCGTAATGTCTCTCTGTGAGCGTTCCAGGCCGTTTGCTCTTGATGAACTCGCATACGCTACGGAATGTCTCCCACTACACGCCACGGTTAATGGTTGTCCCGTGCTCGAGGAATTCGATGACTATCGCACTGCGAAAAAGACAGCATCACCTTGCCTGCCTAGGCCACAGCTTTTAATTTTCTGAAGGGATGTGACGACGCATGCGCTCAACTACGTCAGACACTGCATTACAGTTTCTAGATATGTTATCCCATGGCGGATATGCCAGTTTCAACCGGTTTGGTTGTTAAGACGTTTTGTTACTTTTCATTTCAACACCCCTTGCATCAAGGGTGGGCAACGGCCCGCGAAGTCCGGACCGCGGAAGAAATTTGCAGAAAAGAAAGCGAGGCGCTCGTATTGTACTCTGCCAGGGATTCACTTTCGAATATTTCAGCCGACGCTCGGCTCGTCCCGGGTTTACAGACCAATAGAGGATTTACTTGAAGATTTACTTACTCCCTGCAAGCAGAATGCCCTTTCATTGTTGCAGGATTTACACAACAGAGAACCACGGCCCATGTGTTCATGTGCGTGCAGAGAATGGGAGAGACTTGAAGGTGTGCGGGGAGAAGGATTTTCGCCTCTGTATCAGAGCTGACAACTCACGTTACTTACAGTTTACAGCAACAGCTCATACCTGTGCGACCAGTTATCAAATGCAATTTTGGACAAATATTTAAAAAATGCTTGCTGATAGTGATTGTGGATATTAGCATATTAAATTGCAAACTTTGGAATGATGTGCCTGTGGCAAAAAATCGCGACGTTACTCCTATTTGCTTGTCGACTGGAATTGCTTGTCTCATTTCTGTATTTTGTTTCTCTGTTCTTCCCCCTGTTAACATAAATAAATAGTTATTATCCGTGGTGTACGTATTACAACACTGTTACTATGGAAACTGAAGGTAATTTAATGAAGCAGCTGCAACTAATTGTTTTGTAGGAGTTCATGTTTTCATAACGACATTTCAAGACGCCAGGCATCCCATCTTCATATGTTTACATTTATTTTCATGTCGGGGGCATTGATTCTTTACTAACAGCGTTGCAGAATTTTGAAATAGAAGTGCTTTCAGACAGATATTGTAAGACGTTGTAAGTAAAGAAACAATATGACGAGACGTACATAAATGTAAACGTCTGAAGATGGAGTGAACGTAAAATGAATTTAACTCCACATCTGACCGTAAGGAACAGCTTGCGAGAAAGGACATTAAGACACAGATGTCCTGTTTGAGTACCGCACATACACGACAGCATTTCGCAGGTAGCCTTCAGTTCTGCCGTTCCCTTGTCAACTGGCAACTTCATCAGTAGCGAAACGTGTTATTCGCAGACGAGTCCAGATATCCTCTGACTCTAGGCGACGGTCGTGTTCGTGTGCGCTAACGCGGTGGTGTGTGGTACCAACGCCGACTCAAACGAAGGCCTCGGCGCTTGTTGGTGACGTCACGTCAGCTAGGCACGGCGAACGCCAGGTCTGTTGCAGGCAGAAACGCTTGGGCGTGCTTATCACTATAAATCTCTTATTTTTGGACAAAATGTTTGGTATTGTTTTGGATTCTGCAGTTTTATTTAGATGAAAGATTTTCTTACTATCGTAAAGCTACAAATGAAGACATACTTCTGTATTACTGAATCCTGTCGAAACAAACGTAGATCAATATGAGAAGATGCTTTGTCCCATTGCAAGCTTCGGAAATTTTACATTCAAGTAACTATATATACTTGATCCATTTTGCTATCGAAACTTACCCCAACCCACTTACAATTAACTCGTTTCTTTTATTTATTTATTTTCGTTTGACATCGTCACTGGAAATGTTACATGTGTAAATGTCCAACTGTTGCCAGTCATTAGATTATAGTCGTTTTCAACGAAAGGAATTCTAAACAGGAAACAAAATAGCTTCATACATCAAAAATACTGCTGAGCTTAAACTTTTTTAAACATGCACATTAGAAAAGATAAATATTCCCCTCTTGCAACTGAAAGGAGAAACTTTATGAGATAAAAATTTTTGCCTCTTCTGCTGTCCCCTCCCCCAACGTGTACAATCGCAAGATATTTCATTAACATTCAGTGCTCCTCACCCATAGTCAACCAAGATACCTAAAGAAGAGCACCAATATGTTCACAGTTTCTTGTAAAAGCAACCCAGTACAAACGTAACTTCCTCAGATTTACAAATAAGGTAAAGAAGCACGAATTCTGTTGCTGCTGGACCATGAAGTTGTTTTTGTATGTCAATCCTTAAAACAGGTGGAAATTTAAATTCAGGAGTACACTATAGCCGGCTGTGATGGCCATGCGGTTCTAGGCGCTTCAGTCTGGAACCGCGAGACTGCTACGTTCGCAGGTTCGAATCCTTCCTCGGGCATGGATGTGTGTGATGTCCTTAGGTTAGTTAGGTTTAAGTAGTTCTAAGTTCTAGGGGACTGATGACTTCAGATGTTAAGTCTCATAGTGCTCAGAGCCATTTTTTTTAGTACACTGTATGTTAAGAAGTGTAATGAATTGCACAATTAACTGATTGCAGAAATCTCTCAGAACAATGTGTGTTGGTCAACTACCGCCAATAGTTTCCCATTTTCCTGAGTCAGAGAGGGAGACACCACCATTATGAGTATGCCTGCAACAGACCTGGCGTTCGCCGTGCCTAGCTGACGTGACGTCACGAACAAGCGCCGAGGCCTTCCTTCGAGTCGGTGTTGGTGGTACTTGCCAAATTTTGTCCAGGAAATCAACAGAGTCGGTCAAGATTTTGTGAAAGTGTAGCGAGGCGTCAGTGTTGACAGCCGTACGGATCTTGTCGTTGTCCATGGTCGCCTTACCACCAGGCAGTACATCGAACACATCCTGTTGGACCGTGTGGTGGCTGCTGAGTACGGTGGTGGTCCTGAACTCCTTCTCGTGCACGATAATGTCAGGGCCCATAGGGCGGGCTTCACGAGGGGTGCCCTGCGAAGCCTGGACAGTGAAGTAAAGGAATGGCGTCCCGACCTAAACTCCACCCAGAATGCGTGAGACACACTTGATAGACGCGTTCACGGTCGCCCTTCTCTACCGCAGACTCTTCAAGAACTCTCAACAGCTATCGTTGAAGAACAGGAACGGCTACCACAGGATGACCTCTGCAGACTTAACGGAGCACGTAAGGCAGAGATCAACGCTCACGAAGGGCATACAAGTTAGTGAAGCACCCGAATTTCAATGAAAAGCATCCAGGATGACGGGATGAATGATTGTCTCCACTTGGTTTTCGACACCTGTCAGAAATTTCAGTTCTTGTCATGTAAGGAACTAGAGTGTAATGATGTTTTGTTGTGTACTTAATTTGTGAAACATAAATATGTAATTTGGTAACATAACCACTTCTCAATTATTGCTGTGTCGAATATAGCGGACACCAAAATTCATATTCCCCTAACTGTTTTGAGTAGTGCATTTTTCGTTACATATCGCTGATGATCATTTATTTCAATAAAACGAAACGCTTTTAGTAACAAAATTACACGTTTTCTTGTAATTACGAAGACGGATTCAAAATACCTCCGATAAAAGTGTTACAGATTGTTAATGTAAACGCTTAACGAGTTTTATGGCAAATACCAATCTCTTTCCATCACTATCAATGAAATAAAATAATAATATGCACTTTAACAATAAAACGAGTGTCAGTGTTGTTATCATTGTTTTAATCGTGGTTGCTAAAAGACAAACGGAACTGACAGGCGGACTTTGATGGGACTGCTGCCTGTCATCTCTGCCTTCACGTTTGCAAAAGTCTCTTTCGCTCCACCTTGGCAAATGTCCCGACTCCGTCTGGGAGATACAACAGCACCTGGGTGAACGCCCTGCGACCCCAAGCCGAACAAACGTCTGTCGCTCCATTCTCAGGCGCCTATTGTATGACGAGCTGATTGTTCCGTCCCGCCAGTACACTGCAAGGCTAATGAAATGTAGTCGAGCTAAACCAGCCAGTAGAATTACGTAATGAAATGAGACACTGAAAGTACGCTACACCACGAAGATGACGTGCTACAGACGCGAAATGTAACCGACAGGAAGAAGATGCTGTGGTATGCAAATGATTAGCTTTTCAGAGCATTCACACAAGGTTGGCGCCGGTGGCGACACCTACAACGTGTTGACATGAGGAAAGTTTCCAACCGATTTCTCATACACAAACAGCAATTGACTGGCGTTGCCTGGTGAAACGTTGTTGTGTTGCGTCGCGTAAGGAGGAGAAATGCGTACCATCACGTTTCCGACTTTGATAAAGATCGGATTGTAGCCTATCGCAATTGCGGTTTATCGTATCGCAACACTGCTGCTCGCGTTGGTCGAGACCCAATGACTGTTAGCAGAACATGGAATCGGTGGGCTCAGGAGGGTAATACGGAACGCCGTGCTGGATCCCAACGGCCACGTATAACTAGCAGTCGAGATGACAGGCCTCTTATCCGCATGGCTGTAACGGATCGTACAGCCACACCTCGATACCTGAGTCAACAGATGGGGACGTTTTCAAGACAACAACCATCTGCGCGAACAGTTCGACGACGTTTGCAGCAGCTTGGACTCTCAGCTCGGAGACAATGGCTGCGGTTACCCTTGACGCTGCATCACAGACAGGAGCGCCTGCGATGGTGTACTCAACGACGAACCTGGGTGCACGAATGGCAAAACGTCATTTTTTCGGATGAATCCAGGTTCTGTTTACAGCATAATGATGGTCGCATCCGTGTTTGGCGACATTGGATGGGTGTATTCGTCATAGGCGTACTGGCGTATCACCCGGCGTTATGGTATGGGGTGCCATTGGTTACACGTCTCGGTCACGTCTTGTTCGCATAGACGGCACTTTGAACAGTGGACGTTACATTTCAGATGTGTTGCGACCCGTGGCTCTACCCTTCATTCGATCCCTGCGAAACCTTACATTTCAGCAGGATAATGCACGACCGCATGTTGCAGGTCCTGTACGGGCCTTTCTGGATACAGAAAATGTTCTACTACTGCCCTGGTCAGCACATTCTCCAGATCTCTCACCAATTGAAAACGTCTGGTCAATGGTGGACGAGCAACTGGCTCGTCACTATACGCCAGTCATTACTCTTGATGAACTGTGGTATCGTGTTGAAGCTGCATGGGAAGCTGTACCTGTACACGCCATCCAAGCTCTGTTTGACTAAGTGCCCAGGCGTATCAAGGCCGTTATTACGGCCAGAGGTGGTTGTTCTGGGTACTGATTTCTCAGGACCTATGCACCCAAATTGCGCGAAAATGTAATCACATGTCAGTTCTAGTATAATATATTTGATCAATGAATATCCGTTTATCATCTGCATTTCTTCTTGGTGTAGCAATTTTAATGGCCAGTAGTGTAATAGAACGTTTCTGAAGAAGAGAAATTTCTTAACATCGAATGTAAATTTAAGTGTTAGGAAGTGCTTTTCTACAGGTATTTGTCTGAAACATAACTTTGTGCCTAAGTGTAACATGGATGATAATTAGTCGGGACAAGAAGAGAATAGAAGTTTTTGAAATGTGGTGCAGAATAATGTGGAAGGTTAGGTGGTAAGTCGAGTAACTAGCGAGTAAGTATTGCATCAAATAGGGTAAAAATGAAACATGTGAGAACATTTCACTAAAACAAGGCATCGGTTGATAGAACACTTTCCGAGGCATCGAGGAATGGAGGGAAGTGTGGAGAGAAAAGTTGGCAGAAGGAGACCAATACTGGAATGTTCGAAACAGGTTCGAATGAGTGCAAATGACTGTAGGTTTCAGTAGATACGTCAAAACAGCCTTCAGACTGAAGAACAGAACAGACAAACACTTTCAGTGCCAATATAAAATTGCTTGAAACTGTCCGTCTCTTTTGATATTAGTCTTTTTACTTAAATTTTCTTGATCAGTTTTCTTCGTGTACTTTACGTTTTAGCGTTCGGTCTTCTTTTTAGAAACTATCCCCAGCTTTACTAACGTTAATTAGACGAATCGATAAAAATCTTTCCAAAAAATGTAATTCGCAAACGCTGAAAAAACGTCAGCAGGAGCTTACGATGCCAGCAATATGATTATTAAAGTACTTTCTAGACCAAAAATTTTCGAACAAGCAACGAAATGTGGGCAGGTCCATTATCATGGTGGAAAAGCCATGCATTTTTTCGCCACTTATCGGGGCGCTTTTTATTTATTTTTTATTTTTTTCCGGATCTCTTCACACAGACGGCATTGCAGAAGTAAGAGGTACTCGTATTGATTGTTCTTCCTTGTGGCAAGAACTCATGTTACACTATGCCCTTAAAATGTAAGAACGCAGTGAACATTACATTCACATTTAACTGCAGTTTCGGAGTTTTGTTCAGTCTTGGCAACCCAGAATGCATGCAATGGGACGAATGAGCCTTAATTTCGACATCATATCGGAAAACCCTACCCCCATGAACAATGGACCTTGCCGTTGGTGGGGAGGCTTGCGTGCCTCAGCGATACAGATGGCCGTACCGTAGGTGCAACCACAACGGAGGGGTATCTGTTGAGAGGCCAGACAAACGTGTGGTTCCTGAAGAGGGGCAGCAGCCTTTTCAGTAGTTGCAGGGGCAACAGTCTGGATGATTGACTGGTCTGGCCTTGTAACACTAACCAAAACGGCCTTGCTGTGCTGGTACTGCGAACGGCTGAAAGCAAGGGGAAACTACGGCCGTATTTTTTCCTGAGGGCATGCAGCTTTGCTGTATGGTTAAATGATGATGGCGTCCTCTTGGGTAAAATATTCCGGAGGTAAAATAGTCCCCCATTCGGATCTCCGGGCGGGGACTACTCAAGAGGATGTCGTTCTCAGGAGAAAGAAAACTGACGTTCTACGGTTCGGAGCGTGGAATGTCAGATCCCTTAATCGGGCAGGTAGGTTAGAAAATTTAAAAAGGGAAATTGATAGGTTGAAGTTAGATATAGTGGGAATTAGTGAAGTTCGGTGGCAGGAGGAACAAGACTTTTGGTCAGGTGAATACAGGGTTATAAATACAAAACAAATAGGGGTAATGCAGGAGTAGGTTTTATAATGAATAAAAAAATAGGAGTGCGGGTAAGCTACTACAAACAGCATAGCGAACGCATTATTGTGGCCAAGATACACACGAAGCCCATACCTACTACAGTAGTACAAGTTTATATGCCGACTAGCTCTGCAGATGATGAAGAAATTGATGAAATGTATGATGAGATAAAAGAAATTATTCAGGTAGTGAAGGGAGACGAAAATTTAATAGTCATGGGTGACTGGAATTCGAGAGTAGGAAAAGGGAGAGAAGGAAACATAGTGGGTGAATATGGATTGGGGGAGAGAAATGAAAGAGGAAGACGTCTGGTAGAATTTTGCACAGAGCATAACTTAATCATAGCTAACACTTGATTCAAGAATCATAGAAGAAGGTTGTATACATGGAAGAATCCTGGAGATATTAGGAGGTATCAGGTAGATTATATAATGGTAAGACAGAGATTTAGGAACCAGGTTTTAAATCGTAAGACATTTCCAGGGGCAGATGTGGACTCTGACCACAATCTATTGGTTATGAACTGTAGATTAAAACTGAAGAAACTGCAAAAAGGTGGGAATTTAAGAAGGTGGGACCTGGATAAACTGAAAGAACCAGAGGTTGTACAGAGTTTCAGGATGAGCATAAGGGAACAATAGACAGGACTGGGGGAAAGAAATGCAGTAGAAGAAGAATGAGTAGCTCTGAGGGATGAAGTAGTGAAGGCAGCAGAAGATCAAGTAGGTGAAAAGACGAGGGCTAGTAGAAATCCTTGGATAACAGAAGAAATATTGAATTTAATTGATGAAAGGAGAAAATATAAAAATGCAGTAAATGAAGCAGCAAAAAGTAATACAAACGTCTCAAAAATGAGATCGACAGGAAATGCAAAATGACTAAGCAGGGATGGCTAGAGGACAAATGTAAGGACGTAGAGGCTTATCTCACTAGGGTAAGATAGATACTGCCTACAGGAAAATGAAAGAGACCTTTGGAGAAAAGAGAGCCACTTGTATGAATATCAAGAGCTGAGATGGAAACACAATTCTAAGCAAAGAAGGGAAAGCAGAAAGGTGGAAGGAGTATATGGAGGGTCTATACAAGGGCGATGTACTTAAGGACAATATTATGGAAATGGTAGAGGATGTAGATGAAGATGAAATGGGAGATATGATACTGCGTGAAGAGTTTGACAGAGCACTGAAAGACCTGAGTAGAAACAAGGCCCCGGGAGTAGACAACATTCCATTAGAACTACTGACGGTCTTGGGAGAGCCAGTCCTGACAAAACTCTACCATCTGGTGAGCAAGATGTATGAAACAGGCGAAATACCCTCAGACTTCAACAAGAATATAATAATTCGAATCCCAAAGAAAGGCGTTGACAGATGTGAAAATTACCGAACTATCAGTTTAATAAGTCACAGCTGCAAAATACTAACGCGAATTATTTACAGACAGATGGAAAAAGTGGTAGAAGCCGACCTCGGCGAAGATCAGTTTGGATTCCGCAGAAATGTTGGAACACGTGAGGCAATACTGACCCTACGACTTGTCTTAGAAGGAAGATTAAGGAAAGGCAAACCTACATTTCTAGCATTTGTAGACGTAGAGAAAGCTTTTGACAATGTTGACTGGAATACTCTCTTTCAAATTCTGAAGGTGGCAGGGGTAAAATAGAGGGAGCAAAAGGCTATTTACAATTTGTACAGAAACCAGATGGCAGTTATAAGAGTCGATGGGCATGAAAGGGAAGCAGTGGTTGGGAAGGGAGTGAGACAGGGTTGTAGCCTGTCCCCGATGTTATTCAATCTGTATATTGAGCAAGCGGCAAAGGAAACAAAAGAAAAATTTGGAGTAGGTATTAAAATCCACGGAGAAGAAATAAATACGTTGAGGTTCGCCGATGACATTGTAATTTGTCAGAGACAGCAAAGGACTTGGAATAGCAGTTGAACGGAATGGACAGTGTCTTGAAAGGAGGATATAAGATGAACATCAACAAAAGCAAAACGAGGATAATGGAATGTAGTCGAATTAAGTCGGGTGATGCTGAGGGAATTAGATTAGGAAATGAGAGACTTAAAGTAGTAAAGGAGTTTTGCTATTTGGGGAGCAAAATAACTGATGATGGTCGAAGTAGAGAGGATATAAAATGTAGACTGGCAATGGCAAAGAAAGCGTTTCTGAAGAAGAGAAATTTGTTAACATCAAGTATAGATTTAAATGTCAGGAAGTCGTTTCTGAAAGTATTTGTATGGAGTGTAGCCAAGTATGGAAGTGAAACATGGACGATAAATAGTTTGGACAAGAAGAGAATAGAAGCTTTTGAAATGTGGCGCTACAGAAGAATGCTGAAGATTAGATGGGTAGACCACATAACTAATGAGGAGGTATTGAATGGAATTGGGGAGAAGAGGAGTTTGTGGCATAACTTGACCAGAAGAAGGGACCGGTTGGTAGGACATGTTCTGAGGCATCAGGGGATCACAAATTCAGCATTGGAGGGCAGCGTGGAGGGTAAAAATCGTAGAGGGAGACCAAGAGATGAATACACTAAGCAGATTCAGAAGGATGTAGGTTGCAGTAAGTACTGGGAGATGAAGCTTGCACAGGATAGAGTAGCATGGAGAGCTGCATCAAACCAGTCTCAGGACTGAAGACAACAACAACAACATCGGAAGCCAGTGTTTCATTACCTGTTATCAAAGATATCAGTAGTCCTGCATCTTTGTTGACTTTATCTAGCAATTCTTGGCACACTTGAGCTCGCCACTGTTTTTGTTCGAAATGAAAACAGTTCTATAACAAATTTTGCTGTCACTCTTTTCATACCCAAAACAAATTTCATGGTGTGAGCCACTTTATATTCCAACAGCATCAGCGACTTCTTTGATTGTGACTCTGCGATCGTCCATAACAATTTATTTCACTTTTTCGACGATTTCATCGGTCGATCGTGTACTTGGTCGTCCAAGGTGCTACTCATCCTCAACACGAGCGTCCAAGGTGCTAGTGATTCTCAACATTTTCATAGTTTTCTTCGAAACCCGAACACTACCCGTAGCCGGCCGCGGTGGTCTCGCGGTTCTAGGCGCGCAGTCCGGAACCGCGCGACTGCTACGGTCGCAGGTTCGAATCCTGCCTCGGGCATGGATGTGTGTGATGTCCTTAGGTTAGTTAGGTTTAAGTAGTTCTAAGTTCTAGGGGACTGATGACCACAGCTGTTAAGTCCCATAGTGCTCAGAGCCATTTGAACCATTTTTGAACCACTACCCGTAAGCCCTAGATTTAGTCCCAGCAGACTCACAAATAAAAATATTTTACATTTCTAAAACTCTGTTATATTTATATACAAACTCATTTTTATACAAAATTAATAATGGCCGATGTTAGCTATACGTATGTAACCTTTTCGATAGCTTAGAACAGACTATTTTATGTGGCTAACACGGTAAAGATTCTTTTCACACGTGTTTAACAACACAAGAACGAAGAAAACGCGCGACTCGGGCTAACGCAAGCGCAAAATTACAAAATTACAGTTTCTTTTCGAGCATACCTCGCGTACTGCAAACTGATTGTGTATACTAGACACTGCCCTTAATAATGTAATTCTTCAGCGTACATCTATGTTTATAGCTCCACAACCCACTGACTGAGTGTGGCGGAAGCAGTACCATATCATCCATAAATCGTACAATTCTATTCTCTCTCCTCCCACATAAACTCCACGTTTCCTGCTGAGCAGTTCTCGATGATTTTGCCCAGGTATGTGTTAAAGAACAATGAGGAAAGACAGCAGACTTGTCTCAGTCCTCTTGAGACCACATTTTCCTCAGTCGTTTCCAATATGCTTTTACTTTCAGTTTATAGCATCATATGAATGCCTTTTATTTTTTTCCATTACGAAACCAGCTACTAACAAAAATATTGTACTGTTACCGATAACACAAATCGGTTTCAAATCCAGTTCACTGGCACCGTAGACTGCAATGATGCATCAGTATTCTGGGTTTGTGATGGCGGGGCAGAGACACTGTGAATCACCGCAACTCATGTTCGTCGCATCGGTGCACTGCTGCTGATCCCAGCGTTGCTATATAGAGATAGGTTTCACGCGGCGTCGAATATATGGCCATTTTTAAGACTGGCGGAAATTTTAATTGGACATTTTTATATTAATTTAGAGTATAAGATGCACCTGAATTTTGGAGGCAATTTTTCGTGACATACTTTAAAATCCTTTTTTTTTCATTTATTTTCCGACGCGGAAACTAAAAAAATTCAACTATTTTAGCTATCATGATCGTATCGAAACGATATAAAAAAAACAATTTCGTGTTTTGCAAACACACCTGTACGCTGTGTGGTCAGATGACTTCTCGATGTCGGAGAACGCTGTCGAATACTTTGCAAACCCCATTTTTCTTTTGACTTTGCTAAGGTTTTATAAAAATTTATTATTATTATTATTATTATTTTATTGTACTTCCATCACTCCCTGCAATCTATAAAGGGCTTCTCGGAAGGAACTGTCAGTATTCAGGGACGTGACAGGAATAACCATTCACTGTAAAGAGATCTAGTAAACATGGGCTCTAAAATGCCCGTCTTAAGAACTACAAGTACCTGTTCAGTAGAAGGGCTGATTAACAGCAGCGAAGTTGAACTAGTACTCACATCTCTTAGGGTATGCTCTTTAAGCTCCTATTTACTGGGCATTTTTTATTTCACTCTACCACTTCACAAAATGTGGAAAACAAAGAGCTTGCAGTAGAAGGGATTTGCTTCACAGTCTCGAAGATATAGTAGTTCTCACAGATCTTAAGGTACGCACGTTGAGTAGACAGTTTGGCTTCGAATGGTCATTCCTGTCATATCCCTGAACATTGACCATTCCTTCGACACTGTATGTTGCGCAAAGTATGCAGCAGCATGACGTTAGAAATGAATATACATTCAGAAGAAGATAGTCGTTTTTATCGACGACATCTGTGGATGGAATATGCAATTGCGTGTGCTTTGGATTATGTTCGATATCATTGGTTCCAATTAATAAATGTACATCTGAAACCAGATATGATCACATTGGAAATCGTGCGAGGACGGCTTTCCGATGAACATGTGGCAGAATGGCGCAGGGCTGTTTATAAACTTCTCCATTTTTTGAGAGGGAATTTTACTGTTTATGCTTCATGTTAAACTTGGATATATTTGGCCCGTTGTTATTTTTATCTTTGTATGAAGTAGAGGTTTATGACATATGGTTTTGACTGTGAAATAATTGTTGATTTTACGTTTTTCCTTGTATTTATGCGGTTTATTATTGTTTATTCTCTCCTGAAAATTTTACTGCGTTGTACATGATTTATTCCCATACTCGTATTTCCATTACTTAAGGACTCGCGTACCACTTGATCGCTTTTTTTCCTGTCCTTTAATTATTACCAGTAACGTGCTGCTTCAGTTTAATTGCTTTTGCGTAATCGTTGTATTTCTATGTCAACTGTATTTCTTTAAGTATTTCTTATAAAGGAGCATTTGATAATGAGACTTCGGACTTTAAACTTGTTGTGACAAAATATGGTTCAAATGGCTCTGAGCACTATGGGACTTAACATCTGTGGTCATCAGTCCCCTAGAACTTAGAACTACTTAAACCTAACTAACCTAAGAACAACACACACATCCATGCCCGAGGCAGGATTCTAACCTGCGACCGTAGCGGTCACGCGGTTCCAGACTGAAGCGCCTAGAACCGCACGGCCACACCGGCCGGCTGTGACAAAATAAATAAAGGAATACAGTGCACATGTAAAAAAGAGATTCCATGATGCACAAACGAATTCTCTCTTAAGATTGTGACATATTATTGTAATAATACAATAAAGTGTCACGATTCGTGCGGCGCAGCGTATTTCTAGGTCAATTTTGAGGACTGCCTAAGACTACTGTTTTTTTTTACTGAGAACGTTGATAGACATATTGCTTAACAATTTATTACAACAATTTAGGAGAAAAAAGGGCTCGCACATTTTGCTGCACTGTACGATGTACAACAAAAGTTTCATACATACCAAAAGCAACGATGAAAACACACAGTAATCTCACCATACACTACTTGAGCTTGGGAAATGATTGCATATATTTCTTTGTGTAAACTATTTATTAGCGTTATTTCATATCAATGGCCTGTAAGCGAGATGTATGTAGCGCATGAAGTATATTCGTTCAGGAAATCGCTACTTACAAATCTCTTTGTATTTACTAGATTCTGTATGTACTACAATCTCTGTTAGTTGAGACTTCTCAGCATTCCTCTTACTCTCTCCAGCCTATCAGCTAAGCCTACGAACATTTTGCGCTGCACTTTTTTGTGCGAGCTCTGTGTCCAAAAAAATGGCTCTGAGCACTATGGGACTTAACTTCTGAGGTCATCAGTCCCCTAGAACTTGGAACTACTTAAACCTAACTAACCTAAGGGCACCACACACATCCAGGCCAGAGGCGGGATTCGAACCTGCGACCGTAGCGGTCGCGCGGTTCCTGACTGTAGCGCCTAGAACCGCTCGGCCACCTCGGCCGGCTCTGTGTCCACTTTCAGTCCAACCGCAAATACATCATACAAATTCGAATAGTATTGCAGTGTAGGTCGTACCAGTGCTCCTTATAACCTATTTTGTAGGTAAATTGCATTTTCTTTAAATTGTTTCAGAAGCCTTTCACAAACTGTATAATAACAGGACCAAGAACAAGGAAGTAGAACAGTGGTCTAGCAATCATTACGTGATGGGACACATAACTACTATGGATAGACATAAAGTTTTAACTGTCACCTTGAAAAAATAAGGTTATGTAATTAATTTCTTGTTTATTTGGAGGTACATATCTGCAGTCGTGGTATACGTTGAAATCCCTGAGCTATAGTTCGGTAGCACGCCCCTAGAACAGCCAAGACAAAATGGCCTGCACCATTTTCTCTTGACTGCTCTAGTGCCGTGTTACGGAACTATCGCACGGGGATTTCACGTGTACCGGGACTCTAGACAAAAATCTACAAACAAACAAAAAAATAATTACGTGGAAGTTCCTGGCCAATTAAAATCGTATGCCGGATCGAGGCTCGAATTCGGGACATTTGCCTTTCGCGGGCAAGTACTCTATCGAATGAGCTACCCAATCACGATCCACGGCCCGTCCTGACAGCTATATTTCCTCCAGTACCCCCGCTGCTAAGTGAAATTTTATTCTGGAAACATCCCCAGGCTCTGGCTTCCCTGAAGTTATGAAGATAGGAGACTAAAGCTGTGAGGATGGGTGCTGGCCGGCCTTTGTGACCGAGCGGTTCTAGGCGCTTCAGTCTGGAACCGCAAGACCGCTACGGTCGCAGGTTCGAATCCTGCCTCGGGCGTGGATGTGTGTGATGTCCTTAGGTTAGTTCGATTTAAGTAGTTCTAAGTTCTAGGGACTGATGACCTCAGATGTTAAGTCCTGTTGTGCTCAGAGCCATTTGAACCTTTTTTTTTTATGGGTCCAGACTCGTGCTTGGGTAGCTCAGTCGGTAGAGCACCTGCCTGTGAAAGGCAAGACTCGGTCTCGCATACTCCACTGTCGAGTGAAAATTTCATTCTGAAATAATTACGTAACTTTATTTTTCGAGTTGATAGTCAAAGCCTAATAATTAATCTTCGTATTATCGTCTGCATTGGTCACTTCTTTGTTGCTTTGTAGATGTGTATTAGCTTTTTGGTAGTTTACAATCCTAACTCAGTCATAGTCGTATATTTGCATGAGTATCTCCTTTAACTGCGTGAGGTCATGAGTCGAGGCGGCTGTATCAGGTGTATATGACCCCGGAGATCCGGGAAAAACCCGGGAATTTTTTAGAATTCCGGGAATTTTTCATTGTTTATATTTTCAGTTAAATTTTTGTAATTTTGACTGGTAAGAATCGATACTCTAACAAAGGATATTCCTGTATTCCGCTACTGCAGAATAATACTGCAGCAATAAAACATGAACGAGAGAAAAACACGAAAATAAAACTTAAATTGCAAAGGAAATGCGCCATATACAGTAACAAAACACAGTGCTCATACAAGCGTCCACCTGCAGCAAAATGTGTCAAAGGCTTTAGGAAGACTATGCAATGCTCCGTAACAACAAATTGCCTCCGATGAGCGTGACGACAAAACTGTTTATATTAGATTCGTTTTAGCAGTTAGAGCGGGATCATGCGCAGGCGCAACAGAGTAGTACCTTTTCCCGCTTCTGGCTACAGAATGTGTAAGCAGTCGCAGCAAGCAGCTAGATGCTACCGAGAAAAATTTTACTGGAGTGCCCAAGCTGCCAGATACATGCATGCGCAGCAGGCCCAGCTTTAGGAGGGGGGAGAGGGGGGCAAATTCATATTGTTGAGGGGAAAAAAACTTTGTTTCACAAAGCGACTAGCATCCAGCGCACGTTAGTCTACCGATTATTCATATTACTCTGAAACGCAACCCTGTCGGTTTTTGAACGTTACTGAAAACATTATAAGTTGATTTCTGAATGAATCATAAGTTGATTTGTGAATGCGTGCTCAGTGTACAAGATGTCTCTGTTAGGGGAATCCTCGTCGCATGTAGAAACAAACTTTCCTACAGACAAAAGGGGCTATACGAGCTCAGCGGAGTAAGACCGAACGGATGAATGCCAACCGCTGTCTGACTGTGTGATTGATTGGGTTTGCGGATGATGAGCGTTGTTATAATTACTAGCGAAATCCATAGATTCAGATTACAGGGGTGGAAATAAACGAATAACAGGTAAGAAAGATTACGTATTACCTTCTCGGTGTGCCCAAGAAAATGAAATTTTGACAGAAAATTTTTATCCAGATCGCTATACTACTAAGGGCCAGTTGTACAGTCCCCGGCTAGCAGCCGCTTTAAGTTCTATTCTGGAAGAACCGCGGAAACGCCTTGTACGAACATGTAACAACGCCTGACCGGAGAATAATCGCGGGATAACTAAACCGGTGATTCTGGCATAGAATAAGCGAATAAGCTTTGACATTGGCAGGAATAGTTACAGAATTAGTGATAACAAGACTGTTTGTTAAAGCGAGAAAGGAGAAGAAACGGGGACATCACACAAATTATGGAACAATATGATGATTCCAAGTTTGTATAAAATTTTCGTGCTACTGCTTTTCGATCTCATGCTTGAGAAACTGGAGAGTATGAATGAAGTGTGAAACTATTTCCTAACGTAAAGCTTTTTGCTTGTAGTAGGCGTAATAGGCATTTGATATTGGTACTTTGTGAATTATATTCTGTCGTTCCAAAAAAGACCCTTTGTGCCAAAACAGTCTCGTTTGTTTGGGGTGTATTACAATTGTTGCAGTGTTAGAAAGGCCTATTTTTTTATCTAGCAGACAGTGACAAAACAGACTTAATCAGATCGGGAAACCACACCAGTCTTGGGTCCTATTTGTATTAACAGCTTTTTCAGTATTAGACAGTGACATTTCGACTTTTCATGTAGCAAAACGTTTGACGAACTTTGATGAGGTAATTGATTCTTTCGCAGAAAGGAAAGCACACCACGTAAAGCTGTAGCAAGATTAGAGAGAAAAAAAGTTCTAGGAGCTAAGGCTTGAAGAAATGTGTATTGCCTAGCTTGTCTCATGTCTTTACTTGGTTTATGTATCCTATATTTAATTTTATGTCACACAAAGCAGCAAGTTATTAGCTGATAGGGAATAAAGAGTGCAAATTTTCTGAGTAGTTTCCTTTTTTAAAAAAGAGGGACAGTATGTCAAACCGGCCGACTGTAAGCAGGAGAGACACCACAGGACATTTTAATTTCCACTCTCCTGAATATGGTTTGATGGCATCCATTACACGTTTCAATTCCACAGAGCGAAATACAGTGACGTGCGATAGAAGAATGCTGTGTGAGGAGGCGAGGCACTGTCCTTTGGCACACTTACGACCAATAACCTCGAACACATATGTTTTATGCATCAGACTCTTCAGAAAGACGTGCGCTACAAAATGAACATATTTTTGAAAATTCGATTTTTAAAATTTTTGACGCTCAAACGCTCTAGGGAGTGGCGGGGTATTGTCCCGGTTCGGAAATATCGTAGATCCGGGGCTGATGCGCTGACCAGTCTGAGTTAAAGTGGGGAAGTGGGTAGTCTCCACGTGAACCATGTTTACATTTAGTGATTTTGTTGTTTCCTCTTCGTTTACTGCACTCACGTCAAATGAAAACAAAACAGATTTTTGTGGCCGGGAGCTATCAAGTGAATTAAAATACATTCACGTAATTACGGAAGGCAAAAATGTTTTATTAGTTGCAGATTTTATTTTATTTCCACCTTTCTGACAGTCAAGCATTAAATGCCTTGCAGAACAATGAAGCTATTTTTGTTGGTTTGCTAAAGAAATTATCTTTTATCAATCTTTTCCGCTGAGTCAGACAATATATTTGAAACGTAGTGTTTAATTCCACCCTCTGTTCGCTGCATTTCAAGTGCACGTTTTCAACTTCTAGCACGTATGGCATTATGCCATAATAAAGAACCAAACATGAGATAACACAGTACTGGTACTCCAAGAAAATTTACATCCCGAAAACCACATTGGAAAGCTTAATATCAGGTCGTGGCCTACTTCCCTGGGAATCTGGAAATACAAATGTGCACTTTAAATGTGCACATTTTAGTATGGGTCACGAAATTCCGATGCTCTTGGAGTATCCTCTGATGTCTTGTTTCTTTTATGACATAATGTAAGATCTTTTAATGTTTTACACTTACGAACATACGGGCTCTCTATGACCGACATCGGCAACGGGCGGACCGCGGTCCGTATACGGCCCGCGGAAGGTCGATTCTCGGACCGCCAAATATTCTTAAATACAGTCCGACGTCCAACTAAGTATAATAACGCATCTCGTTCGCACTAGGCTAGTAATTTACTCGAGTACTGAGTAATTTAGCAACTAAACGTGCCTGAAAAACAAAAATTTAGTCGAGTGGATTAGCAAATCATTTAGTCGAGCCGATCCATTTCATTCTATTTTTCTCGGCGAGTAGCGCCTCGCACCACGCGTCACTGCTTACTCGTTCATTTGTTAAACGAGTCCGAAACTGTCGTTTTAGTCAAAGAGAGCACACAGGGCGGTCGGTCTTCACTTCCTTTCTTCAATCGCACGCAGGCCGCAGAGCAATTATTCATTTAATTTACAATTTGTCGTGTGAAAATCCTTTTCGTACGTACATACCTACATTAATAATGGGTCCTAAAAAGCGAAAAGAGGACACTGAAAAAGAAGATTTTTGACTGAGTGGACTGAACAATATTATTTTACGCTGCCTGATAGGTCTCAAGCGGTTCCAGTTCGCTTAATATGTAATAAAACCGTCGCTGTTATTAAAAGTGTCAATTTAAAGCGACACTATGAAACAACTCATCAACAATTCCACAAAAACTTTCCTCTTGGCAGTGAGGCTCGTAAATAAAAACTACAGGTAATATAATTCTATTAGATAATGTATAAATGTGATATGTATAACTGCTTTGTAAACTTATCACGATAAAATATAAATTTAAATTACAGGAATATCTCACTTCTTGCGAAAAAAGCACGAAATTGCTTGTTCGCTTCATGAGTGAGCAAGAAAAATCGGCAGAAGCAGCGTTACGTGTGTGCTGGACACTTGGTAATCACCAAAAACCATTTTCAGATTCTGAAATAATGAAAGAATGTGTGTTGGAAGTAGCCTCGGCACTTTTTGAAGAAAAAAAGGATGTTGTCGCGCAGCATTCAAAGTATTCCAATGTCAGCAAGAAGTAATACAAGAAGAACGGAAATTTTAACTACAAATATTAAAAGCATTCTGCTTGAACTTTTGGAAAAGGCACCATGCTACGCCATTGCACTTGACAAATCAAGTGACATTGTTGATGACGAACAAATAACTATTTTCGTGAGATTTTTCGACATTGAAAATAAGATATTCAGGAAAGAATTGTTCGCAATATTGCCCGAGGAGAAGATTCATTCAAAGCTATTGACGAATGTATTAATAATTCCAACATTCGTTATGATAAAATAGTGTCGCTTTCAACTGACGGCGCTCCTGCGATGATTGGCAAAGAAAAAGGTGTAGTAAAGAAAATCAGGGATCAGAATCCAGGTCTAATATCGTATCAGTGTATAATTCATCAGACTGCCCTTTGTGGAAAACTCAGTGCTACACTGAAAGAAGTAATGGACCGCTTGGTGCAGTTCATTAATTTTATGAGATCTCATTCTTCTCTTCAACACCGAAAGCTCAAGAAGTTTCTTTCAGAATGTGATGCAGCGTATTCTGACTTATTGCAACACAACAATGTTCGTTGTTTAAGTAAAGGTCAAGTTGTTGAACGTGTCTGGCTAATAAAGGAAGAATTAACCTCCTTGCAAATCTTGGATACGCAGGGAGCAAAGAAGCACTTAGAGTTCATAACAAACGATCGCAATATGCTAGCTGTGGCTTTTCTGAAGGATATTCTGAAATATGTAAATGCGCTCAACATACAGTTACAAGGGAATGGGAAATTAATATGTGATCTGATACAAAGCGTGTCTGCTTTTCGTCGTAAGGTGGATATTTTTGAAAAAGATATTGCAAGGCACGAATTTATCCATTTCCCAACAATTCTTGAGTACAAAAAACAGAATTCTGAAGAAGACATTGCAGTGTTTGCAAGATTTCTGTCCGATCTAAGGGACGGATTTGCTACAAGATTTCAAGACTTTACAGATATTGGAAAGCTGTCTCAATTCCTAAAATTTCCTTATGAAGATGATGCATTGGCAGAATGGACTGACGTGGCTGCTAAGTTGTTCAGCGTTTCAAAGTCTTCACTTCAAGTGGAGATAATCGACTTAAAAGAAGATATTTCTTTGCAAATGTATAAAACTGTGTCGACTGAAGAATTTTGGGGTAAACATGTTTAAGACCACATATCAGTCAAGGTTGACGGACGTCCACCTCGAAGACATACTTCGCATTTGCTGTACCCCTCGTTCACTGAACTTTAAAAAACTGGCCCAAGACCGTCGATGTAATTTCTCACATTGAATGTATTACAATATTAACTGAGAACTACTTGTTTTACTTGGTTTATCTGTCCGCAGCTCGTGGTCGTGCGGTAGCGTTCTCGCTTCCCGCGCCCGGGTTCCCAGGTTCGATTCCCGGCGGGGTCAGGGATTTTCTCTGCCTCGTGATGACTGGGTGTTGTGTGATGTCCTTAGGTTAGTTAGGTTTAAGTAGTTCTAAGTTCTAGGGGACTGATGACCATAGATGTTAAGTCCCATAGTGCTCAGAGCCATTTGAACCATTTTGAACTTGGTTTACCCTTTTTTTTGGAAACTAACTCGACTTGAAAACAAAATAAAAAACAGTACCTTTTAATTATTAGTTGTTTTCTGGACCTCCATAAAAAATTTTACACCGAATCCGGACCCCACTGAAAACAACTTGCCGACCCCTGCCTTACTACATCGTAGCTGCGCAAGAGCGATGATACCTGTCATCTGGCGCTCTCTGGCAACCGCAGGAACGAACCATTTCTAACAGGTCGCGGGAAAATATTCCGAATGGTGGTTTGAAAAGCGTTGCCATCAAAGTACCATTCTGGCAGTTACACTGGAACTATGTGCGATAATTTACGATGAATTTTTTAAATCACAGAGCGTTTGACTCTCATTTAAAAATCAACTATTTGATGACGAGCCATTTAGACGAATTTCGAGCCCAGAAGATCAGACATTTATGTCGTTCTTGAAAATTTTACTGGCACATTTGTGTGATATATCTTAATTTGTAATACGTGCATAAAAGAGTAACATTATATGTGAAAGATTAGCTTCTCTTGCAGCATATTAATCTTATAGACCAATATTATATGTGAAAGCTTTGCATTTCGCGTAGCATCACTATGTATATTAATTTAAACCATTAACTTTTTCTGTTTGTGAAAACTTAACAATGATGTTGCTATTGGCTGACTACATCACGTGTACTAAGCTCTGAATACCCGCTTTCATCGGCTGGCGAGATCACGTGACATGAGCTATGTCAGGCTTACAAAAGCGCATCGCAATCTTGATTTCAATGCTTCAGAAAGTAACATGCGGTGTTTGGTGGAATTCGAATTTATACTGTCGTAATACAAAAATATGCAGCATACATATTGCTGCACATCAAAGATCTTTCCAAAACGGTTTTTTTTCTGTGCTTAGGTTTCCAAAGCGCCGGGAAATTCTACGCCCATGTATAAAACCATAATCATTCAAAGGACTTATAAGTTATACAGTTCAGAGAGAAAATATACTGTCAGTTAACAGGGAAAAAGTATGTTTTCACCTGGGAGAAAGTGTATTTTTAACTGGAAAATCCGGGAGAAATCCGGGAATTTTTTTCCTTGTTCTCGTACACGTCCTGTGTATGTAATGCCTATCCCTTTTCCAAATTGTGTCAACGACCCAGTGCTATTGAAAGGGGACAACAATAAAAAGAATTTCTACATCGTTGAGTAAAAATGAAAAATGGAGCAACGGTGTTTAACGACTGCCGATATCGATGTCATAACAGACGGAACACTAGCTCGGATTGGGAAAGTTTGGGGAAGGAAGTCGGCCGCGTCCGTTCAAAGGAACCTGGCATTCGTTTTAAGGGGTTTAGGGAAACTACGGAAAACTTAAAGCTGGATGGTTATACGATTATTTGCACCCAGACATAGCGAGTTTGTACAGGGGTGAGACACTAGACGACTGTTCAAATCCCCGTCCGATCATCCAGATCTAGGTTTTCCGCGATTGTCCTAACGCGCTTTAGGTGAGTGCCGAGATGGTTTCTTTCAAAGATCATGGCTGATTTCCTTTGCCAACTCTATACTTCTTCCACATAATCGTTAGTAATTGATGTGCTATGGCGTCCAAGGCTATCGTCGTCTTCTTCAATGCTTCCTCGACCCTCTTAGAAACGTTTGTTCCACTCGTAAACTCTTGTCTTAGCCATGATAGATCCGCCAAAAGCCACAGTCAACATTTAAATGCGGTGCTGCACTTTATTCCACTTTTCACGCAAAATTCAATGCAAACTCTTTGATCCACCTTTTTCGAAAGTAAAAATACTCCGACCATTCGAAAACACGTATAACCTTTTCAAGTGTCAACACTAAATTAAATATTCAAAAGAGCTTAAAATGCAAACATACGTCAGGAACATTTTGTACAACAAGATAAAAAATCGGATGTATGAGCCCACGAAATTTAAAAAAAATTCCCGTTACTTTTTAATCACGCCTCATGCACTGCAGCAAGGCACTTCACACAGTGCCTGCTGGGAACGAATGGTATAAGACGTTCGAAATTTCCAGAGAAATGGTATAATATGTTAAAAAAAGAGTGCTCCAAAAAGTGCGCGCTTACGGTCTTTCCGATGACATATGCGGTTGGATAGAAAGTTTTCTAACTGACAGAGCAGTATGTCGTCCTGAACTGGGAGACATCAACAGAAACAAGAATAACATGTAGTGTGCCCCAGGGCAGCGTAATAGGTCCGTTGCTTTTTACGATTTACATAAACGATCGGGTTGATAAGAGCGGCATTAGACTGTCTGCCGATGATGCTGTAGTTTACAGGGAAGTAGCATCACATGAAAGTTGTGAACAAATCAGTGAGGATTTGCAGAAAACAAATGCGTGGTTTAATGACTGGCAGTTATCTCTCAATATTAGTAACCTACTGCGTATAACAAAGCGCAAATCCCCATTAATGTACGAGTACAAAATAAATGCCCAGTCTTTGCAAGCGGTAACATCCGTCAAGAATCTGGGTGTGACTATTCGAAATGATCTCAAATGGAACGATCAGATTACACAAGTAATGGGTAAGGCGAACTCTAGACTGCGGTTTATTGGTAGAATCCTGAAGCGATGCAGGCCTTCAACAAAGAAAATTGCTTACAATACTTTTGTTCGTCCAGTCTTAAAGTATTGTTCGTCTGTATGGGACACTTACAGTTGGATCTCATACAGGAGACTGAGGTCCAAAGAAGAGCGGCAAAATTCGTGACTGGTACATTTAGCCATCGCGAGAGCGTTACAAATCTCACAGAAAATTTGAAGTGGGACACACTTGCAGATAGACGACGCGCTAAACGGAAGGGGCTGCTCACTAAACTCCAAAATCCGATTTTCGCCGAGGATGTAGAGCATATATTACTACCACAAACTTTCAAATCGCGCAGTGATCACCATTCAAAGATAAGAGAAATCAGAGCTCGTACCAAGGCGTTCAGACAGTCGTTTTTGCCTCGCGCGATCCGCGAGTGGAACAGAGGGGGGGGGGGGGGGGGGGGGAAATATGACTTCAGTGTGAATAGTGTCCTCCTCCGCACACCGCTTGGTGGCTAGCGGAGTATATATGGAGATGTAGATATGGAGATGTAAATTAAAGTGGTTGTAAGATAGGGATGCAGTATCTCTCCCTTCGATCTGTATATAGAAACAGCAGTGACGAATACGAAGTAAAAGTTCAGAAGCGGGATTGAAATTCAGGGTGAAAGGATGTGAGTGGCAAGATTTGCTGATGACATTGCAGTTCTCCCTGATAATGAAGAAGTATTATAGAACCTGTTGAATGATATGAACAGTCTAATGAGTACAGGATATACACTACTGGCCATTTAAGTTGCTACACCAAGAAGAAATGAAGATGATAAACGGGTATTCATTGGACAAATATATTAGACTAGAACTGACATGTCATTACATTTTCACGCAATTTCGGTGCATAGATCCTGAGAAATCAGTACCCAGAACAACCACCTCTGGCCGTAATAATGGCCTTGATACGCCTGGGCATTGAGTCAAACAGAGCTTGGATGGCGTGCTGCCCATGCACCTTCAACACGATACCACTGTTCATCAAGAGTAGTGACTGGCGTATTGTCACAAGCCCGTTGCTCGGCCACCATTGACCAGACGTTTTCAATTGGTGAGAGATCTGGAGAATGTGCTGGGCAGGGCAGCAGTCGAATATTTTCTGTATCCAGAAAGGCCCATACAGGACCTGCAACATGCGGTCGTGAATCTGAAATGTGACGTCCACTGTTCAAAGTGCCGTCAATGCGAACAAGAGTTGACTGTGACGTATAACCAATGGCACCCCATACCATCACGCCGGGTGATACGCCAGTCTGGCGATGACGAATACACGTTTCCAATGTGCGTTCACCGCGATGTCGCCAAACACGGATGCGACCATCATGATGCTGTAAACAGAACCTGGATTCATCCGAAAAAATGACGTTTTGTCATTCGTGCACCCACGTTCGTCGTTGTGTACAGGCGCTCCTGTCTGTGCTGCAGCGTCAAGGGTAACCGCAGCCATGGTCTCCGAGCTGATAGTCCATGCTGCTGCAAATGTCGTTGAACTGTTCGTGCAGATGGTTGTCTTACAAACGGCCCCATCTGTTGACTCAGGGATCGAGGCGTGGCTGCACGATCTGTTACAGACATGCGAATAAGATGCCTGTCATCTCGACTGCTAGGCCGTTGGGATCCAGCACGGCGTTTCGTATTACCCTCCTGAACCCACCGATTCCATATTCTGCCAACAGTCATTGGATCTCGACCAACGCGAGCAGCAATGTCGCGATACGATAAACCGCAATCGCGACAGGCTAAAATCCGACCTTTATCAAAGTCGGAAACGTGATAGTACGCATTTCTCCTCTTTACACGAGGCATCACAACAACGTTTCACCAGGCAACGCCGGTCAACTGCTGTTTGTGTATGAGAAATCGGTTGGAAACTTTCCTCATGTCAGCACGTTGTAGGTGTCGCCACCGGCGCCAACCTTGTGTGAATGCTCTGAAAAGCTAATCATTTGCATATCACAGCATCTTCTTCCTGTCGGTTAAATTTCGCGTCTGTAGCACGTCATCTTCGTGGTGTAGCAATTTTAATGGCCAATAGTGTAGATTGAGGGCAAACCTAAGAAAACGTGAACGTAGTGAGGAATAGCAGAAATGAGGCTAGCGATAAATTTTACATTAAAATTGGGATCTTCATAGTAGAAGTAGTGAGGGAATTGTGTTACCATGGAATAAAAATAATGCATTACGGACGAAGCAAGCAAGGAATAAGAAGCAAACTAACGCAGGCAGAGAGGCTATTCCTGTCCAACTGAAGTCTACTAGTATAAAACGCCATCCTTCGTTTGAGGAAAAGTGCCAGAAAATGAGCGTTTGAAGGACACATTGTATGGAGATGAATCATGGGCTGTGGGAAATCGGAAATGAAAGCAGAAGCATCTGAAACGTGGTGCTTTAGAAACATGTTAAAAATTACGCCGACTGATAAGGAATGAGGAGGTCCTGCGTGGAATCAGCGTGTCGAGGAACTTTTGAAAAAACTGACGAGAAGGGACAGGATGATAACATGTTTTAAGATATCTGGATTGTACTTGAGGGTGAAAACTGCAGGCAGCGTTATAGAGTGGAAAATACCCATGAATACAAAAACCGAGCCGCAGATTCCAATATGGCTATGCACAGCTACCGGCTGCAGTTTTTACGATATATTTCCCGAACAACCTTGAAAATTTTCTTGATATCTTCATTCGTGCGCGAGATACAGAGGTTAAAAATTACCCTACTTCTACACGTAAAATACGCACGTACAAACCGGTATGAGACGAAATCAATAAGAAACACCAGCAGATTGCTCAGATTATAACGGTATATTCTCTTGGCATTTATCTAGAAATGTTAACTTCCCGTTTTCAAAAACTTTTATCCGTTATCATGAAAAAACACAAAAACTTGGTTTTTGGGTACCAAAACCTAGGCATGGATTCAAAGACGGCTAAGCACAGAAAATGGCTGTAATTTTTAAGATATATACCTAAAATTTCGAACAAGCTTGAAAATTTTGTTGATATCTTGATTCGTTTCCGAGGTACAGAGGTTAAAAGTTACCCTACGTGTACACGTAAATTCCGGTGTGGGGTGAAAACGTAGTTTATAAAGTGAAGCAGCAGGGGAAATATGCTGTAAAGTGTGTCCGTTATCATGATAAGGGTTCTGGGAACCCCATATTGTAGTATTGAAGCACACGCAAATTTTTTTTGCACATGAAATTCGGTCTGAGAATTCTGCGTTATTTCAATTTAAAATAAGTAAACTATCAAAATTTTACTGACCAATATATTTCTATCCATATGACTGACATGCCCTGCTGCAGCAAGGAAAAGAAGGGAACCAGCAGAAAAATGCTTCTATCGGAACACAAAAAATGCGAATGCGTTCCTATTTATTTAAAAGACTCATAAAAATGGGGTATAAGCTGCTTCATTGTACGTCCTCAGCACCTTTAAAAAATTTCCCAAAAATTTTGACACGCGAACATATTCGCGGTTATTTATGCTGAGAGAGGAGACAGTAGCGGTGGGCAAGAGACGGAAAAGTAATAAATATTGGAAGCTAGTAGACAATGGTTGTGGTACAGAAAGAGGGAGGGGAACAATGGCAGTGTGAGAAAAAGAGAGGGACACAGTGGCAGTCGAACATAGTAGGGAGTGAAAGAACAGTGCTACTAAAAGAGTTAATAGAACGGTGCCATTGGGAGAGGAATGAAGAGAAGGAGGAAATGGATATGGTTGAGAGCCGGTGATAATGAGAGATGGAGTGTAAGACAGTGACAACGTGGAAGAGACAGATAGTTACAGCTGCAGTGGAAAGGAATGAATGAGATAATAGCAGTAAGAGACAGCAAGAGGGAGAACAGAACGAAGTAGTCTGTCACTGTGGGACACGAGACGGTGACAGATAGAGATAAACAAAGAGCTGATGATAATGAATTGGCTGAATGAGTGAGTGAGATTAGGCAAGTGGTAGCAGATGGGTAGGAGCGGCTTCTAGTGATGGACTAATGGGCATGAGCTAGTGACAGTTCGAGGAGCTTGTCGGAGTTGCATAATAAAAAGGAGCGCGAATATGTTCGCATGCCAAAATTTTTGGGAACATTTTAAAGGGTGCTGAGGAAAATAGAATGAGGATCAGGTACACCACTTTTATGATTCTTCTAAATAAACAGGAACGTATGCGCATTTTTTGTGCTCCAATAGGAACGTTTTCCCGCTGGTTCGTTGTACTTATTTTTTTTTTCAGGTATTGTTCACTGCAAAGTGTTCCCTTCCTGCTGACGTTTTTCTCCGACGCTGGACAATATCGCCGTTGTCTGATTAAATTACGGGGATTAACAAAGCCGATAGCCATGGTCCAGATGGTGAGTGGAATGTTTTCCCGCGGCTTTCAGAAGTATTGTGTAGAAAAACTGATTGATGAGGTGCCGAAGTCCGAAGGAAGTAGCTATCTGCACATGCGATATATCAGCGATAGGCACTAGCGTTTCCGGTGATGTGATAACACACACACGTGCCATACTAAATCGGTTTATAGTTCAAACAAAGACGCATCGACAAGAACAGGCGAATTAAAGTCCCGGAAACGAATATCCGGCAGAAGTTATGAAGTTTTCTTTGCCGTCTCTGATAGCAGGGGTCAACGGATACGCTGTTGTAATCTCCTTGATAATGAGGCGTATCCCTCCACACTCAAAAAAGGCCATCGCTGGAACCTAGGATTACTGCACTGTCCAGTCACATCAATGTGATTGCCTCTCAAAAATCTTTTGCAGCACAGGCCACCACGAGACGTGCATGAAGAGAATCAGTGAGGTTCTGGAAAGTAGCGAAAAGGGATGTGGAGCCATGGTGACTCCAGTACTGTAGCCAGTTGCGCTAGGTTTCTCGACTGAGGATTCATGGCACGTACAGTCCGATCAAGGTGGACACACATATGCCCGATTGGGTTTACATCCGGGGAGTGTGGCGGCCTCGGAAGTATGGTAAACTAATCCTCTCGCTCTTCGAACCGCGCACGTACACTGCGAGCTGTGTGACACGTTGCTGGTAGATGATGTCGTGTCGAGGAAAAACAAACTGCATGTAGGGGTGGACATCGTCTCCTAGAATAGATGCTTACTTGTGTTGACCCATTGTGCGTTCCAGAATAGCGAGATCACGCAGGGAACACCACGAAAACATTCCTCCTCCTGCCTGAACCTTCCCGACAATTGTTGCAGGGTGCTTGCTTTCAGACGTTTCACACCGTACACGCCAACGGCCATCTGTCTGACGGAGCGTAAAATATGATTCATCTGAAATTGCCACCTATCGTTACTCAGTGGACGTCCAGTTGCGATACTGGAGTACAAACTCAAGCATTCGTCGCCGATGAATAGTCTGGAACCGCGTGACCGCTACGGTCGCAGGTTCGAATCCTGCTTCGGGCATGGATGTGTGTGATGTCCTTAGGTTAGTTAGGTTTAAGTAGTTCTAAGTTCTAGGGGACTAAACACCACAGATGTTAAGTCCCATAGTGCTCAGAGCCAAGAGCCGATGAATAGCAGTCAGCATGGATGCATGAACGGATGCCTGATGCGGAGGCTCATGCGCAGCAATATTCGCTGAATGGGAGTTAAGAGTCCCTTGGTTCATTTCAGCGGTCAGTTATTGAACAGTTGCACGTCTGTTCGCTCGTATACATCTCGGGAACCGTCGTTCACCCCTATTATCTATGGCCCGTGATACATCGCAGCTGACTCGGCGCCGGTTTTGGGTAGCGCCATTTTGCCATACACGGTCTGCCTAAAACACGGCGGCACGCGAACAGTTCACAAACTGCGCATTTTCGGAAATACTTTCACCCTGGCACCGAAAGCCAACAATTACGCTCTTTTGGTCGCCAGATAAACAGCTCCGTTTCCGCAATACGCTAACAACTACACTGTTGTGTGTGCGCGTCCCCCGACACGCTTTATATACACTCCACGTCTAATGCTGCACCGATGGTCACGTTAATGCGACTGCACCATATTCTACTGTCACGACCGCCACCACTTCATTACGCTAAAGCAAACGATAGACAGCCTATGTCACAAACTGTAATGCCTATTTTCTACCACTAGGTATTACTACATGGTACTAAATTGAAGTCCTCTGCCGTCCGGGGTGGTCGAGCGGTTCTAGGCGCTACAAATGGCACTGACAAGGGAACCTCCCCATCGCACCCCCCTCAGATTTAGTTATAAGTTGGCACAGTGGATAGGCCTTGAAAAACTGAACACAAATCAATCGAGAAAACAGGAAGAAGTTGTGTGGAACTATGAAAAAAAAAGCAAAATATACAAACTGAGTAGTCCATGTGCAACATAAGCAATACAAGGGCTGTGCTAGATTAGGAGTGCCGTGGTTAACGTGAACAGCTGCGGAACGAGAGGTCCTTGATTCAAGTCTTCCCTTGAGTGAAAATTTTACTTTCTTTATTTTCGCAAAGTTGTGATCTGTCCGTTCGTTCATTGACGTCTCTGTTCACTGTAATAAGTTTAGTGTCTGTGTTTTGCGACCGCACCGCAAAACCGTGCGATTAGTAGACGAAAGGACGTGCCTCTCCAATGGGAACCGAAAACATTTGATCGCAAGGTCATAGGTCAGCCGATTCCTCCACAGGAAAACGAGTCTGATATATTCTATACGATACTGGTGACGGGAATATGTTGTCGACCCACCTAACTTGTACACTTGGCGAATGGGTAAAGAGATTCTTCTACCTTGCCCGATTTAAGTTTTCTTGTCGATGTGATAATCACTCCCAAAAAAGTGATCGCATCGGACGGACGGATGGACAGATAATAATTGTCTGAAAATAAAAAATTAAAACTTTTCACTCGAGGGAAGACTTGAACCAAGGACCTTTCGTTCTACAGCTGCTCACGCTAACCACGGGACCACGGCGCACCTGTGCTCACATTATCCTTGATGTTGCCTATCTTTTGATGGACTACGCTGTTTGTATATTTTGCTTATTTTTTTCATAGTTCCATACAACTTCTTCCTGTTTTCTCGATTGATCTGTGTTCAGTTTTTCAAGGCCTATCAACTGTGCCAACTTATAACTAAATCCGAGGGGGGTGCGATGGGGAGGTTCCCTTGTGAGCACTATGGAACTTAACTGCTGAGGTCATCAGTCTCTTGGCGCTACAGTCTGGAACCGCGCGACGCTACGGTCGCAGGTTCGAATCCTGCCTCGGGCATGGATGTGTGTGACGTCCTTAGGTTAGTTAGGTTTAAGTAGTTCTAAGTTCTAGGGGACTGATGACTTCAGCAGTTAAGTCCCATAGTCCTCAGAGCCATTTGAAATCCTCTGTCGCGTTTTTCTGCCTGTATGTGAAGGCCAAGCTCAGGAACTACTTTAGGAATTTTCATATGGTTTTCGCTAATGCATAGACCGATTCACGAGGAAGGTTTATATATGTAATTTGTGAATACGTCACGCAAATTAGTTGAACTATCATGTTATTTGTTGATTAAGTCGCGCTTCCTGAAAACTTCTCTGACGTGCACTGCTTCTTTCGTTTAGGTTATCTAGAATTTGGACTTCCTATTCGGTTACGTAACGTTATTCTCTGAATTTCAGTCCCCCATAAACAAAATTACCGCTACGCTAGACGGGTCGTCCAGGCACAGAGTCGGTACAAAGATGGAATAAAAATTTTAAAACGATGAACTATATACAGATGTTTTTTTGAAATACTTTAAAAGACGCTCTTAATTCATGATACTTAAAATAACACCCAGGAGAGGCTGTCTGGTATTTAAAAATAGTGAGAACTCGGAATGTGAGTAAATATAATTATTTAGAACTGCTAAATAGTAATGTTGACTTTGAAATTTCATTGAGTAGTCTCACCAAAAATGAATAATAAAAAAGGGTTCTTCCGCCAGGCACAGAACTCGATGTGCTTCTACCGAAAATTTAGACTGAAACTAATAATAATTAAAAAGTCAATAAATATTGTGGGTGATCTGAACGCGACGGTAGCATTTAATAGTTAACTTTTCGATCTTCTTGCTGCTGATGCCCTGTTGTCCGTAATACACTGAAGCGCCAAAGAAACTGGTACAGCCATGCATATTGAAGTACAGGTATATGTAAACAGGCAGTATACTGCGCTGCGGTCGGCAACGTCTGTATAAGTATCTGGCGCTGTTGTTAGATCGGTTACTGCTGCTACAACGGGAGGTTTTAAAAACTTAACCGAGATTGAACGTGGTATTATAGTCGGCGCACGAGTGATGGTACACAGCATCTCCGAGTTAGTGATGAAATGGGGATTTTCCCGTACGACTATTTCACGAATGTACCGTGAATAACAGGAATCCGGTAAAACATCAAATCTCGGACATCGCTGCGGCCGGAAAAAGATCCTGCAAGAACGGTACCAACGACGACTGAAGAGAATCGTTCAACGTGACAGAAGTGCAATCCTTCCGCAAATTCCTGCAGGTTTCTATGCTGGGCCATCAACAAGCGTCAGCGTACGAACCATTCAACGACACATCATCAATACGGGTTGTCGGAGCCGGAGACCCACTCGTGTACCATTGATGACTGCATGACACAAAGCCTCACGCCTCGTCTCCGCCCGTCAACACCGATTGGACTGTTGATGACTGGAAACATGTTGTCTGGTTGGACGGGTCTCGTGTCAAATTGTATCGAGAGGATGGACGTGTGTGGGTGTGGAGACAACCTCATGAATCCATGGACCATGCATGTCAGCAGGGGACTCTTCAAGCTGGTGGGGGGCGTGTGTAGTTGGAGTAATATGGGACACCTGATACGTCTAGCTAAGACTCTGACAGGTGACACGTACCTAAGTATCCTATCTGATCACCTGCATCCATTCATGTCGATTGTGCATTCCGACGGACTTGGGCAATTCCGGTAGGACGATGCGACATCCTATACGTTGAGAATTGCTACACAGTGGCTCCAGGAACACTCTTCTGAGTTTAAACTCTCCACTGGCCACCAAACTCACAGGCATGAAAATTATTGAACAAATTTAGGATGCCTTGCGAAGTGCTGTTCAGAAGAGATCCCCACTCCCTCGTACTCTTACGGATTTATGGACAGCACTGCAGGATTCATGGTGTCAGTTCCCTCCAGCACTACTTCAGACATTAGTTGAGTCCATTTCACGTCGTGTTGTGGCACTTCTGCTTGCTCGCGGGGTCCCTACACGATATTAGGCAGGAGTAACAGTTTCTTTGGTTCTTCCGTGTATGTTGCTGTAAGAAGTCGTAGCAATCTTGCCACACCATGGAAATCATCAATGGAAGTTTACGAACTGCAATGAATTCTTTTATTACTGCGTAGGTGGTGTGTAGCAATAAACAATTGACGTTACAAGCTGACTACGTCTTGGCTATGTTAACTGGCTACAGTCTGTGAAATGACAATGCTATTGCACTCTGTTTATACTTTTAATAACAGTCAGTAGTATTTACCAACATACGTAAGAAAATTAATACGCAGAGAGAAACTGTGGACAGCGTAATTTAGGTACATCATTATCTGATGGGTACGTGTAGGTAGTTGGTGCAATAAACAATTTAGAAGCGTGGAACAAGATAATATACGGAAATTAAAAATGCGAATTAGATTTGATTAATTTATAAGCAAAATATAAGTTGAGTCGTTTTCCTGACGTAAATTAAAGTTACAAATTAAATATATTTTCATTTAATAGTAGCCACATAGCTCAAAATGATTGCTAGGGTTGAAAATCAGTATATGTTTACATTTTTAGTAAACGACTGCATAATTTCTTGTAACTACAAACGATGTTGCTGACATATTATACTGCAAACTTTGAAATAATGCAATCAATACGAACAGAATATGAGGCAAATGTAAATTATTGTGAACATTGGTAGTCTTTAAAGAATTTAGCTAAGAAGAGGCTTCAGTGTCAACAAAAATAATCCTTAGCTTCTAATCAGAACTTCCTTATTACCTGCTGTGTAATTCACCTAGTAATTAGTATTAAATTGCAATATTTGAATGTTTGACAATATTTTATATGCGTATCTTGGACTTAAATGGCTCTTCGGAGGCACCTGCATTTGGTATGAGTCATAGGGAGGGGACCTACCTTTGTAGCCGAGGACGCTTATCACGCTTCTGGGGTGGCAGTCGTCTTGGATGTATGCTGGTGGTGCAGAATTTTCAGTGTCAGTATTTGGTGACAAATGGAGGAGAGGTGGAGGCAGCATAAAGTGCTTGATCGCCGATTGTCCAGTGTTTCATGAAATGAGGCTATTTGACGCTGTTGATGGTGATCCACTGGACGGAGACGTTAAGCTTGGCTGGTCCCTTGGTGCAGTTCGAGAAGTGTAGTCGATAAGTGAAGTCCCCTTCCCTCCATCCGCAACAACACGAACCCATCACTATACTGTACAAGCACTCATCCATACGACGCAGATACACAATTGGCACTTCATAACAGGTCGGAGGAAGGCAATGGCAAACCTCCCTCAATAAGACGCTGCCCACAAAGGCGAAGCAGGATTTCTGCATCTGCTCCCCTACGCTATTTATGTAAGTATGAGACTGCTTTGTCTTTGAATGGGGAGAAGGAAGGTGTATTGGTCCTTTGGGATAGTTAAAGAGTTTATGGAGATACTTGGTTCAGGCGGCTATGATTGTGGGATAAGCATAATGTGGGAGGGTAATTCGTAGAAAAATATGGGATTCGGGGTTATATCTTCATTTCCAGGAGTTGTCCTGTCCATCGCCGCCATTTTCTGACGCAGGAAATTCCACATATCACCTGCGTGACCACAAGTAGATTTTTGGATTATTGTATCAACATTTCTACATGTACAGTAATGCAGTCGGCTGACTAAGGACCAGCTGTCACCAGCCGAACCGTACAGAGGGAGTTGTGAGGCGCAGACACAGAGGAGCCGCTAAAAGACGACAAGACAGTTTTATGTTACTAGGAGAGGTGAGTGAGTTCCCTTATTCCTCGCTACCTGTTTTCTGCCTAAGACAACGCCATTTTCTAGGCTTGCTGCTGCAAACTGTTGTTTCGGTGTTATTTCTTCCGAGTAGCATCCTAAGGAAACGACTGATGCCGAACAGGCGTCTACCGCTAAACGTGGTTTATATGGAAAAAGTGCGCTTGGTTCACACAGCTGCCGCCTGCACAACTCGTTCACGTTCAGTAATGGTCATCTTGCTGCTGTTGCTCTACTGTGTAATAGGATCTCAAAGATCAGCGAACCTATGATGAAGCAAATGTGCTGTTTCATCGAAGGCATGCGATTCTCAATTTTTGTTGATTTCTGCTGACTGAGGACTTTTAATAACCTATGGGGAGAAAATTAAATCTGCTCTTCATAACATATCATACTAAAAGCAATGTACAGTACCTTCACACACACTCTTGGACAGTATACCCTCTAGGAAAGAAAAAAACACGACGCAGCACGAAGAAATTTCCCGAATGGGACGGAAATCGGTAGATGTGATTTACATGTACAGCCAAATAAAAGCTTACAGTTTCAGAAAAATTGGGTGATTTACTCAAGAGAAAGAACGTCTCAAATTGAGCAAGACAGCCGCCCAGTGTGGCCGAGCGGTTCTAGGCGCTTCAGTCTGGAACCGCGCGACCGCCACGATCGCAGGTTCGAATCCTGCCTCGGGCATGGATGTGTGTGATGTCCTTATGTTAGTTAGGTTTAAGTAGTGCTAAGTTCTAGGGGACTGATGACCTCAGATGTTAAGTCCCATAGTGCTCAGAGCCATATTTTGAGCAAGACAGTAACGCGATGGTCCATCTCTGGTCCTTATACAAGCAGTTATTCGGCTTGTTATTGATTGATAAAGTTGTTGAATGTCCTCCTGAGGTATATCGTACCAAATTCTGCACAATTAGCGCATTAGGTGGTCAGAATCCCGAGATATTTGGAGGGTCCTGCTCATAATGCTCCAAAGGTCTCGATTGGGGAATGATCCGACGAACTTGGTAGCAACGGTAGGGTTTGGTAAACGCGAAGACAAGCAGCAGAAAGTGTCACCGTGTGCGAGCGGGCATCATCTTGCTGTGAGCCCAGGATGGCTGCCCACGAAGAGCAACAAAACGGGGCGTAGAATATCGTCGACGTACCGCTCTGCTGCAAGGGTGCCACGCATGAAAAGCAAACAGGTCCACTTATGAGAAGAAACGGCACCCCAGACCATCACTCCAAGTTGTCGGGTTATATGACGGGCGACAGTCAGAATGGTATCCCACCGTTGTCCTGGACGCCTCCAGATAACATCTTCGCTGGTCATCGGGGCTCATTTAGAAGCGGGACTCATCACTGAAGACAAGTCTTCACGAGACAATGAGATTAGAGGTCGAAGACGCGTCTGGAGACGTCCCGCACAGTGATGAGATACCAACTTTACTGTCGCTTTACGGGCAGGGCCCTCCAATCAGCTCGGGATTTTCTCGACGACGGCCGTACTGGTCGAGCGGTTCTAGGCGCTTCAGTCCGGAACCACGCTGCTGCTACGGTTGCAGGTTCGAATCCTGCCTCGGGCATGGATGTGTGAAATGTCCTTAGGTTAGTTGGGTTTAAGCAGTTCTAAGTCTAAGGGACTGAAGACCTGAGATGTTAAGTCCCATAGTGCTTGGAGCCATTTGAGCCATTTTCACGATCTAACGCGTGAAATGGACAGAATTTGTCACGATATCTCTCAGGAGGACATCAAAAACTCTTATCAATCAATGCCAAACAGAATAACTGCTTGATTAAGGGCCAGAAGTGGACTGACGCGTTATTGACTTGCTCAATTTATGAAGCTCTGTCTCTTGAATAAATCATCTAGTTTTTCTGATGTTGTTATCATTTGTCTATACATCACATCTACCGATTTCGTTCCATTGGGATAATTCCGCAACTTTCTTTTTTTTTCTTTTTTTTTGCGTTGTACTTCTCTATATACAACAGCATCATCCACGAAAAGCTTTATGGAATTTTCAACGTTATCCAGTAGGTAATTTATATATATTGTGACAGTTATGGTGTTTGACCCTCCCTTGGGGCACGTGCGAAGCTATTTTTACGTCTTAGGGTTTCTCTCATTTAAGAATGAAATGCTGAGTTCTGTTTGCTAGAAAGTCTTCTTGTGTGTTTTTTTAATACATACATACATGAATAAGCACCCAATTAACATTTTTGAACAATAAGTGCTGGATTCACAACGGAAATATTTTTAGTTAAATGTGCAAACTGCAATTTAGTTTACTTTATAAGAAAATTTTCTTTACTTGTGAACATACGTGCTAAACGCAATACAGTTAACAGTTTATAAGAAGAAGTACCTTCACCAAATTTATTTTTGCACTTGAGCCAATAGTTTTATGTTAAACAGTACTTTAAGTGAAGAATTCCTTTCCTTGTAGTAAACTGTTCCATTTCCATCATTGAACCACAGGATAAATTAATTAACTTGTATACAGACGGCAACACATGGATCTTATGAAATAGCGGTTTTGAATTTTTTAATATTACTCCACCAATACACTGAACCACAAGGGGCTGTTTAGTTTTCAAATCTTGAAATGTTCTTGTTGAAAGTCTATTGGCCTTGCATATAAATATAGGATGTTGGTATTTGTAATGGTGGAGACAGGAGCCATTAAATTTTAAGCAATACCCTACTATTGTTCACAAAATAATTTTCTCCTGCATAGTTGTGGAACAGAAATTTTTCTTTTTTGCCTTCTTGTATTTTTCTTACCCTTTTCCGTAACAAAAAGAACAGTGCCACGTTTGTATGAAAAGTGATATGTCTTCAGGTAGATGACAAGTAACCTTCTGATGACTGAAAGTGTCTTCATGTGGAAATTAAAATTGGCTGCTTGCCAAACTAAGGAAAAAAATAAGAAAAAAATGGTTCAAATGGCTCTGAGCCCTATGGGACATAACTGCTGTGGTCATCAGTCCCCTAGAACTTAGAACTACTTAAACCTAACTGACCTAAGGACATCACACACATCCATGCCCGAGGCAGGATTCGAACCTGCGACCGTAGCGGTCGCGCGGTTCCAGACTGTAGCGCCTAGAACCGCCCGGCCACTCCGGACGGCAAAAAAAAAAAATAATAATAATAATAGTAATTATTATTATTATTATTATTATTATTATATTAACATAGGATAGTTCTGTAAGTTTTGCTGGATTTTCCATCAGTTCCGCTTTAGACGCCGTGCAGTGTGGACGTGCCTAGTCTTCCGCTCCGCCGTAGCGTTACGTATAGTGGACTATCGTTTTTGTTTACGTGTTGTGTTGCAACTTCTGAGAGTGTTTCTCCGTCGTTGTTTGGTACCTTGTGTTACTTTCTGTCCTTATTTCAGTGTTTTTTGTGTAGCGGTTTCGACCGCATATTTTGAAAATGTCGTCCCAGGTTATTCCTCGTCAGGCTACAGTTAGTTTTGCTTTTGACAAGTCAACCCGCCATGTGCAACCTAGTTCTCTTGAGATTCATGATTGGTTGGTAGATACCTTTGGTGTTCATTCGGATCAGGTGCACACTGCTTATTTTGATACCGAACTGTATGTTTTCTTTGTTAAGTTTATGGACCCACTTCAGGTTGATAAAATTCTTTCTAAATATGGTCATCAAGTTCTCTTTCGGCATCGGGATGATTCTGTAAGTACCGTGCTGCTTTCCAATGCTTCCATCACGTATACCAATGTTCGTGTTTACAACCTTCCACCGGAGGTGGATAATGTCTATCTTAAGGAGGGTCTACAGAAGTATGGTGATGTAAAGAGCATTCGCCTTGAACGCTGGTCAAGCCAACATCGCCTGCAATGTTACAGTGGTATTCGTTCAGTCGAAATGCACGTTAAGCAGAATATTCCATCTCACCTGCAGATCGGTGGATATCGTGTCCATGTAACATATAGTGGTCAGGTTGGCACCTGTTTTTTGTGCAATGAAAGTGGTCACGTGCGTACCGACTGTCCGCGGAGAGTTTTTGTTTTAAAAAATTCTCTCGAACAGCGTCGCAAGTTAACGGTCGCTGACCTCGTTGCAGGTGGTTCTGCTCTTGGTGTAGCACAGTCCAGTGGTAGTAGCGCCCCGCCACAGGTTTTGCGCACCCCTGATACAGACTTTCCTCCTTTGCGTGCTAAATCTGATGTTGTTCCGTCTGTCCCTCAGGTGGGTGTGCCACTTTTGAATAATAAGAGGCGTCGCCCACACGATGGAAATAGTACGGATGAGGATCTCCCTGAGATGTCCCAGTCCGAGCGACCGGCATCCTCCGAGCCACTGTGTACTGTAGCTGCTCCCTGCCCTCCTGAGGTAGCGGTTCCGGTGGCGGCTGCTGGCGCCCCTCCGGCCTCCGACGCAGCTTCTCTCGAGTCGGGTCGTCGGTCGGGCCTGTTGGCGCCGTCTTCCGAACCGACTTCGATGTCACAACAAGTGGAGCCGCGACAACTTCCTGCTTCGCTGCCCCATACCTCTGCCAGCGGAGCTGCTCCGCTTCCTTCCAACTCTGCGGCCTCGGACCTTCCTGCTCACGTTTCGCCTCCGTGCAGTCCATGTTTGCCGGAAGCTAGTGCAGGTGTTGACAATTCCGTTTCGTCGGATGTTTCCCCCGCGACCCCGGATCCCGCATGTGGACCGGCGCGGGTGGTGTCGGATACAGAACTTGACCCTCCTACGTCACCGGCGGCTGAAGTTTCCTTGCCCGTCAGCCGACGCAAGTTACGCGTTCAGCCGAACGTTAATGCTGTTCGTAAAAAACCGAAACGTAAGGGATCCGCGGAACGGGGTAGCAGTCCCCCTCCCTCGGATGCCTCCGTCACCCCTGCTATGGACTGTGACGCTGGTGCGTCGGTGTAGGTGATTTGATTTCTCGCTTTTCTCTCTATGGTTCAAGCATACACCTTTCTTACATTAAATGTTAACCGTATTGAGTCCGACGTTCGCATTGCCTCTTTGCGGCAGTTTATTTACGACGCCTGTGCGGACGTAGTGTTTTTGCAGGAAGTGTTGTTTTCTGATCTCTCTCTACCTGGATTTCAAACTGCTTTTAATGTCGCGCCGGAATATTCAACAGGAACTGCTCTTTTCTTTCGAGAGGGCATTCCTATTACTGACATTGAATTCCTTGACTCTGGCCGTGGGATTGGTTGTCGTCTTTTTGATCTCCGCCTCGTTGTTTTGTATGCCCCCTCTGGTTCGGGTCACACTGTGGCTCGATCGCGCTTTTATAAAGAAGAGCTTATTTATCTTTTGCGCCGGAGTCCTCGGAGTCTCCTGCTCGGAGGCGATTTTAATTGTGTTTTACGCCCTGCAGACCAGTCCCCCAATTTTAATTATTGCCGTGATTTACATGACTTAGTTCGTACGATGCATCTGCGTGATGTTTGGGAACACAAATATCCAACCCTGGTGAAATATACGTTTTTTTACCGCGTCCTCATGCAGTAGACTCGACAGATTCTATTTATCTGATTTTTTATGTGATAAAATTCTTTCTGTCGATGTTCTTCCTACTAGTTTTTCTGACCATTGTGCTTTTACTGCAACTGTAAATCTTAGTCGCCAACCTGCAAAACTTTATCGTTCCCAGTGGATGTTAAATGTTTCCCACCTTGCCGACAGTGCTATGGATGATGTTAAAAAAAAAAGGGGTAGCGTCTTTGATTCATAATCAAAACGTCTTCGGTCCCGGGTTCGATCCCCGCCACTGCCTAAATTTTGATAAATAATCAGCATTGGCGGCCGAAGACTTCCGGCATAAGAAGTCAGCCTCATTCTGCCAACGGCCTTGTCAAAGAGGGCGGAGGAGCGGATAGAGGTTCAGGGCACTCTCTTGTCCTAGGGGTGGGAAATTGCCCCTAAAGGCGGAAGAATCAGCAATGATCAACGACATGAGGATGCAGAAGGCAATGGAAACCACTGCATTAAAGACACGTAACGTGTATCCACAGGACATGTGGCCTGTAATTGAAGAAGTGTCATGATGATCTCTCCATTGGCAAAAGATTCCGGAATAGTCCCCCATTCGGATCTCCGGGAGGGGACTGCAAAGGGGGAGGTTACCATGAGAAAAAGAATGAATAATCAACGAAAGGATAACGTTCTACGAGTCGGGGCGTGGAATGTCAGAAGCTTGAACGTGGTAGGGAAACGAGAAAATCTGAAAAGGGAAATGCAAAGGCTCAACCTAGATATAGTAGGGGTCAGTGAAGTGAAGCGGAAGGAAGACAAGGATTCCTGGTCAGATGAGTATCGGGTAATATCAACAGCAGCAGAAAATGGTATAACAGGTGTAGGATTCGTTATGAATACGGAGGTAGGGCAGAGGGTGTGTTACTGTGAACAGTTCAGTGACCGGGTTGTTCTAATCAGAATCGACAGCAGACCAACACCGACAACGATAGTTCATGTATACATGCCGACGTCGCAAGCTGAAGATGAACAAAGAGAGAAAGTGTATGAGGATATTGAAAGGGTAATGCAGTATGTAAAGGGGGACGAAAATCTAATAGTCATGGGTGACTGGAATGCAGTTGTATGGGAAGGAGTAGAAGGAAAGGTTACAGGAGAATATGGGCTTGGGACAAGGAATGAAAGAGGAGAAAGACTAATTGAGTTCTGTAACAAGTTTCAGCTAGTAATAGCGAATACCCTGTTCAAGAATCACAAGAGGAGGAGGTATACTTGGAAAAGGCCGGGAGATACGGGAAGATTTCAATTAGATTACGTCATGGTCAGACAGAGATTCCGAAATCAGACACTCAATTGTAAGGCGTACCCAGGAGCAGATATAGACCCAGATCGCAATATAGTAGTGATGAAGAGTAGGCTGAAGTTCAGGACATTAGTCAGGAAGAATCAATACGCAAAGAAGTGGAATACGGAAGTACTAAGGAATGACGAGATACGTTTGAAGTTCTCTAACGCTATAGATACAGCAATAAGGAATAGCGCAGTAGGAAGTACAGTTGAAGAGGAATGGACATCTCTAAAAAGGGCCATCACAGAAGTTGGGAAGGAAAACATAGGTACAAGGAAGGTAGCTGCGAAGAAACCATGGGTAACAGAAGAAATACTTCAGTTGATTGATGAAAGGAGGAAGTACAAACATGTTCCGGGAAAATCAGGAATACAGAAATACAAGTCGCTGAGGAATGAAATAAATAGGAAGTGCAGGGAAGCTACAGGGTGTTTCAAAAATGACCGGTATATTTGAAACGGCAATAAAAACTAAACGAGCAGCGATAGAAATACACCGTTCGTTGCAATATGTTTGGGACAACAGTACATTTTCAGGCAGACAAACTTTCGAAATTACAGTAGTTACAATTTTCAACAACAGATGGCGCTGCGGTCTGGGAAACACCCACATATCCACCATGCGTAGCAATAATATGGCGTAGTCTCTGAATGAAATTACCCGAAACCTTTGACAACGTATCTGGCGGAATAGCTTCACATGCAGATGAGATGTACTGCTTCAGCTGTTCAATTGTTTCTGGATTCTGGCGGTACACCTGGTCTTTCAAGTGTCCCCACAGAAAGAAGTCACAGGGGTTCATGTCTGGCGAATAGGGAGGCCAATCCACGCCGCCTCCTGTATGTTTCGGATAGCCCAAAGCAATCACACGATCATCGAAATATTCATTCAGGAAATTAAAGACGTCGGCCGTGCGATGTGGCCGGGCACCATCTTGCATAAACCACGAGGTGTTCGCAGTGTCGTCTAAGGCAGTTTGTACCGCCACAAATTCACGAAGAATGTCCAGATAGCGTGATGCAGTAATCGTTTCGGATCTGAAAAATGGGCCAATGATTCCTTTGGAAGAAATGGCGGCCCAGAGCAGTACTTTTTGAGGATGCAGGGACGATGGGACTGCAACATGGGGCTTTTCGGTTCCCCATATGCGCCAGTTCTGTTTATTGACGAAGCCGTCCAGGTAAAAATAAGCTTCGTCAGTAAACCAAATGCTGCCCACATGCATATCGCCGTCATCAATCCTGTGCACTACATCGTTAGCGAATGTCTCTCGTGCAGCAATGGTAGCGGCGCTGTGGGTTTGCCGCGTTTGAATTTTGTATGGATAGAGGTGTAAACTCTGGCGCATGAGACGATACGTGGACGTTGGCGTCATTTGGTCATTTGGACCGCAGCTGCAACACGGCGAACGGAAACCCGAGGCCGCTGTTGGATCACCTGCTGCACTAGCTGCGCGTTGCCCTCTGTGGTTGCCGTACGCGGTCGCCCTACCTTTCCAGCACGTTCATCCGTCACGTTCCCAGTCTGTTGAAATTTTTCAAACAGATCCTTTATTGTATCACTTTTCGGTCCTTTGGTTACATTAAACCTCCGTTGAAAACTTTGTCTTGTTGCAACAACACTGTGTTCTAGGCGGTGGATTTCCAACACCAGAAAAATCCTCTGTTCTAAGGAATAAACTATGTTGTCTACAGCACACTTGCACGTTGTGAGCAGCACACGCTTACAGCAGAAAGACGACGTACAGAATGGCGCACCCACAGACTGCGTTGTCTTCTATATCTTTCACATCACTTGCAGCGCCATCTGTTGTTGAAAATTGTAACTACTGTAATTTCGAAAGTTTGTCCGCCTGAAAATGTACTATTGTCCCAAGCATATTGCAACAAACGGTGTATTTCTATCGCTGCTCGTTTAGTTTTTATTGCCGTTTCAAATATACCGGTCATTTTTTAAACACCCTGTAAGACGAAATGGCTGCAGGAAAAATGTGAAGACATCGAAAAAGATATGATTGTCGGAAGGACAGACTCAGCATACAGGAAAGTCAAAACAACCCTTGGTGACATTAAAAGCAACGGTGGTAACATTAAGAGTGCAATGGGAATTCCACTGTTAAATGCAGAGGAGAGAGCAGATAGGTGGAAAGAATACATTGAAAGCCTCTATGAGGGTGAAGATTTGTCTGATGTGATAGAAGAAGAAACAAGAGTCGATTTAGAAGAGATAGGGGATCCAGTATTAGAATCGGAATTTAAAAGAGCTTTGGAGGACTTACGGTCAAATACGGCAGAAGGGATAGATAACATTCCATCAGAATTTCTAAAATCATTGGGGGAAGTGGCAACAAAACGACTATTCACGTTTGTGTGTAGAATATGTGAGTCTGGCGACATACCATCTGACTTTCGGAAAAACATCATCCACACAATTCCGAAGACGGCAAGAGCTGACAAGTGTGAGAATTATCGCACAATCAGCTTAACAGCTCATGCATCGAAGCCGAAGAATAATATACAGAAGAATGGAAAAGAAAATTGAGAATGCGCTAGGTGGCGATCAGTTTGGCTTTAGGAAAAGTAAAGGGACGAGAGAGGCAATTCTGACGTTACGGCTAATAATGGAAACAAGGCTAAAGAAAAATCGAGACACTTTCATAGGATTTGTCGACCTGCAAAAAGCGTTCGACAATATAAAATGGTGCAAGCTGTTCGAGATTCTGAAAAAAGTAGGGGTAAGCTATAGGGAGAGACGAGTCGTATACAATATGTACAACAACCAAGAGGGAAAAATAAGAGTGGACGATCAAGAACGAAGTGCTCGTATTAAGAAGGGTGTAAGACAAGGCTGTAGCCTTTCGCCCCTACTCTTCAATCTGTACATCGAGGAAGCAACGATGGAAATAAAAGAAAGTTTCAGGAGTGGAATTAAAATACAAGGTGAAAGGATATCAATGATACGATTCGCTGATGACATTGCTCTCCTGAGTGAAAGTGAAGAAGAATTAAATGATCTTCTGAACGGAATGAACAGTCTAATGAATACACAGTATGGTTTGAGAGTAAATCGGAGAAAGACGAAGGTAATGAGAAGTAGTAGAAATGAGAACAGCGAGAAACTTAACATCAGGATTGATGGTCACGAAGTCAATGAAGTTAAGGAATTATGCTACCTAGGCAGTAAAATAACCAATGACGGACGGAGCAAGGAGGACATCAAAAGCAGACTCGCTATGGCAAAAAAGGCATTTCTGGCCAAGAGAAGTCTACTAATATCAAATACCGGCCTTAATTTGAGGAAGAAACTTCTGAGGATGTACGTCTGGAGTACAGCACTGTATGGTAGTGAAACATGGACTGTGGGAAAACCGGAAGAGAATCGAAGCATTTGAGATGTGGTGCTATAGACGAATGTTGAAAATTAGGTGGACTGATAAGGTAAGGAATGAGGAGGTTCTACGCAGAATCGGAGAGGAAAGGAATATGTGGAAAACACTGATAAGGAGAAGGGACAGGATGATAGGACATCTGCTAAGACATGAGGGAATGACTTCCATGGTACTAGAGGGAGCTGTAGAGGGCAAAAACTGTAGAGGACGACAGAGATTGGAATACGTCAAGCAAATAATTGAGGACGTAGGTTGCAAGTGCTACTCTGAGATGAAGAGGTTAGCACAGGAAAGGAATTCGTGGCGGGCCGCATCAAACCAGTCAGTAGACTGATGACCAAAAAAAAAAAAAGGATACATTGTTTTGCACTAAATAGTTGATTGCATCTGCACCATAATTTTCAACATGCTACCGTACGTGTCGATGTAATCCCTTTGTTCTTATCTTTACATGTTCGTATTCCATATACGCACAGTATTCTTCAAGTGTTTTATGACGATGATTGATAATATAAGCAGCAGTTCACCTAAAATCCAAATGGCGGCATTTTGCTCCCTGAGGGGGTATCGTATTTTTTATGGTCTGGTTAATTCCATGATGTCGACGTTGTGTGCAACCGTGTGGTCAATTATCGCCGGCCGGAGTGGCCGAGCGGTTCTAGGCGCTTCGGTCTGGAACCGCGTGACCACTACGGTCGCAGGTTCGAATCCTGCCTCGGGCATGGATGTGTGTGATGTCCTTAGGTTAATTAGGTTTAAGTAGTTCTCACTTCTAGGGGAGTGATGACCTCAGAAGATAAGTCCCATAGTGCTCAGAGCTATTTGAACAATTTGCCAATTATCGGCAGTCTGCTTCGCATGTGTGCCGTGACCAGTCCAGCTGTACCACAGGTGAACCCATGAATTAATGAATTAAGGTGTCCACGTGACCACATACCGTGCAGGCGGGCGTGAGGCTCGTGTGGACGTTTTGGGGTTTCTCTGTGGTTGGAACTTTGTCGTTGATGATTAGATACAATGTAAACAGAGCTATGGATATTTCGCCAGATGGTATACCATATTGCTTGCGGGTATTTTTGAATGACTGTTTTCTCTACAATCTGATGTGAGAAACATTAAATTTTCGCGTTGGTCTAAGATGGATGGATGTTGTCAGCTCTATCTCATAGGTAGTCGGATATTTCCTATACTCGGATTTTGTCCATGAGGTGGTACTGCGGAACTGTATTGAACACATTTCGGATGCTTTCTGGGTCTCGTGGCGGAACAAAGCGAGCTGTGTTTCACAATATCGTTGTTTTCGGATTCCATGTTGATTACTACACAGGAGACTTTGTCTCTAGAAGATACATTGGTATGACATGATTTTACAAGTTCTTTCAGTTTGTGACTCTTCAAGCTCTGTGACTCTTGTAGTTTGATTTGTGCGCCCCACGTCTCGTGCTTGACATTTCTTCACATCATTGGAATGTGGAGGCGAGCGTAAAGGCAGACTGAAAAAATTCCGGTGTCTTACCGGGATTCGATCTCATAACCTTACGGTTTCCAAGCTCGCACTTTACCACTAGATGACCAGTCTCGATAGAAATGTCATAATACGAGAGCAAAAAACATGTTCCAAAATTCTGCAACAGACCGACGCCGGCGATATCGGCACATAGTTTTATGCGTCTGTTCGATGACCCTTCTTGAAAACGGGAATGACCTGCGGCTTTTTTTTATTCTAATTTGTTGGTGCAGTATTTGCGATTAGTATGGTTCATTTAGGTAATATTTTTCATTAATACTTGAGTTTTATTAAACCCACTTGCAGTATTATAAAATTTGCTAAATGTGCAAAAAAATTACTGAAAGGTGGTTTTGTAGGAAGAGAGAGGGGGTGCGAGAGCGGATTTTTGACAGTTCTGCGAGGGGCAAGCGCAGGATCGCCTCGGTACGGCCCTGCCCCGGGTCGAACGATACGGCGCTGGCGTGCATTTACGACCTCGGCTGCAGTGGCGGCGCAACTTTCTTGGCTTCAATGTCACAGTGTGAGATAACGAGAAAGATTTCGACTGACGTTCCCTCGTGTTCAGCCGAACTTTTGGTTACAAAGACGCTGTTACGACATTCTTCTACGTACGAGGTGCGATTCAGAAATAACCACCGTTCAGCAACCAAATGAAAAATGACAAACCTCTTTATTATTGAAAAGTTTACGTATTTATTTTTGTGCGTAATCACCATTCTGTTTCAAACTGTCGTGAAACAAGATTTTTCAAACTCGCGTTTAATTCCGTCACTTCTAGTTTGGGCCACTTTTGCACTGATATTTTCACTTGCTTACATTCCTCAAACCAACTAGATCTTTAGCCTGTACTTGAGACATCTCAAAAGATGATTGTCACTCAGCATTAGATTATGACTATAAGGGGGATGATAAAAAAATCCCATTCATTTTTCAGTTTTTTCTTAGTACAGGCGACCGCAAGGGGGAGAAGAGGAAGGATCAAGGGGAGCACTTGCCCCTTGCCCCTCCCCCCCGTGGAATTTGAGGAACAGATTTTATATTGATTACAGGATTATCAATGGTTCAAATGGCTCTGAGCACTATGCGACTTAACTTCTGAGGTCATCAGTCGCCTAGAACTTAGAACTAATTAAACCTAACTAACCTAGGGACATCACACACATCCATGCCCGAGGCAGGATTCGAACCTGCGACCGTATCGGTCGCGCGGTTCCAGACTGTAACGCCTAGAACCGCTCGGCCACCTCGGCCGGCACAGGATTATCATAGACTTCTATAATCTTCTGGGATATGAGAAGTTTTTTGCGTCAATTATAAAATTTAGTTCTCCTGGCACGACTCGTGTAGCTACTGACACTAGTAACCATGCATCTCTGAAATTATTTCCTGTAATTATACAGTATTTTGATTGGAATAATAATGGTATCCAAATGGAAATCCTTGAGCGAGACGTCCTAATGAAGAATGAGGAAAATTACATGAATACATTTCTGAAACCTTACGCAGCTGTTAGATTTATTCAAAATGCCTTGCTTTTTCTGGGAATTATACCAGCGTAAATTTCGGGGGTCGTGCTTGTCCCGAAGAGAATAAAATATTTTAATCACTGAAACATTACTTACCCCAAAGAGCTTGGCTGTCCGGTCCGTATTTTGCACAGTTGCCTCCAGCAGTGTATTGATACTTAACGGATCGATGAAGAAAGCAGGACACAAAAGATTTTCAACTGCTTTGCTATCTCGCGCCGGCCGCGGTGGTCTAGCGGTTCTAGGCGCTCAGTCCGGAACCGCGCGACTGCTGCGGTCGCAGGTTCGAATCCTGCCTCGGGCGTGGATGTGTGTGATGTCCTTAGGTTAGTTAGGTTTAAGTAGTTCTAAGTTCTAGGGGACTGATGGCCACAGATGTTAAGTCCCATAGTGCTCAGAGCCATTTGAACCATTTTGCTATCTCGCATTTAGGACATTGGAACTTAAGTATTTCTATGAATTTCTTAATATTACTTACCAGCTTTCGTATTATTGCAAAACTAGATGGTTGAACTTATTACCTGCTCTAGAGACGCACAACAAAATGTTCCATGCTGTAAAGTCGTACTTTCTCTCGGAACTCTCTAAATGTGTGATTATAAGGACATTCTTTGAAAATGACTTCTGGGAATTGTATCTTTGGTTCCTTCACTGCACCATGTTTCTATTCCATTTCAGTATCTCAGCAATGAAAAGAGAAAATATTGGAAGTACGTGACACAGTTTTGCCTGTTCTTGTTTTTCTAAATGATAAGCTGAAAATTAAGTTACTGCCATTAAAAATAAGTCTTTGAACTGTCGTACAGAATACGAATTTGTAAAGAAATGCAACATTCTAGGTGAAAACGTGCACAGCTTCTGTGATACTCTCATTACGTATTGAAGCAGATTGTTAGACTCTCTGGAAAAATTTAAGTGTTTCCCATTGATGAAATTTATAAACACAACAAACATTACCTTTGACGACGTGCTCCCATGAATGGAATACGCACAAGAGAATTAGTGTGATGATTCTAAGTTGTTTGACCAGTTCTCTAGAGTACAGCTTTACGTCAGCTGCATAATATTGTGGGACGGAAAGGAAGTTAACTTTATATAAAAAATAATGTAAATTCTTCAGCTGCAAAAAGCCTTATGCACCAAGCCTTTGTCGGAAGTTTTAAAAATTTGCCAGTCCATGTTTTTCATCCAAGCCACAATGCGAAATATGAAAGATTTGTTTACTTAATAACATATCAGTGGACTAAAGAAAGAAAGCACCTTTTGATATAGACAGTTAAAGTGATCATAATGATAAAATACAAGACATGCTATGTGAACATTTTTTTATAATTAGGTGCTACAAAAAAAACTCATCACTTCTTGTCAAAGTTGGGTGTCAGTGACAAATATAAATGTTTACACCACTCCACTCTCGATTAGAAGCAGGTATGCGTTTTCTAGTCATTCAGAGTGATAAGCTAGTTAAATGGTTCAAATGGCTCTGAGCACTATGGGACTTAACATCGGAGGTCATCAGTCCCCTAGAACTTAAGGACACCACACACATCCATGCCCAAGGCAGGATTCGAACCTGCGACCGTAGCGGTCGCGCGGTTCCAGACTGAAGCGCCTAGAACCGCTCGGCCACACCGGCCGCCATAAGCTAGTTATTACTACTATTTTAAAACATCCTTTGTTCTTAAAAATTGCCCTATTATTCATCAATTATCAAAATACGAAACTACTGAATTTCGGCATAGTTCGTTGGGATTTGTCCCATTTCCGGAGATTTTCTCAATTAGCCGAGTCCAATGCAAGTGTCCTTATCACAGAACACACAGCCATCCCAAATTTCATCGTTAACATTACAGCAGGTGACGACCGATAGCAACACTTAAAGGTAACGCACAGATCTTCCAGTCACAACAACAGATGACGAACACACCTTGACACGCCACTTCGGAAAGATTCGTTGCCAATGGAAGTGGTTTGGTAACCAATGAAAAAAGAAATCACGACAGTGAGTTCAGTTATTTTAGGGGTTTCCCGTACCGGGTAATTTCACCTCTTTCAAAACTTAACTCTTGCCATAATTAAAAGTAAGAACAAATATTTTACCTGCTTAGAGGCACTACAGAGATCTGCACTACCTGATCAAAAGTATCCGGACACTTGCTAGAGAACATTAATGTGAGGGGTGTCTACCCTTCGTCTTTGTGACGGCTTAAATTCTACTCGGTACTCTTTCAATGAGGTCTGTGAATGTCTGTGGAGGAATGGCAGCCCATTTCACCTCAAAAGCCGAAACCGGGAAAGGTAGTGATGTTGGACGTTGCGGTCTGGTCGACGTTCTAACTCATCTCAAAGGTGCAATGACGACCTCACTGCTGAGCACGCTATACGTACCACCACCACGCCCGTACCATCTTCTCAAAAGTGTTCCATTGGGTACAGTTTGGGACTATGGGCAGACCAGTCCATTTCAGGCCACTCCATTTAATTCATTGTCGATAAACCATAGCCACACATAATTTATGACAGGGACCATTGTCACGTTAATAAAATCAGTCATCTCCGAACCGTTCCTTTACTATACCCAGTACACATTGCAGGAAAATGTGTTCATATCTTTCCACATTTCGCGTTTTCTTAAGCAAAATAAGGGGATGGCACCCTAACCCACATCTTAATGCCATATCTCCCGTACTTCACTGTTGGCGCTGCAAAAGATGGCAGGTGACTTTCTCCAGACATATGCCAAACCTAAACCCTTCCATCTGAATGCCACAGGGTACAGCGCGATTCGTCAGTCCAAATCACTCGTATCTAGACATCCATTGTCCACTGGCGTCGCTCTTTACATCACGTCAAGCCTCGCTTAGCAATGGCTACAGAAAAATATGGTTCATGAGGAGCTTCAGAACATTGTACTCTCTTCCTTGTAACTCACCGCGTAGAGTCATTGTGCTGGCAGCTAGCCGGACAGATGGTAGTACTATGGAACTCACGAGTGATTCCTTAGACTGATTTGATGCGATTTTTTACAACCATCCGCCACAATGCTCGACGGTCAATGTCCATCAGTACATGTGGTCTGCCTGGGCTTGGTTTAGCCTCATCTGTTTAAGAAAACAGATAATTGTTTGAAATCCCATAAGACAGTCTCTTCTCCTTCCAATCTGACTATGTAAGCGTAGATCAGATGTGAAACTTCCTGGCAAATTAAAACTGTGTGGCGGACCGAGACTCGAACTCGGGACCTTTGCCTTTCGCGGGCAAGTGCTCTACCATCTGAGCTACCGAAGCACGACTCACGACCCGCCCTCACAGCTTCAATTTTGCCAGTACCTCGTCTCCTACTTCCCAAACTTCACAGAAGCTCTTTGCATGCCTTGCAGGACTAGCACTCCTGGAAGAAAGGATTGATTTGCTAGGAGGTTTCATATCAGCGCACACTCCGCTGCAGAGTGAAAATCTCATTCTGGAAACGTCCCACAGGCTGTGGCTAAGCCATGTCTCCGCAGTATCCTTTCTTCCAGGACTGCTAGCTCTGCAAGGTATGCAAATGAACTTCTGAGAAGTTTGGAAAGTAGGAGAAGAGGTAATGGCAGAATTGAAGCTGTGAGGACGGTTAGTGAGTCGTGCTTCGGTAGCTCAGATGGTAGAGCACTTGTCCGCGAAAGGCAAAGGTCCCGAGTTCGAGTCTCGGCCCGGCACACAGTTTTAATTTGCCAGGAAGTTTCATATAAACGCACACTCCGTTGATCTGTAGATCAGATGTGGTTTAAATTCAAAGAAATAGTATCGACGGCAGTTGAGAGGTATGTATCAAATAAGATTCCCCATGGTCCACAAAACAGATCTGAATATTATTGCTGAAGCAATGAAAAAAACGTGCCAAATTTAAAAGAATGCAAATCCCCAAGATTGGCGAAGTTTTACAGAAGCACGACCTTCTGGACTAGATGCTTTTAATAGTTCCCACAATGAAACTCTCTCTCGAAATGTGACAGGAAACCCAAGGAGATTCTGGCCGTATGTAACGTACACCAGTGGCAAGACGCAATCAATACGGCCACTGCGCGATAAAAAATGCCTCTAAAGCTAAGTTACTAAACACAGTTTTCCGAAATTCCTTCACAAAAGAAGACGAAGTAAATATTACATAACTCGAATAAGAACAACTGCTAACACGAGTAACTTAGAAATAGATGTCATCGGTATAGCGAAGCAGTAAACACTTCAGAAAGGCAAAGCTTCCGGTCGAAAAATTGTATATCAGTCTGGTTCCTTTCAGTGACTGCTGATACAATAGCTCTATACTTAGCAAATATTTACAACCGCTCGCTCGTAAAAAGACATGTACCCAAAGACTGGAAAGTTGCACGAGTCACACTGATACCCAAGAAAGGAAATAGGAGTAACCCGCTGAATTACAGACCCATATCACTAACCTCGATTTGCTGTAGGATTTTGGACCATATACTGTGCTCGAACATAACATTATGAATTACCTCAAAGGAAACGGTTTATTGACAAATAGCCAACACGGATTCAGAAAGCACTGTTCTTGTTAAACACAACTAGTTCTCTTTTGTCACGAAGTAATGAGTGCTATCGACAGCGGACGTCAAATTGATTCCATATTTTTACATTTCCAGGAAGCTTTCGACACTGTTCCTCACGTAAGCGACTTCTAATTAAATTGCGCGCCTAGCAGCATTGTCTCAGTCGTGTAAGAGGATTCGTGGTTTCCTGTCAGAAAGATCACAGTTCGTAGTAATTGATGGGGCCATCGAGTAAAAACAGAAGCAATATCTGGCGTTCTCCAAGGAAGTGGTATAGGCCTTATGTTGCTGCTGATCTACATAAACGATTTAGAAGACAATCTGAGCAGCCCTCTTAGGTTGTTTGCAGATGATGCTGTCTTTATCGTTATGTAAAGTCATCAGATGAGCAAAACGAATTGCGAAATAGTTTGGAAAAGACGTATGCATGGTGCAAAAAGTGACAATTGACTCTAAATCATGAAAAATGTGAATCATCCACGTGAGCACTAAAAAGAATCCGCCAAATTTCAGTTAAACGATAAATCACACAAGTTTAAAAGCTGAAAATTTAACTGAATACTTGGGGATTACAACTACGGATAACTCAAATTGGAACGATCACATAGAAAATGTTGTGGGGAAAGACAAAAGTCTGCGATTTATTAACAGAACACTTAGAGATATAACAGGTCTACTAAAGAGACTGCTTATATGAGCTTGTCCGCCCTCTTCTGGAGTATTTCTGTGCGGTGTGGGATCCACATCAAACAGGATAGACAGAGGACATCGAAAAAGTTCAAAGAAGGGGAATTCGTTTTGTACGAGTATTATCGCGAAATAAGGGAGAGAGTGCCACGGATATGATACACGAATTGGGGTGGCAGTCATTAAAACAATGGCAACGGCCTTGCCGCAGTGGATACACCGGTTGCCGTGAGATCACCGAAGTTAAGCGCTGTTGAGCGTGGCCGACACTGGGATGGGTGACCATCCAGCCGCCATGCGCTGTTGCCATTTTTCTGGGTGCACTCAACCTCGTGATGCCATTTGAGGAACTACTCGACCGAATAGCAGCGGCTTCGGTCAAGAATACCATCATAACGACCGGGAGAGCGGTGTGCTGACCCCATGCCCCTCCTATCTGCATCCTCTTCTGAGGATGACACGGTGGTCGGATGGTGCCGGTAGGCCACTCGTGGCCGGACGACGGAGTGTCATTAAAACAGTGGCGTTTCTCGCTGTGATAGGAGAAATTTCAATCACCAACTCTCTCCCCAGAGTGTCAAAGTGAGTAATCAGAGCTCGCGCCGAAAGAACTAGGAGTGGTTCGATGAACACTTTGCGAGGTACTTAATTGTGAATTGCAAAGTAATTGTGTATATGTGGATGTGGTTGTTCCTTCGCTTTTCCACTTCACATGCTCATCACTATCAACTGTCTTTTTTCAACTTTGGAAGGTTTGAAATGTCCTGGTGGATTTGTTACTAGTCCTTGTTCAAATGTCACAGAGCTCTCCTGACCAACGTCTTCTGATGATTCTGCTTCCTTACTGACAACACAATACTCCACACTTCCTTTTTTTACTGGCCTCTCCTGACGTCTAGTGACGAATTCCACATTATGTAGAGGTGTCTGGATATTTTCGATCAGATAGTGTATTTCAGGTTTCTTTCGTGATTTTTCTAGGAGACGGAGACTGTAAAACGTTTTTCTATCACTGCGGAATGCGGAAAGATGTGGTGGGTGACTGCAGACTACGACAAAGTCGTAACTTTCAATCTTAAACGTCAGATGCTAACTAATTAACCAATTAAAATCAAACTGTAGCTCCATAACCGATCTGCTCAGCCGCGGAACGAAAACGTAGATGTGACTACAGGTAGCCTACGTTAACAGTCACGTGGCAGAACGTAAACAATCGAAGAAACAGGTTTCCCTGACACTTGATTAGACCTTACGGAACTGATAGCAGTGTCTAATTTGTGCGAATGGTGTATAGCAAAGCAGAAAAAACTAACAGCACAATACGCGTTGGCGCAAGGTATGGCAGGCGAGTGTGGCACTCACCGAGATCTGCATGCCGTACGTCCTAGCTGCCGCTGCTGGTTGGTGATAGTGACAAGTGTCGCCGCCGCTGCTAAGGAAGATGCTTGTTCACAACTGAGCTTAAGGCGTCGTCACCTGCAGATCGTTTATCGGCAGCGATTTATCTGCAGTGCGGCGCCCGCATGGCCACCATGGAGCGACCTTGACCGCCTGGGACAAGGCCGTGAACTGCCGCTCCTTACATTGAAGCAGGCGCTGCGTGTTAAAAGCCAGGATGTCCCTTCGTTACAGTATTCAGATTATTACCCAACATTTTCAAGATGGAGAGAATAGGTTAGAAATTTGGAGTTATAATAAAAGAACGCTGTATTATATATTGAATGAGCGACTAGAAGTTTATCAAGAGCATTTATTTGATATCTTTTGACGATTGTGTATAACTCGTATTGACAGACGCACGTTGCGCTGCTTCTGTCCTTGTTTTTCCTTGCAAGTCTGTAAGGGGATTTCCCAGTTCTGCCGCTTCAACGGCTCGCGCTCGGCAGACGCCAACAAGCGCTGCGCTAACCTACTGTTATGTTGAACTTTATTAAATAAAAGTTCCATACTGCTGTACGTTTCCTTCAAAATAGTGACTTACGGTACGGGAACAGGAGGCTGTACATTGCTATTGTGATGCACTTCCGCTTTGGAACTAGTTTCGGTGCCATCAACGAATAGTCGCCATTCTACTGATACATGTTTCATTTCCATAAAATTAAACAGACAATTCACGTCATTGCAGTAATTGACTCTTTTATCGAAGAATGGTCCGAAGGCAGCCTGGCGACGTCGAAAGAAACCAATTCTAGCATCTTCGTCTAGTAAATTCCACTGTTTCAAACACGAACCCAAGAGTTCAGACTGTAGCTTAGAAAGATTCAGGCCGCTAACAAGGTCATTCAAATCTTTTATTTATCTCAGGAGATGTGGCGACGTTTCTTCGTCATCGAAATCAGAGCTTGCACTCCTTGCGTCTGTTTTATATTGGGCCTGGATTTCAACTTCCAATGGCCACGTGTCTGGAGGAACGGGGAGGAAGAACTGTGCGGTACGGGTCGAATAGCTGACTTGATGGAGGGATACTTGATCGTCCTTCTATCCTTGTACTTCATCCCTGTTATTTCAACCATGCAGAATTATCAGTCATCTGCGTGATTGTTTGGCTCCCTCCACGCATCGTCGTAATAGCAAAAGGCATTGCAACTTTACCTTTTTTCTTCACTCATCCATTAGGACGAGACGGACAGATAACTAATGTTGTGCCCCTTTTCGGTCTTACTCACCTAACTTGCACCCGACATAAAGATCACAAAAGTTCTTCGCTACGGGTGTCATAACGTCGTCTGCATGATTTAATAGTGTACTCCCCACAGATGTAGCAAAAGTTGTTTGGTTGATTTAAACAAACCCGTTGACTTTGTACAAACACTAACAATAATGCACCACTAAAGCAAAACGAAACACTCAGCACAAGGTATATTTATATCGCGCTGATTAACACTCGTGAATGCACAGCCAAACAATGGAAGCATTTCTTCGCGACTGATGAAAACATTGTATTCAGAAGCAACAGACAATGAGTCACACGCACTGTTGCCCTGTTGTAAAAGATTCCTTGTAGGAAAACTTTTCGGTAATCTCGTCATGAGGGCGGCCGTAATAGGTTGCATTTCTTAAGAAATCTACCAACTTGCTTTTTATAACAATTCTAATGCAATTCAGTACTTTAAAACTGAGGTTGCTAAAAAACATTTTCGTTCTTGGGGGGTAAAATGTATAAGAAACACCCATTTCCATTCTTGAAATTTTGCATGGTTGACCAGTGTATGCGATACGATTCGTTATAGTAAAGAGAGCGCGACGTGACGCATATCTGTGCAACGCGCTTTCGTTCCCACAGGGACGATACCGTAGCTATACAGTACGAGGGGCGTTTGAAAAGTCCATGCAAAAATAAAAACTGCTTACGTGTTTGAGGTAAATCTTTTTTATTTTTCGACATAGTCTCCTTTTAGACTTACACATTCCGTCCAACGGTGTTATAATTTGTTGATGCCTTCCGAATAATACGAATTGTCCAAGTCTGCAAAATAGCTATTAGTTGCTGCAATCACCTTCTCGGTTGACTAAAATCTTTGTCCCGCCAGCCATTTCTTCAAATTGGGGAACAAATAGTAGTCCGAGGGAGCCAAGTCTGGAGAAATGGGGGGATGTAAAACGAGTTTGAATCCTATTTCCATTAATTTTGCGACCAGAACTGCTGATGTGTATGCTGCTGCATTGTCGTGATGGAAAATGACTTTTTTGCAGTCCAATCGCCGGCGCTTTTCTTGCAGCTCGAGTTTTCAAACGGTCCAATAACGACGAATAATATGCACCTGTAATAGTTTTACCCTTTTCCAGGTAGTCGACGAGGATTAAGGATTGGTCTTCGCCTTTTTTGGTGCAGATTCTCCCTTGGTAACTCATTGTTTAGATTGTTGTTTGGTCTCAAGAGTATAGTAATGTATTCATGTTTCATCCACAGTGAGGAAACAACGATTTAAAGTCCTGCGGATTCTTCCTGAACAGCTGCAAACCATCCTTGCAACACTTCACACGATTCCGTTTTTGGTCAAGCATGAGCAATCGCGGTACCCATCTTGCAGATAGCTTTCTTATGTTCAAATGTTTATGCAAAATATTATGTACCCGTTCATTTGAGATGACCACAGCACTAGCAATCTCACGCATCTTAACTCTTCTGTCATCCATCACCATACCATGGATTTTATCAATGATTTCTAGAGTCGTAACCTCCACAGGGCGTCCAGAACGTCAGCATCACTTGTGCCCATATGGCTACTCCGAAAATTTTGAAACCACTTATAAACTGTTATAATCGAAGGCGCAGAGTCACCGTAATGTTTATCAAGCTTTTCTTTAGTCTCCTGAGGCGTTTTGCCTTTCATAAAGTAATGTTTAAAACACCACGCGAAATTCTCCGTCCATTTTTTGACAATCACTCGACTTCCTTTATTCACACGAATGCCAAACACACAGAAATAGACCAATATGGCTGAAACGTGGTGTGCGTTCCTTCCAAAGATGCTACTAACTAAACATGACCTCGATACGCGCTGGTGGGTGCCATATCTCGGACTTTGCACGGACTTTTCAAACGCCCCTCGTACGTGGCACATGATGCGACCTGTGTTAGGACAAGACAGCACGGATCACGTTTCTGGCTCAGCTGCAATCATGAGCTCTTCTGAAGAGGACGTTATTGTGGATTAGCAGTATTTAAAGCTCAAACAACTAAAAGAGAAAAGGAAGCACTAGGTGATAAAACATCAAATGTGGTTCGGCTGTGGTTTCTCATGAGCTTTCCCAACGCGGACGTAAATTCTTCAAATTTCACTGAAAGCGCCTAGATAGTTGCAACTTTTTGGAGCAACTAGTATCAACTACTCTGACAAAACACAACACACATTTTCGACTTACTACTTCTTCTGCTGAGAAGCTACTCATTACAAAAGGTGACTTCATGCAAGTGTTTGAAAGATGTTAAAAATGCTAGTATGAAAAGTTTATTTTTAGTAAGACCACCTAGTATGGTACTTCTCTTAATGTGATACAGACATAAATAAATATAAATAATGGTTACAAATTAATAAAACTAGGACAGTACTCGTACAACTGTTCAAAAATATAAATAATGATTACAGCTTAATAAAACTAGCATAATGTTTGTACAACTGTTCAGTTTCGCAAAGTTGTATGTAATTCAATTTGAGAAGTATTGAGAAGAAATATTGCTGGATTTGAAGATAATCAGTCACCATCAGTGACAGAGCGGTGGTTGGTGAACTCTGCGTAAGGATAGAAAATGTTTTAAAGAAATGGAAGCAGCCGATGCTGATACTAAAGATCCCGTGGGGGTCCTGGCCCCGTCTAGCTGCTCAGTCTGAAGTAACGTGAATTAAGATTTCAGATCTCTTTCACAAGTGTCACAAGGATTCCTGCAATATGGAACATAGACTGAAAAAATATCAGGTCGGCATCATCAGCTGAAGATGCCCAGTGTCTTTTCATTTCAGTACATTTATCATTTCCAGCTTCAACTTCTATCGGCAGCATACGAAAAAGAGAAACACGAGGCAGCTCCGCGCTCAGTATAGTAGGCGTAGGCAGCCTTACTTGGGGCGCCTAGCTGCTAACCTCGTCGCGGACAAGCTCCAATACGAGGTCTGTTCAAAAAAATTCCAGAACTTCGTCTACAAAATTTTTCCGCGCTTACCTTGTGCTTGGTCTCCTTTGAAATACTCTCCTGCGCAAGTGATACACCGCACCCAACAACGTCTCCACTTCCGGAAGCAGTCTTGGTAGGCCTCTTGCTTGCACGCGCGAAGCACCGTCTGCGTATTTTCTTTTATCTCATCTATCACTGCAAATCCGTCCTTTCAACGAGGTTTTCACTTCTGGAAATAAAAAAAAAAGTTCGCAGGCCCCAGGGCTGGAGAGTTTAGAGGATGAGGCAGTACAGTGATTTCATTTTTTGTGAAACAGTCAGACAAGAACAGGGATCAGTGTGCGGAGGCGTTATCCTGATGCAAGAGGCATGAATTGTCTCGCCACATTTCGGGCTGTTTCCTTCTCACATTTTCTCGCATACGGCGCAACACGTCCCTACAGTACCATCGATTAAGTTTGTCCCTGTGGAAAAAATTCTCTGATGAATTATTCCTTCGCCCCAACACACCATTGGTACGGGTCTACGCTTATGATGTTGAGACCAAGGTTCAATCTTCACAATGAGTCCTGAAGGTTCTGCAAGCTCGGCAGGTTAAAATCAAAGAAAACTACCTGCCGAGCTTTTTTTAGTCTTGGAGAACCTTTCCCGACTCAATGTGAAGATTGAACCTTGGTCTCAACATAACAGAACCCGTGTCTCATTACAAATTATGATTGTCTTAAGGAACATCTCGTTCTCATTTGCGCGATCCAAAAGCTGTTCACAGACTGCGAAGCAAAGACCTTTCTGATCTAGACTCATGACCCGTGGGACGAACTTGGCGGCAACATGATTTATTCCAAGATGCTGTGTCAGGATTTTATGACATGATCCGGCTGAAATGTTACATTCTTCTGCAATGTCTCTGACAGTCAGTCTTTCTGCGGTAGACGTCGAAGGGCGTTCTGAACGAGGGTCGTCTTTAACTTCCGTCCGGCCATTTTTAAAACGTGTAAACCATTCGTAAAAACCGATAAGGCACAAGCTATCATCACCGTAGGTATCCTGCAACATTTGGTGTGACTGTAAATGTTTACTTGAGTTTCACGCAAAATTTAATGCAGACGCGTTGCTCCTCGAACTCTGCCTCCCGAAATTCGCAAACTGCGACAGAACGTTCTACTCAATACAGCACTGAACAATAGCTAACAGATATACAGCACTGAAACTTCCGGCATCACACATTAAACACAGGCGTGTGCAGGGGTGTCAACCGCATTTCGCCCCAACACACCATTCGCACGAAATTACGAATACTCCGGAATTGTTTGAGCAGACCTCGTATGATATGGTCTCCTTCCATCGTTAAAAACAGTTTCTAGATCTTAGCAATAATTCACATGCAGTAATGTACGTTGTAAAACGCACCGAACGTAAACAGGCCAGCAACTACATTTTTCACTTCAAACTTTTCAAAATATGCTAGATGTTTTACTTTACTTCGAAGTATCGCGGTAACTAAGGCCAATAACGAAAAGGAAACCAGTTTAATATTATGCTGTGATGTGGGGCTATAATATGCGGAAAATTAATTTTTTAAAGGAATAGTTTCATCAAAATCGAATGAGAAAAACTGTGTAGCGGAGATCGCACACGAATCCCAACACAGTGGTTTTTATTATTTCGCAAAAAGTAAAGCTTCACCAAGAAACTAAATACAGAGATGGATGTAGCTTTGCTTAATCTACGTAAAGCAATTTTTCTAGGTAAACTGATTGATTCAAAATTTCGCTCCTTACATATGATACGATAGTAGTTGTGTGGAGCGACGAGCACTCCCTGTGACGCCAGGTGATGCGATAGAGATACATATCGGTGTCATATCGCAGTTGTCCCAGTGTGGACCAGTTAAGTCACTTCCATTTTATTTCTGTGCAATCCACTCATGCGGGTTGCTTCTGTATCTCATCGCATCACATATTGTATCGCTTATCGTATCGCATATTTTACCGCCTCAATGTGAACCACACCCAAGGTGTCCGCCATCACCTTGGTGAATGGGCTGCGAATTGGAGGGTCGGTTCCAATGCCGCCGAAAACCGAGGCATGATTCTGACCAAGCGTAGTCCACCAGCGGTTGCCAGTGTTGTGCTCCTTAGGCATCTACATTTACGTCATACTCCGCAAGCCACCTAATAGTGTGTGGCGTAGGGTACTTTTTGTACCACTAACTGAGCCCTCCAACCCTGTTCCACTAGCGAATTGCGCGTGTGAAGAATAATTGTCGGTAAGCCTCTGTATTGGTAAGTCTCTGTATTTTCTCCTCGTGATCATTGAATGAACCAAATCCTCGAAATACCTGGCGACCCTCTTATATCAGAAATTCACATGGAAGGAGCACATTACTCATGTGCATAAGCAAACAGGACAGCAAATTACCGTGCTATCTCCACTGTTCAACGAGAGGTCTTCACTGTCGGTCAGTTGTGGTCTCTATACCTACAGAATGAGCATTCGGCCAGTCTGCTCCCCCAAAGAAGTGTGGGGATAAGCAGCTCCTAGTCGGTCAAGCGACTGCAGGCCATCCAGAACAAAATGCTGCGCCAAGTGTTCCATCTGGCCTACGACTTTCCGGCACACCAACTGCACGACGCGGCTGGCGAGCCCTACGCCCTTGATAGATGCCAGCGCGGAGCGAGAAGACTCTACACCAATTCCCGTCGTTCCCAGAACCCCTTCATTCGTCAACTTCGGAGGAGAAACGACAACCACGACAGCTACAAGCAGCCAGTGGCGCTACTCCATCGGTAGACAGCGTCCTCCGACGTAGAATTAACCTCAGATAAGACATGAACCAAGCCGAACTGTATACCACATCTCAAGACTGCAGTACGTTAAGCCTACGGTTAATACTACGATAAGTTCGATATTACAGTGCCTCTGTTATTCCTAACTACGATGAAAGTTTGGTTCCTTGCTCGGATAGTCGAATAGTAAGGCGACCGCTCGCAATAAACGGAAAATGCGAGTTCGTGTCCTGTTTCGGCACAAATGTAATTGTAATTGCGAATAAATTTAATTTACGCTAAGTTCGCTGTGGATTTATTGTCACGGCCCGAAGAGACATGCCGGATCGCTTGTCGTGAACTGCTTACAAGACCAAGTTTATAAATATATTGATATAGCTTCGAATTTGAAGAGTGTCTTAAGCATGTGAATACCAGTGGTTTCTACCGCGAACCACGGTGTTATTCATTTTCTTTTGATGTACCAGTGCCTTTGGACTGAAACTACCGATGCTACTAAAGCCCTGAATGCTCAGAGGATTAAAAGAAATAGTCAATAACGGGGTGATAGATGTTCAAGGAACTGGTGTTTTTTTGTGAGTGTTGCTCGTTGAGCGTATTTCCCTAGGATTTTTTGAAATGTGCACTGTGTGACTGTCTTCATTTCTGTAGAGCTGCTCTAGTCTTTGGAGTCGTTATCTCGTAGGCAAGACAGCGGACGTTGAAAGAATACAGCTAGGCACTGCTAATATCTTATCAGTTCAGTAGATCCTATGTGAGAGTTGTGATTGAGTTTAGCCATGTATAATCTCCATCACTGAATACTAAATGGCGGTAAAATTTATTGTGTGTCGTCTAGTATGTTCGAGAAACTTCTGGAAAAGTTCATCGCTCCTGTCTCAGCTTTGGCTGTAACACGCTCAAGGAGAAGGTTGTTTTATTGACAAGTGAGGTGACAGGAAGTTCACTATTGTAGGAATATATGATAGCAAGCTCAGACTAAAGTAAACAAACGTACAACAGTAAAGTCTGCCCAGACAGTCGCATCTTACTGGACAGGGCAGCTGTTGTGCACCACGTTGGACGTGCATTATCCTGCTGACAAAGAAAAACATATCACGTTCCTCTCGAAGAAGTGGCAGTAGCACGGGGATAGCAGCCTGTGCTATGTAGTGCGCACTGGTTTCTTTTTTGTGCAGAAACACTAAATTTGACCGTGAGTTGTGACTGATGGCCCCTCCACCACTATACCTGGGATGGGACCTGTGTTGTAGGCGAATGCACTCTGGAACAGGCATCTCACAAGATCTGCACCTTACTTGTGTACGTCCATCACTCGCATACAGACAGAACCTACTCCCATCATTGAAGACAACAGAGAGCCATTCCACCCTCCTGTCAACTCTTTCATGACACCAGAGAAATCTTTATTAGCGTGTCTTGGTATCAGTGATAGCCCGGCCAAATTCACACGTGTTCTTAATACTGGTGCAACCAGACAATTCCCAGTGGTCCCTGATGACACAGCAAGTGCAACATGTGCTCAGATTTCATACCTGCATGATGTTCAGTCGGCCACCAATACGTGAATTGTGACCTACGATTCTACTACGCGTACGTCCAGACCCTGATCTGTAGGTGTGGGAATGTCCCACAGACCATTGTTGAAGGCATCGACACACCACAGATACTCTGCGTCCGTCGTATGCAGAAATCCGACGATACATCCCTTCAGTTCACCACAGGCGCACAATGTGACCCTGTTGCTGTTCGGCAGGACTATATCCTCGTCGGTGTGGCATATTTGTATGAATGTTGGAAACATGGTCAAAACAGAGGGTGCACAGACAAGTCTCCGGAGCCGCAAAGACTGTGACAAATGACTCACTAACACTACTACCCTGTAGTACGCACATATTGTACCTTGGTGTCATTGAACACAATCTTCGAGAATGTTGCTTTTTCCAGCCTTGTAGATCAACTGCCGATGGCCTGTTGCACTTAATTGGGGAACCCCAGATATTACTTTTATTTTCACTCGATAACTTCCTGTCAATTAGTGCGAACTGTAACCTCTACGAGAGGAAGTCACGGATGCAGTTGCGCAGCTGAAATGCCCCACAGGAAAGCAACTTGATTAGAAGTCTCTTGTGAGGAACTGTGTGAAAAGCCTTCTGGAACTATATAAATATTGAATAACTTGAGATCGCCTGTAAGTAGCACTCATTACTTCGTTTGAATGAACAGCTGGTTGGGTATTGCAATAACGACACTTTCTGAATCCCGTTCTGACGGTGTGCCCGACAGCGAGCCCAATATACGAGTACTCTGACGGGTCCGAAGTGACAGAAGGAACAGTATTTGTTTATTTCCGTCCCACTGTGGAAACCAGAGACATTTACAAGCTTCCACTTCCAACGACCCCATGCCGAGCGTCTAGCAATAAAAGATACGCTCAAAACTCATTACATAATATCAACAATATATATTCTCGCAGCGTCCTCGAAAGACGAGCCGGCCGCAGCGGTTCAAGGCGCTTCAGTCCGAAACCGCGCGACTGCTACGGTCGCAGGTTCGAATCCTGCCTCGGGCATGAATGTGTGTGATGTTCTTAGGTTAGTTAGGTGTAAGTAGTTATAAGTTCTAGGGGACTGATGACTTCCGATGTAAAGTCCCATAGTGCTCAGAGCCATTTTAACCATTTTTTTTTTTTTCGAAAGACGAGAACATCAATCCTGGAACTTCGAAAGGAACTATTATCTCCTTGATGTACAGGAACTAGTTCATCAATGTATCAGACACCACAATAGAGTGCAGCTTCCCTGATTGAAAGAACATTCAGATACCATAGACAACGAAGCAGTCGACTAATTAGCAATACCTTTCCGTATGTTTCTGTCCTTTACGGACTTTGTAACTACTGTTACGAAAGGGGTATCTGGTAAGTGGTACCGATTTTGTGAAACCTCTCAGATAATGACATTATGTAACTTTGTAAGGATACAACCATTCATTCCTAAAAGAACATGATATTCAGAGTTCAGTCTTGCACATCGTATAACATCAACGGTAAGAATGAGACATGGGATGGGGTGTTACCTTGCACATATCCACAGAACAAAAGTTTTTACGAAGGTGGCACAGGCACGGAAGCAAGACTGTCAACAATTAACAACATTAAGTCAGAGTTTTAAGCTCCCCATTATTATGTAAATACCCTTCTTCACAACTGGCACCTACCGCTCCAATATTCCCGATACACCGGTCAGCAGGCCAAACTCTGTATGGCAGTCGTGACAAGGAGCTCGCACTACCTACAGGGATCATGAACCGTGCTCGACAGCCGGAAATCTTTGTCCATGTTGAAGTGTCGGCAGAAGTGCCAACACCGTGTTGTTTGAGGAAGCCGAAATGCACGCTATAAGCTCACGCAGGATGGCGTGAGGTCTGAAACAGGATACGTAATGAATGCTATAAAGAAAAGTACGTAGCTGCTGGAATACTTAACTTTAATCCACAATTGGTGAACATTGGTCTTGTTACTGTACATGCTTCATTAGATACATAGCAAAGGATAAATGGCGCCTTGCTAGGTCGTAGCAATTGACTTAGCTGAAGGCTATGCTAACTATCGTCTCGGCAAATGAGAGCGTAATTCTCAGTGAACCATGGTTAGCAACGTCGGCTGTACAACTGGGGCGAGTGCCAGTACGTCTCTCTAGACCTGCCGTGTGGCGGCGCTCGGTCTGCAATTACTGACAGTGGCGACACGCGGGTCCGTCGTATACTAGCGGACCGCGGCCGATTTAAAAGGCTACCACCTAGCAAGTGTGGTGTCTGGCGGCGACACCACACATGTCACTAGTTATTTTCAAGAAATGAACATCCATCTCTCAAGTCCAAGATGACAATACAGCGAGCCACAGCAACCGTATTACATGATTGACTCCTCAGCTGCACAACGCTCTGCTGTTGCCAGAAGAAGAAAACGTGTCCATTAATGTTCATTAAATGGTTATTTGCTCACAGTGTCAATTCCTAGCCCTATTACTTGTTTATTTCCAGTAATGAACCTCATACAGCTTGTTATGAGCTAAATAAGATTGTTGGTTTGTAACGTCCTCAGCACAAGACAGCAGCATCAATGATACTTGGAAGAAAAAAGTTCATATATTTATGTTGTTTGGGGTAACATTATGTAATTAAGAAAAAGAAACTGATGTATTGAAACTTAACTGTAAACATATCAAATTAATAAGTAATTGTAAACATATTAAAAGAACAACGTAGTTGGCCAAATAATGGGCATCGAGAGGCTAAATAAATACAATTAAAATAAATAGATTATTAAGAATGGAGAGAAATGAAGTTTAAGCAAGCTCAGTAGCGTGCTGTAACGTGACTGGAACGATTTATGTATCATCGAGCGTAGGCAGTGAAGAGAAATCAAATGAAGAGGCAGCGAGAAAGAAATTAGGAATATGCCTCCTGGAAGCCAAAGCGTGACTGGATACTAACAAAGCAAAAATGATTGATCTGCTGGAAGCCTGTTCTCATACCGTGACAGTTGTGCTGGACTTGATGCTCCAAGAGTGTTGGGTGTCTGGAACCAGTGGATAGAAGAGGGTCGTACCCACGGCCGTACCAAGATTATGCTGTGGCCCTAGCAGATGTGACGAAGTTGCACCTCCCCCACCCCCACTCGTAAAACTAACTACTGCAGTTTTTTTCTACTCAGGTGGAACAAATTTTATAATTTTGTGATTAGGTTTAAAAAATGAGGCGCTATTGAAAAATATTAAGAAATGAACTCTATTTATGAAATATGTTGCAGTCAAGGAGTTACGTATATTCAATAAATTATAAATTGTATAAAAGGCAAAATCTGTAGTAAGTTGACTTCAACTTTCCTTGCTTTGGGCGTAAGTAACCCATTGAAGACAAATTTAGCAGCCGTATCGTATTCTATCAGCAAGATAGTTCAATTTAACAGTCTATTTTCACCCATACTCCACATTAAGCAGCTTTCTCCATCTTTAATTTGCTGAAACTGCGTCCACAAAATTCTACAATCATTGTAATTGTCACAAATACCCTGAAAGCTGTTTGAGTTATTGGTTAAGCATCTCTTGCCTCATATTCTGAAAAAAAGTCGTCCTCAAAATATCCTAATGGGAAGGTGTGTTATGCTCTTCATTAGCTCTTCCACTTGGAGCTTGGACCTTAACCGCTGTCACTGCTTCTGCAGTATTTGGCGCCAAAACCACCTGCACACTTTTCAAGATAAGATACAGAGCTATCATTCAACGCGATTCGTGACCGGAAATTAAAGTCATATTACAGGTTCTGATATATGTCAGCTCTGTTTTGATTTTACTTATTACGAGTATTCTATCAAATACTTCAAAGCACTCTAGCTCAATGTCGCTTCAGTCAGTCGGCAGAAATAGGAAGCAATCGGAAGTCTTCGGGCAAATAGAATATTTATTTCAGCCCTTGTTCGCTCACTTTTGAGATCCTGCTATAATGTAGTGAAGCAGCAACAAGAACGTTGTTGAATGCGAGACAGCTGTATAGACGTCATACGTCTAAATCAAGCGCATGGTTGCAACATTAACTATGTTAGCAATAGACGTGTCTGAAATCATTTCTTTTTAATGCTACGTGGACAAAGCGACACTGTAGATATGACGCTGTGGTAACAGCGCGCGTTTACAGGCAGCGGGCCGAGAGAAAGAGTTGAGTGAGATCTACCGCCTAACTACCTTATTCATACTTAGCGGTTTTGAGTCTGTTCGCCATGCAGTGCGAGCACAGCATGGGATGGTGTTTTTGTATCACAGCAGAGAGCCAGTAACGACGGATCCCTTGCTAGGTGTGTATGCTACAAAACTACACTCTGACTATGAATCAGCTGATCAACAGTCGTCCGTGCGGAAGGGTCATTTAAGGTAGGAGAGCTTACTTTCGTCAGTGCTTCCTCACCTGCTCGGCGATTTGGTTATTGTGGAAGTGCTGAAACAACGATCTGTAAATTTTTTTGCCAAGAAACATCACAGACGGCGGAATGTGATATTATATCGAATGTCAAGGTAACTTCGTACATGGACATACCATTAGCGGATGTGTAAATCATTATAGAGTTGCAATTCTCCGTAACAGGTAGAATGGCTACCAGAGTGGATTACTGTTGTTCGTCTTTTCTGCGGTTACAAATCTTGGCAGGTCATATAAGGGTGAAGCACAGTGAGGTGCCGTGTACGCCAGTGTGATTGCATTTGAAAGGGGCCTCATTGCACGGGACTTAATTTGGCCAGCTGGTCGAATCGTTCAGTGTCAAGGTTTGTGAACATTCGCATGTGACAGTGCCCCGTTATTGAACTGGATGGGAACTTGTGGGTAGGCATACTAGTCAAAGTTCCGGTCGACCATTGCTGACCACTTCAAGGGAGGACCACCGTATTGTGAACCGAAGACAACGTAACAACTTCACATCTGCGCCTGTCATGAGGCAACAAGTAATGCACTTTAAGCAACATTCATTGTCGTCCCACACCATTCGCTGGAGACTAACAGCAGCTGGACAAGGGAATCACTGTCCCATGCATTAACACCACTACACAAACGGTTGCGTTTGGGGTGGTGATGCCGCGACCGGGAAGCATGGACTCCTAATGAATGGCGTAGCATTGTCTTCCGCTAAGAATCGCGGTTCTGCACTACCTCGGATGATGAGAGCGTGGCGGCGACCTGGAGAGACGTCCGGTTCTTCCATTGTTTTGTGGAGGCAGAGCAAAATAGTTCCTGGCATCATGGTGTGAGAGGCCATCGGGTGTAACTGCACGTCACGGCTGCCAGAACTCTGACGGCGCAACGGTGCGTTAAGTCTTTCCTTCGTGCTCATGTTATTACTTCTCATGTGACTTGTAGTGCCATTATCAACAGGACTATGCTCGTCCACACGTGTGAATGTCTCTTTGAAATGTTTTCGTGATGCTGAGGTACTTCTGTGGCCACCAAAATCCTCAGATCTGTCCCCGACAGACCATGTGTGGAGCATCAACTCTATCCCAGTGCCAGTATCTGCAATATCAAGGGCCAATTACGACAATTGTGGGCCAGCTTACGTCAGTAGGGGATATAACGGTTTTATTACACCATTCATAGCCAAATCAGTGCATGTATCCAGATCAGAGTGTGTACAGCATCACACTGACAAGTGGGCTCATACTGCCAAGTTTTTCGTAAATTTGACTCGATTTTGAAGCCACTGCATTAACATTTCATATCCTCACAGTCTGTAAAGTTCCATCTCGCATCCTGCTCCCATTGTGGGTGCTTCCCATTTTTTGTCGGGCAGATTAGAAGATTTGAAACAAAAGCTGTAGACAGTATGCCGAATGTTTCAGACGGAATTTTGCAACAGTTTCCGTGAACGGATGACTCAAGATGAGTGCAGTTAATCGACTGACACTATTGTAAGGGGATGCAACGAAGTTCTTTCTGCTGATTACAACGACAACAATAACAACCAAAATCGTACTAAGAGTTATTCAGTTACACAACAGAAATTCACAAAATTATTTATTACTAGCTGTTACCTGTGGCTACACTCGCATATCAGTAGTTTTGTTATAATGAGCGATGGTGAGTAAGCAAGCTACTGTACATGCAATAACATCAGCTGCCCTCGCATGTCTGCCTGCTTGAGTAAGGATAACTCTCGATGTGTGTCATACCCCCCCCTCCCAAGCTGACCCAACGCACGATGCATCGGCATGCGCAGCCAGAGTCGCTGCCGACCAGTGCGTACAGAGGGGCTTGCGCAGGAGCGCCCAACTCTGAAATGTGCTATTGAAGTTGCTATACATTGTTCAGCGAGTACATTGTGCAACAAATAGTGTGGAAGTGTGAATTAAACGCATTGAAGGTGATATAAGTGTCGTATTCATTACTTTGAATCTCATCATGTAGCACCTATCATAAACCTTATGTAATGCCCCAAGCCTTGCTCAAAACCCCATAAAAATTCGTGTAATACACACATCAAAAAAGTTTTGAATCACCCCAGTTTCCAGAACTCCTGAAGATAGATACTAATTGTGGATATTGTATCACAGACACAGTCCCTTTGACTGTTCAGAGGCGTCACTAAACTCGCCCAAAGATGTAAACAACCATCCATGAGCAGTGCCTATTAGACACAGGGGGTCCGACAGCCGATCAGTTCCAGTCATTCCACCAGGAAGGAGGTTCACAGCTCATGTTGTTCAACCATACCTAGACGGTCATTTCCGCGGTTCGATCGCGTCCACATTGTTACTTTGTGCCAGGAAGGAGGAACCCTGACAGCAACGCCACCATGTTGAATAATGCTTTTTGTGCAGCCACAGGACGTCCTGTTATGACTCAAACTGTGCGAATAGGCTGCATGATGTGCAACTTCACTCCCGACGTCCACGGCGAGGTCCATCTCTGCAACAACGACACCATGCAGCGTGGTACAGATGGGCCCAACAACGTGCCGAACGGACCGTTCAGGACTGGCATAACGTTCTCCTCACCGATGAGTGTTGCATATGCCTTCAACCAGGCAATCGTCGGAGACGTGTCTGGAGGCAACACGGTCAGGCCGAACGCCTTAGGCCGGCCGATGTGGCCGAAAGGTTCTAGGCACTTTAGTCTGGAACTGCGCGACCGCTACGGTCGCAGGTTCGAATCCTGCCTCGGGCATGGATGTGTGTGATGTCCTTAGGTTAGTTAGGTTTAAGTAATTCTAAGTTGTAGGGGACTGACGACCTCAGATGTTAAGTCTCATAGTGCTCAGAGCCATTTGAACCATTTGAACACCTTAGACACACTGTCCGGCGAGTGCAGCAAGGTCGAGGTTCCATGCTGTTTTGGAGTGGCATTATGTGGGGCCGACGTATGCTGCTGGTGGTCATGGAAGGCGCCGTAACAGCTGTACGATACGTCAATGCCATCCTCTGACCGATAGTGCAACCATATCGGCGAGGCATCGTATTCATGGACGACAATTCGCACCCCCATCTTGCTCATCTTGTGAATGACTTCTTTCAGGATAACCACATCGCTCGACTAGAGTGACCAGCATGTTCTCCAGACATGAGCTCTATCGAACATGCCTGGGATAGGTTGAAAAGGGCTATTTATGGACGACGTGACCCACCAACCACTTTGAGACAGCGCCACTGAGGAGTCGGACAATCTGGACCAAAAGTGCCTTGATAAACTTGTGGATAGTATGCCACGACGAATACAGGCATGCATTAATGCAAGAGGACGCGCTACTTGGTATTAGAGGTACCGGTGTGTACAACAATTTGGACCACCGCCTCTGAAGGTCTTGCTGTATGGTGGTACAACAAGCTATGTGTGGTTTTCATGAGCAGTACAAAGGACGGAAATGATGTTTATGTTGATCTCTATTCCAATTTTTTGTACAGGTTCCTGAACTCTCGGAACCGAGGTGATGAAAAACTTTTTTTGATGTGTGTAGTTTTGGAGAAGTGTGTTCAGACAGACAGATGGACAGTCACGACAGTTTGAGATTTATTATTGGCATAGATATATATTTTGTAAATGTTCTGTGAAGTATAATTTGTGTAAATTAATAACTTTAACAACTTTAGTTTTTGTGATCTTTAGTCTAAACACTGATTTCATGCAGCTTTCCACACTAGTCCATCCCGAGCAAGCCTGTACCTCTGCGCACCCACTGCAACTTACATACATTTGAAACTCCTTACTCAGTCGGCCTTGCATCCCCTCTACAATCTTTTTTCCCCCTTATTTCTTACATTACAAAATGGACAGTTCTTTGTTGCCTCAGGATATCTCCTATCAACCGGTTCATTCTTTAAATTAAGTTGTTGCTTGAATCTCTTTCGTCCTAATCTTCAACGTTGTTATGTAACACCACACTTACAAAGCTTATCTTCTATCGGAACTGATTATCGTACAGGTTTCACTTCCATACACACTCCACGCAAATACCTTAACAAAAAAACTTCGCAACATTCAAATTTATAAATAGTATGCGTTTTGTTATCCTTTCTACATCGCCAACCATCAGTTTTTTTTATATCCGGATAGCAAAGCTCATAGACTACGGTACTATTAGTGTCTCGCTTCCTACTCTAATTTCCTCAGCATCACCCGATTTCATTCGGACACGTACTTTACTTTTGTTATTTTCCATCTTATAATCTCTTTTCAAGACACTACCCATTCTGTCCAACTGATCATTCAAGTCCTTTGCCATCTTCGAGATCGTTACAGTGTCATCAACAACCCTCAAAGTTTTTTTTCTCCCTGAACTTATATTTCCGTTTCTGTTTTCTCCATGGTGTACAATACTGCTTGCCCTGTGTACACAATGAAGAAAATCGGACTTATGCTACAGCTCTCTCTCATTCCCTACGCAAATACTGTTCTGCCCTGTTATGTTCTTTGCCTCTTTATAACTGCAATAACTGCACTCTAGTGTGTGTGAAAGTTTTAGATAATCTTTCACTGATTGTGTATTACCTCTGCTACCTCCAGAATTTCGAAGAATATATTTTAGTCAATTTCGTCAAAAACTTTCTGTGAGTATACAAATGCTGTAATGTAGGTTTACTTATCTTCCAAGATAAGTCGTAGGGTCCGAGTTCACTCACGTGTTCCGACATTCTCCATAACCAAAACTGGTCTTATTTTAGGTCGGCTTCATCCAGTTTTTCCATTCTTATGTAAATAATTCGTGTCAGTATTTTGCAATCATGACTTATTAAACAGTTAGTTCGGTAACATTCATGTCTTGTTTCGACTTACAAGGAACTCCTTGAATGCGGGGTCGCGATTTCAGTCTTTTGTATGGCTCATTTCGAAGTGTTGTGTTAACAATTCTCACAAGAAAAATATTAACTGCTAATTACTCACAACTGCATCAGGAGAGCGACAGAAAATAAGTGTTCATGATATGCAAAGATCAGCCTTCTAGGGGATGTACGAGGTATTACACTTGCCGCGCGGGATTAGCCGAGCGGTCTCAGGCGCTGCAGTTGTGGACTGTGCGGCTGGTCCCGGCGGAGGTTCGAATCCTCCCTCGGGCATGGGTGTGTGTGTTTGTCCTTAGTATAATGTAGGTTAAGTAGTGTGTAAGCTTAGGGGCTGATGACATTAGCAGTTAAGTCCCATAAGATTTCACACACATTTGAACATTTTTAGGTATTACACTTCCCAAAATGGACATCGTCGACATTCAAGAACTGATCAAAACAGACTATTAACTTGCACCATGAACGTCGAATGAAAAATGGCGCGCCACAGTGATCACCAAGTTTCGCACCATCAAGATTGACGGCGAACTCCTTGAAAGTTACAAACAGTGCAGGACGTTCACCTAGGTGTCTACTTTTGAAGAATGCATATACACTGAAGCGTCAAAGAAACTGGTACAGGGATGCGTACTCAAACATAGAGAAACGTAAACAGGCAGAATACAGCGCTGCGGTCGGCAACGCCTGTACAAGACAACAAGTGTTTGACGCAGGTGTTAGATCCGTTACTGCCGCTACAATGGCAGGTTATCAAGATGTAATGAGTTTTAACGTGGTGTTACAGTCGGCGCACGAGCGGTGGGACACAGCATCTCCGAGGTAGCGATGAAGTGGTGATTTTCCCGTATGACGAGTGTACCGTGAATATCACTACATCTACATGGTTACTCTGCAATTCACACTTAAATGCCTGGCAGAAGTTTCATCGAAACATTTTCATACTACTTTTCTACCATTCCACTCTCGAATGGCGCGTGGGAAAAAGGAACTCCTAAATCTTTCCGTTCGAGATCTGATTTCTCTTATTTTATTATGATGATCATTTCTCCCTACGTAGGTGGATATTAACAAAATATTTACGCATTCGGAAGAGAAAGTTGGTGATTGAAATTTCGTAAATAGATCTCGCCGCAAAGAAAACCGCCTTTGTTTCAGTGACTGCCACCCCAACTCGCGTATCATATCAGTGACACTGTCACTCCTATTGCGCGATAACACGAAACGAGATGCCATTCTTTGCACTTTTTCGATGTCCTCCGTCAATTCTACCTGGTAAGGATCTCATACCGCGCAGTATATTCCAGCAGAGGACGGACATGTGTAATGTAGGCTGTCTCTTTAGTGGGTTTGTCGCATCTTCTAAGAGTTCTGCCAACAAAGCGCAGTCTTTGTTTCGACTTCGCCACAATATTATCTATGTGGACTTTCCAATTTAAGTTGTCCGTAATTCTAATTCCTAGGTGTTTAGTCGAATTGACAGCCCTTAGATTTGTGCGATTTATCGTATACCCAAAATTTGTCGGATTTCTTTTGGTACCCATGTGGATGACCTCGCACTTTTCTTTTTTTAGTGCCAATTGCCACTTTTCGCACCATACAGAAATTCTCTCTAGAACATTTTGTAATTGGAATTGATCGTCTGATGGTTTTACTAGACGGTAAATTACAGCGTCATGTGCAAACAATCTAAGAGGGCTGCTCAGATTATCACCTAGATCATTTATATAAATCAGGAACAGCAGAGGGCCTATGACACTACCTTGCGGAACGCCAAATATCACTGCTGTTCTACTCGATGATTTACCGTCTATCACTATGAACTGTGACCTCTCTGAGAGGATATCACGAATCCAGTCGCACAACTGAGACGATACTCCATATGCACGTAGTTTGATTAATAGCCGCTTTTAATCCTGAAAAGTAACGCTTCTACTGTAGCAGAGCAAATGAAAACAACGGAAGGTGGCGTATAACGGGGAGCTCTGTCTATCTTATGGGTGTTCATATCTGTTACTCACTTCCATCACAGCGCCTTGTAATCATATAGACTGAGAACGTCAGGACTTTTTTGCCAAACAGACGTGTCAAGTCCAGTTCATCGTCTCTGCACTAGAGGACATGCCATTCGGCACTATCAGGTAAAACATCGCAGCGGCCGAAAACTGCCCTGAAATAATGGGACCAACGACGACTAAAGAGAATCGTTCAGCGTGACAGAAGTGCAACCCCTCCGTAAATTGCTACAGATTTCTATGCTAGGCCATCAACAAGTGTCAGCGTGCGAATCATTCAACGAAATATCATCGATATGGGCTTTCGGAGCCCAACGCGCACTAGTGTAACTTGATGGCTGCACGACACAAAGCTTTACGTCTCGCCTACGTCCATCAACACCGACATTGGACTGTTGATGACTGGAAACATGTTGCCTGGTCGGACGAGTCTCGTTTCAAATTTTATCGAGCGGATGGACGTGTACGGGAAGGGAGACAACTTCATGGATCCATGGACCCAACACGTCAGCAGGGGATTGTTAAAGCTGGTGGAAGCTCTGTAATGGTGTGGGACGTGTGCAGTTGGTGTGTGTGATATGGGACTCCTGATACATCTAGATACTATCTGACAGGTGACACATATGTAAGTATGCTGTCTGATCACCTGCATCCATTCGTGTTCACTGTGGACTCCTACGGATTTGGGGAATTCCAGGAGGACACCGCTACACCCCACACGCCCAGAATTGCTACAGAGTGGCACCAGGATCACTATTCTGAGTTCAAACACCAGACATGAACGTTATTGACCATATCTGGGATGCCTTTCAAAATGCTATTCAGTAGAGGTCTGCATCCCCTCGTAATCTTACGGACTTGTGGACAGGCCTGCAGGATTCATGGTGTAATTCCCTCAAGCACTACTCCAGACATTAGTCGAGTCCATGCTACGTCGTGTTGCGGCACTTCTGCGTGCTCACGGGGGCACTACACGATATTAGGAAGGTGTTCCAGCTTCTTTGGCTCTTCTGTGCACAATCACATTGGTGTAACAAGGCGATCAAAACTCATTGACTGTGACGGCATGCATCCGAATGCGAAACAGTCTGTCATGGAGCTTATCGTGAAACTGGCTATCCTTCAAGGTGTAGCTGCAGATACTGCGATTATGTGTTTTATAGGCCCGGAAAAAACAAACATCCAGAGGCTGAATTTGTCCAGTGGTTAAGGTAGTATGAACTGCAATGTCATGCACTTTTCACTAGGGATAGTTTCCTCTGAAGGCATATGATTTTCATAAGCAGACCATAAATCAAGCAAAAGCAAATTATTTTGACCAGCTATTGGCCAGAAGCAGTGCTCATAACATAGATATAGTTTTCTTATGCCCATTTTCCTACTCTTGCTTACTGATACGTAAATATTCCCTACTACCCTTGCAAGATCACGCATATGAGAACGACTCTTATGGGCCAGAGCATCTCTAACATCTCTCAGCACAATAAATAATTCTCCAGCCTATTTACTATCCAGATGAAAAGTCGCCACAATTGCATAAGAATGTTTTAAGGCACTGATAATGGTTGATCTTGATACAACGCTCTTGGTACCTCTAATTTCCAGAGTTCCTTTCTAATGAAAGGATTCCATCTTCAGATTGCGACTGATCGGAGTTGAAAACAAATCTCTTACTAAAAGGTGGGATAATTTTGTTTATCTCATTTACAGATTCGGGCCGATTCCGCAATTTGCTGTGCATAGTAAAGTTGATGCTTTGTTTGAAATTTCGTTATCGTACCTCTTTGCTTCTCTTGAAATCACTGTAATCTACGTCGCGTGCAATTTGATGTTCATTAGTAGTAAATCATTATCATGACATCTTGTAAACTTTATCGAGCATCCGTGAAACGCGCAAACCCCAGTTTTTGTAACAAGTGCGCCTTGTCCTCCATTGAATGCCTGTAGTTTTTCCTTATGCATTGCACGGTCGTATTGCTGCAGACTTTTTCGAAATCTATTCACAGGTTTTTTTTATTATGCTGCGAATGATCCTCAATGTATGTAATTATGTTTAGGTCCCGCTTCATGGACAACGATTTCCTACGCTGCGTTTCACTGGAGACGGGATTTTTGGCTCCTGACCGACAAGGGTGATGAACCACATGGTTCGACAACTGTTTCAGTATCACTTTCTCTTGTTCAGCACGTATTGTCATAATTGTACTCTTCATGTTCATTGCCCGCACATTCACTGACTCATCTTGCAGAAACGCTAATATTTCATCTGCCACTTCTTTCTCACTCTGCTAAATTTCTTGGATTCGTTCTGACGAAATGTCAACTTCAGCAACTGTTGTTGGTATAATGCGATGTTTGCTTCGTTTATCGTTGTCATTGCTCTGCTTTGTATCAACACCAGTAACTCGGTAGCCAGTTTCTCCTTGACGAAGCATTTCAGCGACGCACCGCAGCCTCATGCTGTACTCACTGTTGGATACCTCTATACCCATCCCCTGTTGCCATTAGCAGCTAGTGTTGTGGTCGCATGGTAGACAATATAAGGGGCCTTGGTTCAAATGGCTCTGAGCACTATGGGACTTAACATCTGAGGTCATCAGTCCCCTAGAACTTAGAACTGCTTAAACCTAGCTAACCTAAGGACATCACACACATCCATGCCCGAGGCAGGATTCGAACCTGCGACCGTAGCGGTCTTGCGGTTCCAGACTGAAGCGCCTAGAACCGCTCGGCCACACCGGCCAGCTATAAGGGGCGTCGAATGCCGTAAACATCTTTGGCCTTCCTTAACAAAGCAGTTAAGGCGTTCCTTGTTAGACCCCTCACTGCTCTAGCTATATTCCTGCTATGCCATTTTGCGTATTTTGGCTTACTAATTTTTTAGACGTCTGTATTTTTTTATCTGCTTCATTAGCTCCTTTGTAAATTTTCTCTTTTTGTCAATTCAGTACCGTGAAAGCTGGCAACCTTGTGGCTGAGGTATTACTTTGTGACAATAGAGCGCTGTCATTAGTGATGGAGGTTAAAGCAGAGCTTTAATGGAGGCTGCAAGGACGTTCATTACACCTGAGTTAGTGACAAGGCACAAAATTTTGTTTGTAGATTTCCTGCAAACGTTCTACTACTGCCGATAACTCTGAAGAGCTGACTAACTGAAAGTAATTTGATATAAACAAGTTATCTGTGCCGATCAGATTTTACACACGAGAGTAAAATTTTACAAAAAAATTCTTCAGCCATTTGACAACGAAAAGAGTTATTTCCGTAGATCATAGGGGTAGCTTTGTGACAATACACATACCTTCAGAACCATGTGTTGCAATAAAATTAGTTACATTAGTACGTGGTTTGGTAAAAAAAGTCAAAGCTATGTCCCATTAAAACTTTGTTTCATTTAACATGGCATAATCCATATCAATTCAGGCAGGCTAGGAAAAAATCGTACCTTCATAGTCTCGGATGTTATTGAATTTAGCAAATGTTAAAATGAAGGACTAAGTAAGCAACGCGTATTTTTTTTTTGTTTTCTCCAAAAAAAATTCTGCTCCGAGATACAGCCCTCCAAAGACGACACTGCGCATACCATTTTAAAGATGCGAATTTTGGAAAAAAATATAAAACGCTGTATCTCTGGAAGTTCTAGATATTTTGTTGGGTTTTTTTATTTGAAAGCTTTATGATTACAAAGAAATCCTCCATTTGGACTTATCTATCAAAGTTCTTTTGCCAAAGCGATCTGAAACTTTTTTTATGATTTATGGAATTTTTTTTTTCAAAAATGCCAATCCATAAAATTTTGATTTTTTTTTTTCTGTTGATTAGTACCATATAGTTCTACATTCCATGAAAAGGAGAGCTTCCACTTTTAGGTTGAGCGGGCTTTACAAACAATTCAAATTTTTGCCATACATAAAACCTGTTTTATTACCACATTATCACATAACCGGCTCATAAAAATCACAACCTAGCCTTATGTAACATAATTTTAGTTTTGAAAGGTGATTAACAGACTCATTTTTCTAACATTTTAAATGGTTCAAAATGTATGTGAAAGGTCCAAAGACTTAAAGGTTTCAATTTATACAACTTCTGTGCACTCTGATTTGTATTGAAATTAGCCAGTCAATGAACTAAAAATGTGTCTCACTGCTTCATTATCTTCCTGTTCCATAGAGTAATGCCTTCTTGTTGAACCAATAGGAACTGGAGTACTTAACAAATGGTTCAAAACATTGTAAACGGGAAGTGAGCACTGATTGCGTTGTTGCTGTCCTTCAGCTGGAAACATATATCCAGCAGCTGGTCCATGTGGTAGTATAAAGTTCACAACAATTTCGTTTAACTCATAACTGGTGTCTATAATCTCTGCAACCCACCAGTCATACACACATGCCACAAACGTAAAATTTGGTCTTCCAATATGTGAAGTTGTATAGTTGCTCTTATAAATTGAAGAAGTTTCTTTAATAGTGCGAGTCATATACCTCTTCACTTTCACAACTTTTTGACTTTCAACTGTTACAGTTATAGTGTCTTTTTTGTTGGCACTCTGGCGAGAACAGTCCCACTTATCTTCCCGATAAAATGACCGCACTACTTGAACTAGAGCTGCTTCTACAGGATGACCATAATAGGGATCTGGTCTTCCAAAGACTCCTTTTGCAGACCTCACATTTCTTGATTTGTCTACCATGTACTTTGATACTGATGGAACGTGGTTCAAAATCGTTTTCCTTGAAAATTTCTGTGGAATAATAGTTAAAACTTGCACCTTTTCACTGTAGGATTCACAATATTCAACAGCTGAATTGAAATTTGTGAGAAATTTCTGGCAAAAAGTGCAAGAGTGCTTTGGTTCATTTTCTTCTGAAGATGGAATTTCTACCTTGAAGAGTGTGGTCAGTTTTGCTGTAGTGTATTCATCCATAGCTTAAGTAATTTCTCTGCGCTTTCTCGATGGATAGAACTTATGACTCGACTTCACTGACCACAGTTCTTAACAGGACTAACATCTACCTCTGTAGTTGGCTGATTCAGGGTGTTTCCACCTGGTGCAGCGGTTACAAGGAACGTCCGATGTGGACACAAAAACTATATCTTAAAGTGAAATGAATAAAATTGTATCAACATATTTAGCATTATACGTCATTTTACTTGAAACAAAAAAATTACTAAAATCCTCCACTGATGTGGTCAAACCACGCAGACTAAATCTGGTTACCGTACAGGCATTCAACCCGTTCTCTTCCAGAATTCGAGTTCGGTGATCTGCCACAGCACCACCTCAACCGCTACGAAAACAAAAGGTATTCACAAGCACGATATCCTCGTTAGACACAAGGAACGCGGACACGAAATAAGTAGGTAATTTATTTCTCCGTTGCGAAGTTACTTGAGTGCTGCGACGAGCGAAAGTTCGCTATTAGTGGTAGGTGAAACGGCATTAAACATCCAGTACGATGCTGATGGGGCCTACACTGAAAGTCGTTGCTGTCTATTTGTAACGAAAGAGTTCTGCTGTACTCCGCTATTGGCAATGGAAGCCTGTGTCTCTTATTGTTCGTCAGTACTACTTAGCCACTAGTGCTGATGGGCCGTTTACTTATTATCTTTAGCCTATTTGACGGTATGCAGCAGAATGTAGTACATAGCAGCGATCATTTACGTCAAGTTTAGCCTTTAGAAAGAAAAATATGTACTTGTACTAGAAATTCATTTATTCACTTACTGAATTCAAGCAGTAGCACTCAACATATCATCTAATAGATCTTTTCAATGCATTTTTATTTACTACACAGTCTATATTTTGTGGCAGTTTTTGAACAATTTTATTACCGTGCAGAACGTACCGTTATAATACAAACTTGTATTGGATGAGTTAATTTCAACTTTCCTTTTAATCTTGTATTGTGATTACGTTTGTCACTATTTTCCCTGATCCTAGTATGGACCCCTTTAATATGTCCATAATACACTTGGAGTTTTGCTATTTCGGGAGCGAAATAACTGATGATGGTCAAAGTAGAGAGGATATAAAATATAGACTGGCAATTGCAAGGAAAGCGTTTCTGAAGAACAGAAATTTGTTAACATCGAGAATAGATTTAAATGTCAGGAAGTCGTTTCTGAAAGTATTTGTATGGAGTGTAGCCATGTATGGAAGTGAAAGGTGGAGAATAAATAATTTGGACAAGAAGAGAATAGAAGCTTTCGAAATGTGGTGCTACAGAAGATTGCTGAAGATTAGATGGATAGATCACACAACTAATGCGGAGGAATTGAATGGAACTGGGGAGTAGAGGAGTTTGTGGCACAACATGACTAGAAGAAGGGATCGGTTGGTAGGACATGTTCTGAGGCATCAAGGGATCACCAATTTAGTATTGGAGGGCAGCGTGGAGCGTAAAAATCGTAGAGGGAGACCAATAGATAAATACACTAAGCAGATTCAGAAGGATGTAGGTTGAAGTAGGTACTGGGAGATGAAGCTTGCACAGAATAGAGTAGCATGGAGAGCTGCATCAAACCGGTCTCAGGACTGACGACCACAACAACAACAACAACTCTTGCATGCCAGTGGCAACGCTTTTAGCGTTTTAAATAGTGGTTTGTATGCCTGACTAGTTGAGATCCATGTAACACTTTTAATGGCTCTCTTTTGGATTCTGAAAGTCTCCCGAGCTGCAGGACAGTTTCTTCAGAATATAAAGTCATATTTCAGAAATACACTAAAAAGTATTCTTATCGTCCGCAGTGAAAGAGAGATGATACATTTCTTTAATCATTGTTTACGCGGCGGACAGAGGTTGAGGTTAAGTTTTAAGTCCGTGACAAATGACACTAATGTCAGTGTTATTGGATCTCGTACAAGTTTTTAATTCACCACAATAGATACATTGTCCTACTCGCGATTTCCACTGGTAACAGTATTGTTTGTAGCTTTCGGCACCGGGACGATTTAATCTGCGTTTTAATGTCATCCTGACTGTACACTATAGACTTGGTCACTCTTTCTATGTTTCGATATAGTGTATCGATACGTGGAACTGTTTCAGTGTTTCGAAACGGCTATGTTTCACTGTTTCGAAACAGTGGTGTCTCGGATACCGGGACCAGATTCGATCTCGAGCCAGACACAGAAACTGTATCGCTGTTTCAAAATAACACGGTTTCAGTCCACTTATGCTTGGAACGGACTATATGTATCGAAACAGTGACTTTTCATTCCGCTCTGTCTCGGACGAGATTCGGGCACGGTACAGATACTGAAACACATTTAACATCTCACTTCATGAAACACTTTCACGTGTGTCGAAATCTTTTTGACACACAACAGCACGAAGCTTAAGGTTTCCGAAAATAAAACTTCGTTTCTAATTGACTGCCCTATTCGGAAATGGAGTAATATCTGCTTTATAAACACCAACAAACAATAAAATAACGCACACTATTCGCATTCAAAATAATAAAAGTGCGAAAAACATTCAGTCAGATAACACATCTCTCATAGCATACAGGTGCTGCAACTAATGTCGAGCTTGATAAATATATGAAGATGCCATTGATACACAGCTCACAAGATCCATTAGTGTGGTAGAAAGAAAATCATGCGTTGTTTCCTACGCTATTTGAAATAATGAAACAACGTCTGTTATGGCCACCTCCGTTCCATGTGAGCGCATAATTTCAAAGCAGGGGCAAACAATGACAGACAGACGATCCCGTCTTTCAAGCTAAAAAGTATTAAAAATGATATTTCTAAACTACAACTTAGAATAGGTACAGTAGATAAACTCAGAAATTAAACATTAAAATTTCAAATGATTTTGTTCTTCTCTGGCCAATGTGCACTGAATTTGTATTTGACTGTATTTTGTTTAGTCCACTAAATCTTACATGAAGCTACCTTACAAGAACAGTTTTCTCAGATTTGTAGCACGCAGAAGACACGTTTTTGCTGACCATTCAGTAAGTTTAATTTTTTGGATATGTTTATTTGTGTGTTCGTGAATAATTATCTGATTTATGTATGTATATGTTTGTGTGTTGTAAATGTGCTATGTTTGGTTATTACACAATATAGGCATCTTAATACTTGTGTATCATAGATAATTCTCAGGCAAAGCAACAACGGTAGCTTGATACTTTTGTTTTTGGCATTCAGATACTGTGATAAAAATTGCATTTCAACAGCAACTTAACTTATCAATGATTTCCTGGGGAAGTTCGTAATAAATTGATAATATATCTGCTTGCTGTGAGTACTTGAGGGAACTCGACATACCTGTACATCAAACAAACTTCCTTAACAAGAACTGTAAGTGGAATAGAGCCAGATCTGCCATGATATAGGTATCATCAAGGCATTACACTGTATGAATTGTTTTAAATTTTAGTCTGGATTTTACTTCAAGGGAACATACCGAAAACAATGTAAAATTTAACTGTGAGTAAGAAAAGTGGGAGTGGCACACTCATAAATGTTAATTCTGTGCCTCGCTTCCCAGAATGCTATCTCAATAAATTATATTCCATGATATGCCTTTTCAAGCGCACACTTACAAAACCTATCAAAATTAGGCACTAGAATACAAGGAAACGAGTTTGGCAAAATCTGTAATGTCAATCATACAAACTCTGACCTCAGCCAATTGGAAAATATCAAAGTCACATAACACGAAAGCAGCGCATTTGCTGCAGGAAATACGAAACTGATTAGCGCTCTCGCACCTCATTTGTGTTTGTATGACAATGTCATATAATGTGTAGGCCTATACAATTACGAAACACAAACTGTTTCACTGTTTCGAAACAGTTATGTGTTTCAGTTTGCCCATGTCTAGTACACTAGAACTAGGCTTCACAAGAAATGTGCTCCGCAAGCAGACGGTAAGCGCATGAGTGCGAGCAGGGGGTACTGTACCCCCTCCATCGTCACAGGGAATAGGGTGGGGGAGACTAGTACAAACAAGGAAATCGCTCCTGAGGCAGATTTTGGGAAAAATCTAGACCCTCTATCTATTCTTTGTCGATTTATAGATTAATTGCGTAAAACTGCAGATCAGTGCTAATTTAGTAATGCAAGCTTTTTCGTCTGTTACTAACTTTTTCATTTTTCCGTTCAGTTGCGCTACGAATCCTGATTTCCTCCTCCCCCCCCCCCCCCCCCCCCACACAAACAGGATGGGCGGTCCGTCTGTGGATACACAAACGTAACAAATTCAGTGACAAACCTGTACAAGGGTGGTTTAATAAGTATGATAAAAAACTAAGAAAAATGTTTGTTTCGTAAACAACTCACCTTACCTCTCAGGATAGTCTCGTTTGAGGGACATACACTTGGTCCAGCGATCCTACAGCTTTTTCATCCCATCGGAGAAATATGCGCTGCCAAATTCTGCAAAAGTATCATTTATTGACACTTTTATTTCCTCATTTGATAAAAATTTCCTCCCAGAAAGCTTCAGGAAAAAGTCACTTGGGGCTAATTCTGGTGAATGAGGAACCAATTGAAAGCCCAGTTAATGCACTTTCGCCATTGTTATCGCTGATATGTGAGATGGTGCATTATCCTGGTGAAACAGCACTTTTGTGCCGGCCATTCTTGGTCCTCTTTGAGCCAACGCAAGTTTCAAATTATCCGATATTGAGACTTAACGAGTCCAGATATGGTTTTGTCTTTTACAGGTAGTCGATGTAGATTATTCCTTGAGAATCCCAAAAAACAATGGGTATCCTTTTGAAAATGAAATGAAGTCCCATGCTTCTTTACAGAGCGTAGGGGATGACAAAATGCTCTTTGCCTCATTTGGTGCACTTTCACCGTCTGTGGTGTGTAATGATGAATCCATGGATCATCAACTAGCACAAATAGGCGTAGAAAGTCTTGCGGATTGCGATTAAACATCGCCAGACATTGTGCTGAAATGTTGTGCCGGATGCGCTTTTGATCGACTGTGAGCAGTCATGACACCCACATCGCACACCGCTTTTGCATATCCAGTTCTCTATGCAGGATATTATGTGCTCGCAGCATATTATGTACTCTCTCAGTTGAGTTGCCTACAGTCGCAGTAACCCCTTGAATTTTTATTCGGCGGTCTTGCATTACCATATCTAGGATTTTGCCAATGGTTTCCTTTGTGGTGACCTCAGTTGGATGGCCAGAGTACACTTCGTCTTCGGTGCTGGTCCAACCACGTTTAACTTCATTAATCCAAAAGTAAATAGCTTTATTGATGGTGCAGTCTCCCTAAACTTCATTCCAACCCTTCAAGTGACAATGTTTAATAACAGCACGTAACACGATTTTCTCCATTTTTCAATTGCAGTCAACACACTAACAAACTCAGACGGCTGTCAACAATGAACTGTGCGCTGTACATTGTTGAAATTCCTTATAAGATCCGTGGAATAATCAGGCTTACCGACCATGAAGGCGTAACAATAATGTTCCATTCTTGCATGGAAATTAACCACACTTATCAAACCACCCTCGTATTTTCCACATTTTCTTCAAGACTGCTACCAATGTCACAGCTGTGTGCTTGAGCGTCTATCCATAATCTGTGAGGATAGCGTGACTATTATGTTTGATAACGGCACCACGGGAAACTGTTCTACTTGAAATGGATATAAACATTCAGCTGCAAGTACCAAGTAGTCTTTTATTAAAAAAAAACGTCCGTGAAAGGGAGCAAGGACTTCGTTAAAAGTAATGCAGTTGTGTAGCTCAGCTGAACAGCACTCTCTTCTTCTCGTTCTTCCTCTTCAGAGACCTTCCTTCTAGGTTTTCAGACCTCTTGTACACGCTCGAGTCCTTCGTATTTTCCGTTTCCATATTGAGTGACGGGGTTAGACGTACGGTGCCTTCCTGAGAATATTCAGCTTCTTATGATACACTAAATATTTTGCGAAGCCATCATTTTGCGTATAATAAAATTCCTTTTACTGCGGATTGAAATACGAAGACTCTGTTACTGTTACAAATGCCGAGTCGCCATTGCTATTATTAGATGGCACCTTTGTTAAAACTGACTCTCCCCCTCTTTCACAGTTGGCGCCTCGTGTTGTGGGGACCCCATGCTTCTCCGCATTTTCCTCACTACTCACCACGCGGCAACTGCCCAACTCGCGAGCAAACGCGAGTGCTCACGCTCAGAATCAGTGAGTTGTTAACCCCTGCACTACATGCTCTTTTTGGGAAGAAAAATATTTCATTTGGGATACAACCAACTTCCTTCCCCATCCTTCTCAACTATTTTCTCTTTATTTTTATTGATTTTATTTTGTTGAGATCTATTGGTAGTTGCTCTCTTGATTTTATTATATTTATTGCAATTTCAGGTTCATAATTATTAACGCTGGACATAATAATTAATTTTCTATTTCGGTCAATCCAACGGTTGTGAAACCCCGATAATGCTATCCTCGTATGCATAAATAATTTAAGGCACCCAACGCTCATGGTTACCTCAAACAGTTTAAGAATAACCATTGTATGATTACGCAGATGTACTAATTACTATTCGTCATTTGTCTTAATGGCAGTATTGGTTTTCCGTGCCAGACCACACATGAGCGTTGCGACGTCTGTAACCAACCGATGCCTTCGGTTCATTGTCATCGATCCTCCTTCAAGCAGTACCGACTGGGCCCCGTCCGATTTTCATGTTTCCAAAACTTAGACCACATTGGAGGACTTCACTTTGATAGTGATGAAACGGTGCAAGAGAGGTGAGGTTGTGGGTCCGTGAACAAAGTAAAACATTCTACCGTGACGGTATCGACAAACTGGTCTCTCGCTGAGAGAAATATGTTCGGCACCTGAGTGACTATGCTGAGAAATAAATATGTAGATATGAATAATGGAGTTGTAGAAAGTTAATAACGTCCGTTTTAATTTAAAAATTTTGAAAGTTTTTACATAAAAAATTCGGAGGCATTACTTTCCAGCGTGCCCTCGTAGAATTTCAGGTCAATTGCACAAAGGAATAACGCTACCCACATTTTTGTTTATTTGGAAAGATTACGCGGTGGACTTTCCATTCACAAATCACTTAATTTGAATGTTGGTCGTTCGTGACAAGATCTTGCCATGCTTCAAGTGAGAAACAGAAACTCCTACCTACCAGCACGTGTCGTAATTAGAAAGCTGCAGGATAATGGCATGTGTCAGGACTTCGGTTTGTCACTCCATGATAGCGCTACTCGCATTGGTCTGGACCCCACGACTGTCAAGCAAATATGCAATCGATGGAATCGGGACGGTCATACATAGCGTCAGACAGAATCTTAACGGCTCCACGTGACTATCTGGACTCATTTTACTGAACATTAATAAGGGATCTTTCCACTCTCGCCATGTTAGTGAACAATTAATATGGGGTCTGTCCACTCTCGCCTTTACGACCGCTTGAATTCTGCAGGGGACCCTTTGAATGAGCTGTCTGAATCTCTGTGGAGGAATAGAAGCCCATTTATCCCCAAGAGCCGAAATCAGAGAAAGTGCTGATATTGGACACTGGAATCTGCAGCAAAGTCGACGTTCTAACTCATACCAATGGAGTTGAGTTGGGTTGAGAACGGGACTCTCGGAAGGCCAGTCCATTACTGGAATGTTATTGTACAAAAACCGTTGTCTCACAGATCCTACTTTTTGACAGGGTAGCTAGTCATGTTGACACCAGCAACATCGTCTGAACTGTGCACAGTACGATGTTTCATATCATTTTGCATTTCTTAAGCGCAATGAAGGGACCGCACACTAACCACAAAAAACACTCCCATACTGCAACACCATCACCTCCGTACTTCGCTGTGGCACTACAGATGATGGCAGTAACATTTTCCAGCCATTCGCCAAACTACACCCTTCCATCTGTTGCCACAGGGTGAGCCATCACTCCAGTCACTCGTTTCCAGTCAGTCACTGCCTGGAGGTGTCACCCTTTACACCACCCTCAAGTGTCACTACGCAAGCTGGACCATTTTCCTCTATTCTTTTTAACTTCCTGCTGTAGAGACAGAGGCGAGCGATTGTGCTGGGACTTACCCCAGTTTACTGGCATTTGCGCCACGTCATCATAATCCGCCTGTGCGTAGCATACAGAGTATTGCGCCATAATCTAGTATGAAATTAAAAATTAAAGTAACTTTCCCAAACTTTGTGAATGTATGCTTCAGTGCATTTAGTTTAACATTGTGAAGGCTCAGTTGTTGTTGTTGTTGTGGTCTTCAGTCCTGAGACTGGTTTGATGCAGCTCTCCATGCTACTCTATCCTGTGCAAGCTTTTTCATCTCCCAGTACCTACTGCAACCTACATCCTTCTGAATCTGCTTAGTGTATTCATCTCTTGGTCTCCCTCTACGATTTTTACCCTCCACGCTGCCCTCCAATACTAAATTGGTGATCTCTTGATGCCTCAGAACATGTCCTACCAACCGATCCCTTCTTCTGGTCAAGTTGTGCCACAAACTTCTCTTCTCCCCAATCCTATTCAATACTTCCTCATTAGTTACGTGATCTACCCATCTAATCTTCAGCATTCTTCTGTAGCACCACATTTCGAAAGCTTCTATTCTCCTCTTGTCCAAACTATTTATCGTCCATGTTTCACTTCCATACATGGCTACACTCCATACGAATACTTTCAGAAACGACTTCCTGACACTTAAATCAATACTGGATGTTAACAAATTTCTCTTCTTCAGAAATGCTTTCCTTGCCATTGCCAGCCTACATTTTATATCCTCTCTACTTCGACCATCATCAGTTATTTTGCTCCCCAAATAGCAAAACTCCTTTACTACTTTAAGTGCCTCATTTCCTAATCTAATTCCCTCAGCATCACCCGACTTAATTAGACTACATTCCATTATCCTTGTTTTGCTTTTGTTGATGTTCATCTTATATCCTCCTTTCAAGACACTGTCCATTCCATTCAACTGCTCTTCCAAGTCCTTTGCTGTCTCTGACAGAATTACAATGTCATCGGCGAACCTCAAAGTTTTTATTTCTTCTCCATGAATTTTAATACCTACTCCGAATTTTTCTTTTGTTTCCTTTACTGCTTGCTCAATATACAGATTGAACAACATCGGGGAGAGGCTACAACCCTGTCTTACTCCCTTCCCAACAACTGCTTCCCTTTCATGTCCCTCGACTCTTATAACTGCCATCTGGTTTCTGTACAAATTGTAAATAGCCTTTCGCTCCCTGTATTTTACCCCTGCCACCTTTAGAATTTGAAAGAGAGTATTCCAGTCAACATTGTCAAAAGCTTTCTCTAAGTCTACAAATGCTAGAAACGTAGGTTTGCCTTTCCTTAATCTTTCTTCTAAGATAAGTCGTAAGGTCAGTATTGCCTCACATGTTCCAGTGTTTCTACGGAATCCAAACTGATCTTCCCCGAGGTTGGCTTCTACTAGTTTTTCCATTCGTCTGTAAAGAATTCGTGTTAGTATTTTGCAGCTGTGACTTATTAAGCTGATATTTCGGTAATTTTCACATCTGTCAACACCTGCTTTCTTTGGGATTGGAATTATTATATTCTTCTTGAAGTCTGAGGGTATTTCGCCTGTTTCATACATCTTGCTCACCAGATGGTAGAGTTTTGTCAGGACTGGCTCTCCCACGGCCGTCAGTAGTTCCAATGGAATATTGTCTACTCCGGGGGCCTTGTTTCGACTCAGGTCTTTCAGTGCTCTGTCAAACTCTTCACGCAGTATCGTATCTCCCATTTCATCTTCATCTACATCCTCTTCCATTTCCATAATATTGTCCTCAAGTACATCGGCCTTGTATAGACCCTCTATATACTCCTTCCACCTTTCTGCTTTCCCTTCTTTGCTTAGAACCGGGTTTCCATCTCAGCTCTTGATATTCATACAAGTGTTTCTCCTTTCTCCAAAGGTCTCTTTAATTTTCCTGTAGGCGGTATCTATCTTACCCCTAGTGAGATAGGCCTCTACATCCTTACATTTGTCCTCTAGCCATCCCTGCTTAGCCATTTTGCACTTCCTGTCGATCTCATTTTTGAGACGTTTATATTCCTTTTTGCCTGTTTCACTTACGGCATTTTTATATTTTCTCCTTGCATCAATTAAATTCAATATTTCTTCTGTTACCCAAGGATTTCTACTAGCCCTCGTCTTTTTACCTACTTGATCCTCTGCTGCCTTCACTACTTCATCCCTCAAAGCTACCCATTCTTCTTCTACTATATTTATTTCCCCCATTCCTGTCAATTGCTCCCTTATGCTCTCCCTGAATCTCTGTACAACCTCTGGTTCTTTTAGTTTATCCAGGTCCCATCTCCTTAAATTCCCACCTTTTTGCAGTTTCTTCAGTTTTAATCTACAGGTCATAACCAATAGATTGTGGTCAGAGTCCACATCTGCCCCTGGAAATGTCTTGCAATTTAAAACCTGGTTCCTAAATCTCTGTCTTACCATTATATAATCTATCTGATACCTTTTAGTATCTCCAGGGTTCTTCCATGTATACAACCTTCTTTCATGATTCTTAAACCAAGTGTTAGCTATGATTATGTTGTGCTCTGTGCAAAATTCTACCAGGTGGCTTCCTCTTTCATTTCTGTCCCCCAATCCATATTCACCTACTATGTTTCCTTCTCTCCCTTTTCCTACACTCGAATTCCAGTCACCCATGACTATTAAATTTTCGTCTCCCTTCACAATCTGAATAATTTCTTTTATTTCATCATACATTTCTTCAATTTCTTCGTCATCTGCAGAGCTAGTTGGCATATAAACTTGTACTACTGTAGTAGGTGTGGGCTTCGTATCTATCTTGGCCACAATAATGCGTTCACTATGCTGTTTGTAGTAGCTTATCCGCATTCCTATTTTCCTATTCATTATTAAACCTACTCCTGCGTTACCCCTATTTGATTTTGTGTTTATAACCCTGTAGTCACCTGACCAGAAGTCTTGTTCCTCCTGCCACCGAACTTCACTAATTCCCACTATATCTAACTTCAACCTATCCATTTCCCTTTTTAAATTTTCTAACCTACCTGCCCGATTAAGGGATCTGACATTCCACGCTCCGATCCGTAGAACACCAGTTTTCTTTGTCCTGATAACGACATCCTCTTGAGTAGTCCCCGCCCGGAGATCCGAATGGGGGACTATTTTACCTCCGGAATATTTTACCCAAGAGGACGCCATCATCATGTAATCATACAGTAAAGCTGCATGCCCTCGGGAAAAATTACGGCTGTAGTTTCCCCTTGCTTTCAGCCGTTCGCAGTACCAGCACAGCAAGGCCGTTTTGGTTATTGTTACAAGGCCAGATCAGTCAATCATCCAGACTGTTGCCCTTGCAACTACTGAAAAGGCTGCTGCCCCTCTTCAGGAACCACACGTTTGTCTGGCCTCTCAACAGATACCCCTCCGTTGTGGTTGCACCTACGGTACGGCAATCTGTATCGCTGAGGCACGCAAGCCTCCCCACCAACGGCAAGGTCCATGGTTCATGGGGGGGGGGGGGGGGGGGGGGGGAAGGCTCAGTATGATTTAATAAATATATTTCACTAAATATATACACCGTTTTAAGAGAAAAATAAGTGGCGCTAAATAATAAATCTAGAAAGCCAAAAAATAGTTCATAATGTGCAAATGTATGTCACAATCAAAAACTACAAACCTCAACTTGATCGGAGCAATATTTTGGCCAAAATCAACGTTGTTTTTTTTTTTTCGAAACATTGAAGGCGCTAAATTTTAGGCTCAGATAGGTGAAAAGTCGTATGTAGCCCCCAATTTCACATAAAAACATTAACTATGTGACTCCATTAAGCTACCTCTATTAGTTTTCAAGTTATTTACTAAAAAATCAAATTTGGAACAGAAACATCCTTATTCATAATGAATTAAAAATCATTTGTATTTATGATAGAAAGCCCGGGTTCCCGGGTTCGATTCCCAGCGGGGTCAGGGATTTTCTCTGCCTCGTGATGGCTGGGTGTTGTGTGCTGTCCTTAGGTTAGTTAGGTTTAAGTAGTTCTAAGTTCTAGGGGACTGATGACCATAGATGTTAAGTCTCATAGTGCTCAGAGCCATTTGAACCATTTTTATGATAGAAAGTTCTAATTACAGCACTTGTTATATTCGTTAAATAATTGAACTGTACCAAGTTTCAAGGCATTAGTGTAAATAACAATCAGTACAACGACTCCTACAGCAGGCTGCTGTGGCCGAGCGGTTCTAGGCGCCTCAGTCCAGAACGCGCTGCTGCTACGGTCGCAGGTTCGAATCCTGCCACAGGCATGGATGTGTGTGATGTCCTTAGGTTAGTTAGGTTTAAGTAGTTCTAAGTCTAGGGCACTGATGACATCAGATGTTAAGTCCCATAGTGCTTAGAGACATTTGAAGCATTTGACTCTTAAAAAGGTAGTTCCATGGTTATGTCCTACTGTTGGTTCCGTTCTAAAAATTCTTGCCGGCAAACTTTAAATGCAATCGAGTTAAAACTTTTTCAGTAACTAAAGCTAACATAACTCTAATTATATAAAAATTACGAAGATTGTAAATTGTTTCACATTAGAGATACTAATAAATATAGATAAGGGTCATTTAGATGCTACCTTGACTTCAGCGGTTGATAGCAGATGTTCGGTTCGGCGCTCCGCTGCGCTCACATATACGCAAATACGGTCAGGGAGGCAGCGGTAAGGACACTTCTCACTGAGCTATCAATCCGTCTGCGTCAGTCAAACAGCGACGTACGCTGTGTCCCTGATGACGTCACAACCAGCAGCTACCAAACGCATTTTTGGTAAAAGTAGGAAGTGAATCCGCGAGGACTTACACCGTCCTGGATTGCTTAGATTTTGATTTGTGTGCCACCCGTAATGTTGACAGAACCGCGTGGCAAGTGGTGATACGTGATACTATTTTCCACTTTTGTGGCGATAGGGGCATTATTATTATTATTATTATTATGTTTGTGCATGTGAACTTTTACTGAATATATTGATCAGTTAGAACTCAAAACTTTTATTTATAGTTATAGTTCCTGATTCCGCTGAGTGGATGGCAAGCAGGAACATTTTCTTTCAGTGAGCACAAGAATAATGTGGGCTTGCAGAATGGAAATTATGGTCAGTATGTTCTTCATCGCTTTCTGGCTGACCGCAAAAATAGTTTACAGGCTCGTGTAAAAACGCGACGAATAGCAATTATGAAATCCATCTGCCCCCCCCCCCCCCCCCCACACACACTACGCACATTCATCGTGCTAGCTGGATTACTGGTAACTCTTTGGAACCGTCAGGTGATTCCTTCCGCCGATTTAAAACTACCATCTCAGTACATTACGTCTACCCATTTTGGTTTAGGTGTGGTTGTTCCTTCGCGTTTCCACGTCGCTGTCACATCACCAGCAGTCGGCATTTGCTTCCTTCTAAGGGTTGAAATGTCCCTGGTGGATTTGGTAGTCAGTTGACTTCCAATGACTATTCTACGTTCGAAATCACTGAACTCTCCTGACCGAACCATTCTCCTGTAGCTGCTACTTACTGTATTGACAACACAGTACTCTTCTCCCCCCTCTTGTACAGGCGGACCTGTCCTTCGTGACATGTAGTGATCAATTCCGCGTTACATACGCGTGTCGGCGGATGCATTTGGATCAGATAGTGTGTCTTATTCGCTCTGCTGTGCAGGATCGTAGAGGCACGCCATTTCAGTATATGGGGTTGTTTGCAACAAGGCAAGTGTCCACTAGGACAGTGCTGCTACGTGTACAACATTGTGAAGTGTCAGCACAGCTACGATTGCTACGGCTTTTCTTGACGCGGTAGCAGAAAGGTGCGCCGACGGTGCTGCACCCAAGTGCGCTAAGGAAAAAAAAACCATAAAGGAATTATTCTTATGGGATGGAAATCGATAGATATGAAGTACATGTACAGGCAGACAAATGATTACAGTTTCAAAACTTATATGATTTGTTCAAGAGAAAGAACTTCACAAATTGAGCAAGTCAGTAAGGCGTTAGTTCACCTCTGGCCGTTTCGCAAGCATTGATTGGTAGAGTTATTGGAAGTCTTCCTGAGGGGTGTCTTGCAAAGTTATTTGCGATTGGCACGTTAGGTGGTCAAAATTTGGAGTGCCCTGCACATAATGCTCCAAACGTTCTCAGTTGGGGAGTGATGAGGCGACCTGCCCAAAGTAGAGACTGGCAAGCACTTAGACAAGCAGTAGAAATTCTCGCCGTGTGCGGGCGGGCATTATCCTGCTGAAATACAAGACCGGGATGTTGCCATGAAAGGCAACAAAACTGGGCATATAATATCGTTCGCGAAACGCCGTGCTGTGAGGGTGCCGCGAATGACATCGAAAGGGGTGCTGTTATGAAAAGAAATGGGTCCATTCGCCATGTCCATTCGCCATCTCTCCTTGTTGTCGGTCTGTATGCCGGGCAACATTCAGGTCGGAACCCCACCGCTGTCTGTGGAGCCTCCAGACACATCTTCGCCGGTCATCGGATCTTACTTCCAAACGGGACTCGTCACTGAAGACAGTTCGACTCCAGTCAATGAGATTGCATGTTGAGGACGTGTCTGGAGACGTCTCGGACAGCAGTGGGCTACCCACCTGACAGTCATCCGCGACATCCGTACAGCACAGCGGAACATCAACTCCATTCTACGCCCCGTTTTGTTGCCCTTCTTGGCAACCCATCCTGGACTTGCATTTCAGCTCGTTAATGCCCTCCTGCACACGGCGAGAGTTTTTACTGCTTGTCTTCGTGTTTGCCAAACCCTACCTTGAACAACAAATTCGCTAGGTCTCTCCCCTATTGAGAATGTTTGGAGCATTAGGGTCAGGACCCTCCAACCATCTCGGGATTTCGACGATGTAATGTGCCAATCGGACAGAATTTGCGACGATATCCCTCAAGAGGACACTCAACAACTCTATCAATCATTGTCAAACTGAATAACTGTTTGCATAAGGGCCAGAGGTGGACCAACCGTTATCAACTTGCTGAATTTGTGAAGCTCTTATTCTTGAATAAATCATACAATTTTTCTGAAATAGTAATCATTTTTGTCTGCTCATGTACATCACATCTCCGTATATCAATCCCATCCGTATAATTCCTATGTGATGAGTCGTTTGTGGGGTTTCATTTTTTATTTATTTTACTGTGCAAACAGAGCGCAGAGGTGCCACCACATCGTCTGTTTGGTCATTTCTTTGCGTACAGCCTCACTGTGGACGTATTCGTACGGCCTCAGCACCTCGCATTAAGGTATGGGATGTCACTGGAACACAACATAGTCACCTTTGGTTGCGTAGCTATTAAATTAAGGACGCAGGCGTTACATTTCTGGTGTGTTAAGGCCTGTGTCTATGGCCCTATTTTCGAGGATTCCGTGACATTAATTTTGAAATATGTAACGCAAGACAGGATGTCGCACGTGGTGTCCTGATCTACCTCGATAGAGAGGGTGTTCAGCTGTTGACGTGGCTAGCATGTTCTTCGCATCTCTCACTCACTAAACCACCCGCCAGCTGCCGCCACCCGTATGATTGTTGAGCTCTTGCATAGAACTGGAGAAGCACGGAATGAAGTACCCGCCTCTTTCATTCAAGCAGAGGTAGATACATTGTTGCTTCCAGAGTTGGCAGCTCTATGTGCTAAATTTTTCACCTTACAGTTTATTCCCAAATCACGTAAAACATTTGTCATTTATTTTTCCTTCTATGCTGTATACACACAGTAATTAACATTTCGTTATTTTTTGCCTTTGTTGGAGCTATAGTTTGAATGACCAGCAGTGTTTATAAACTGCAACCAATTCATATAAACAATTAAATATTATTTTCGTTACTAAGATTGTTACTAAATTATCACTAGTCTGGTGAGTATGTATGATATTCATTAGATCCAGCTCGTATACCTCCCAGATGTATTGTCTGACCTGTTAATCGCACGCGTTTCACTTCCGTTCTAGGCTACATTACACATAGATACCTTCAGATAAAATTACCTGTCAATTAAATTTATATTGTTCACGTCCGCCATACTATTATCAGAGCATTAGTGTGTATTCCTCCAGTCAGTACGTATATAAAATGTTTAATATATATATCGATTTCGGCTGACCAGTCATCATCAATATCCCGCAAATAGCGTTAAATATTACGTGTGAGCATCTTTATACTTACATTTTTTCATACAAGCGTTTTTCTTGTCATTGGCAGTCTGCATTTTATATCCCTTGTATCTCGGGCATCGTCAGTTATTTTGCTGCCGAAACGGTGCATTTAATTTACTACTTTTTATCTCATTTCCTAATCTCTTTCCTTCAATATCTCATGACTCTATTCGACTATATTCGATTCCCCTTGTTGTACTTCTGTTCATATTCGTCTTACAAGCTCTTGTAAAAATATTGTCCTTTGCCGTCTCTGACCGTTACAAATGTAACCAGAAAATCAAGCAGATTTTGTGTTTTCTTTTTCAGTTTTAATTCCAATTCCAAATTTCTCTTCGGTTTGCCTTTCCGCTTCTCATCTCGACTGCGTACTCTTTCATGTCCTTTGGCTCTTAACTGCGTTCTGAAGAGAGGCGTAGTGATTCTCGGAGAAGCTTACAATTGAAATACAGAGAGAATACGTTCATAAGTGGTACAATGGGATCCACTCTCTGTCGAGCACTTCTCAGTGGTTTGCCGAGTGTAGATGCACATGTAGAAGAGTCGGGCAACATATTATTTCCGAGGGATCATTTGTTTCAAGTTTATATTATTTCCTTCCACATGTGTCTGGCAAAATTACCATAACGAGAATATTCGAGAAATTAGAGCTCATATGGAAGTTTACCGACTACCACTATTCTCACGCGCCAAGTAGGGGTTTAGCGAGGGGAAGTGGCGGGGGGAGGGGGAGGAGAAGACACTGGTACCAGAAGTACACTATGGCACACACATTAAGATACCTTGCGGATTGTCACTACTCATACGACAGCATGCCTAGCAATATGTTCCAAAATGCCGCACATAAAAACGGATTTTTTCAGGCGCTTTCCTCTTGATCTACTGGTGATCAAAAGGTAGGGTCAAGTGTTTTGGATAGCGCTTGGGCTAGCGATCATTTGTTTACCCGTCAGAAGAGTCGTCTTACTGTAGCTATCCTACAGCTCAGTATCCATGTTTGAATATTACACAGTCCCTCCAGCTTAGGCAAATAGAGCAAATTGATTGGTTCTTTTTGCATTAGATGTGGTCCACGGTGCGGCTTAAGGGGCTTATGGAGGTGCCATGTAGTTCACGGACGATTTCTGAGAAAATCCCGAAAAAGGCGTTTTTCACCGTTACTTCACCATTTTTTTTCACCTTCACCAGTTGATACCTAAATAACTTATTGCAGAAAATTGCTCAAATTTTAACGGTATATTCTCTAGGCATTTATGTATAAGTCCTATCTTCCCGTTTCCAAAAATATTTATCCGTTGGGTATCTAGATCGAGCCGCGGATTCCAAGACGGCTGCGCACAGCAAATGGCCGTAATTGTTGCGATATATTCATAAGATCCCGATCTCGAAAAATGTCGAAAATTTTTTTCATGATGGTAACAAAGTTTACCGAGCCGGTCATCCACAATACAGTGTTTTATTGCGATTTTGGCTAAGAAGTTTTTCCTCTCCTAAGAAAGTAAGTACAGATCACTCCTTCGTACTCAGTATGAGTAAACTAATAAACATATTCATTCGTTTCCGAGATGTAGAGTTCAAAGTTATCCCACTTGTGCACGTAAAATACGCACATAAAATTTGGTGTGAGGTGAAAACGTAGTTTATAGAGTGACGTAGTACGGAGAAATATGTTGTAAAGTGTGTCTGTGATAATCTAGTGTAGTACTGAAGCACAAGTAAAATTTTTGTGCATGTAAAATCCGGTCTGAGGTGTAAGATTACTCTTACTTTTGCATTATTTCAATTTCACATCAGTAAGCTATCAACATTTTTTAGACTAGTACATATCTTTTCATATGAGTGGCATACCTTGCTTTAGCAGGGAAAAGAAGGGAACCAGCGGAAAATGCTACTGTCGGAGCACAAAAAGGGGGAATATTCTCATGTTCAAAAGACTCTGACTGAAAAGTGGGATACCGGCTGGCTCATTCTAACTTCCTTAGCATCTTTAAAAATTTCCACAAAAATTTTGCCGTGCGAACATATTCGCACTTTTTTTATGCTGAGAGAGGAGGAGACAGTGGCAGTGGAAAAAAGATGGAAAAGTAATAAATACTGGAAGATGGCAAATAGTGATTGTATTATACACACATGACAAAAACTTTTGCATCTCCTTGCTTCCGAGAGTTCCGGAACCTGTACAGAAAATTTCGATAGAGATCAACATAAATATCATTTCCACCCTTTTTATTTTTATGAAAACCACACATTGGATGTTGTACCACCATACAGAGACATCTTCAGAGGTGGCGGCCCAGACTGCTGCACACACCGGTACCTCTAATACCCAGTAGCACGTCCTCTTGCATTGATGCATGGCTGTATTCGTCGTGGCATCACGTTCATCAAGGCACTGTTGGTCCAGATTGTCTCACTTTTCAACGGCGATTCAGCGTAGATCCCTCAGAATCGTTAATGGGTCACGTCGTCCATGATCAGCCCTTTCCAATCTATCCCAGGCATGTTCGATAGGGTTCCTGTCTGGAGAACATGTTGGCCACTCTAGTCGAGCGATGTCGTTATGCTGAAGAAAGTCATTCACAAGATGTGCACGATGGGGCCGCGAATTGTCGCCCATGAAGACGAATGCCTCGCCAATATGCTGCCGATATAGTTGACTTTCGCTCGGAGGATGGCATTCACGTATCGTACAGCCGTTACGGCGCCATCCAAGAGCACCAGCGGCGTACGTCGGCCCCATATAATGCCACCCCAAAACAGCAGGGAACCTCCACTTTGCTGCACTCGCTAGACAGTGTCTAAGGCGTTCAGCCTGACCGGGTTGCCTCCAAACACGTCTCCGACGATCGTGTGGTTGAAGGCACATGCGACACTAATCGGTGAAGAGAACGTGATACCAATCCTGAGCGATCTATTCGGCATGTTGTTGGGCCCATCTGTACCGCGCTGCATGGTGTCGTGGTTGCAAAGATGGACCTTGCCACGGACGTCGGGAGTGAAGTTGCGCGCCATGCAGCCTGTTGCGCACAGTTTGAGTCGTAACAGGACGTCCTGTGGCTACACGAAAAGCATTATTCAGCGTTGCTGTCAAGGTTCCTCCGAGCCATAATCCGTAGGTAGTGGTCATCCACTGCAGTAGTAGCCCTTGGGCGACCTGAAGGTATGTCTCTCTGTATCTCCTCCATGTCCGAACAACATCGCTTTGTGATTCTTCAGTTTCTCCCGGCGTATTTGTTGCTTGAACAGTCTACGGGTATACTGCCGGTTCATAGTGTCCAACGGGCACAATATTTCGGCGATCAGACATGTCGCCATAGTCAGGTGCGCTGACGAACTGAGCTCCTGAGACGCTGTCGCTGAAAATACGAGCCTATCCTTGGCTCGAGGTGGTGCAGTTTAGGCAAAATTTGTCATTCCTGCGGTTCCTGTCAAAGAGAGAAAGATATATCATCACTCCTGATGGCGGGCGGCCGATTTAAATCCCCCCCGCGGGCCGCTCTCTTCGCCGTCCGCCGGCGGTCGCGAACATGTGGGCGTCGGAATCTGTCGTAGCGTTGTTTCCGGAGGGGACACACTACGGTTCATCAGCTGATGCGGCTGGTGGAAGAGGCCATGTGCGCCCTGGAAACTCGGGAATACTTTGGGGCGGTGTTCCTCGACGTCTCCAGGGCATTCAACTCCGTGTTGCACGACGGCCTCGTGTACAAACTTTTTGTGCACGGGATCCCGATGTCACAAGGGTCCTACTCCGATCGTATCTGGCCGACAGGACTTTCCATGTCCGGCTGGAAGAGGGGACGTCCACGCACCGACCCATCCGTGCTAGAGTGCCGCAGGGGTCCGTTCTCGGCCCACTGCTCTACTCCCTATTCACCGCCGACGCTCCGCGCGTGACGCCAGTGAAGTTGGCACTATACGCAGACAACACGGCACTATTCGTGCGGAGTATGAAGGCGGTCGAGATGCGCCGCCTGCTCCAGCGTGGATGTGCGGCCCTTGGTGCGTGGTCGAGTAAGTGGCGCCTGAAACAGAATGCGGCGAAGAGTCAGGCAGTGGTGTCCACACGAAGACCACTGCCACCCGATCTTCCGCCAGCCACCGTCATGGAAAGCCCCGTCCCGTGGAGCAAGACTGGCCACTACCTGGGAGTCACCCTCGACCAGAAGCTGACGTGGAGAGCCCACATCGAGGACGTCAGGGGCAGAGCAATAGGACGCCTACGCGTTCTGTACCATCTGCTCAACTCGTCGTCTGCCTTGCCTCCCCACCACGGCATCACGCTATATCTGGCACTGGTTCGTCCAGTGCTGGAATATGCGGCTGTGGTGTGGGGCAACGCAGCCGACACACACATCAACAAGCTGCAGAGGCTGCAGAACAGGGCGCTCAAGCTCGCACTGTGCCTGCCGAGGCTCTATTCGACTGCTCGGCTACACCAGCAAGCAGACATCCCCTTACTCCGCGACCGATTTAAACAATCGGCGCGCGTCTTCTATGAGCAGGCCGAACGGTCCGACAATAGGCTCATTAGGGATTTGGGCCAGCCTATTCACCACAGGCCAACCACGCGTTGGCCTGTTCTGTTACAAGAGTAATATCTCGTGACAGAGCAAGGACAACACTCCCCAGAAAACACCTCAGGCCAATTCGGACCGAGAGGAAGCCACTCCACAAAAATAGGTTTGTGCAGAAATAGCAGTATATGCCTAGCCTGCCCTCTTCACGAGTCAGGGCAGACTCGTATGGTTACGTGACAGCGACAGTGGCATCGGAATCTGTCGTAGCGTCGATGTGCTTGCTACGTCCGCCCTGGTCGGCAGTTCGTACTTCTTGCTGAGAGTCTTCTTAATTACATTCAATGCCGGGTTCCAAGCCTTGCTGAGATTGTAGCCGCAATCTCGGTTGATAAGATCTTCCCTGGTGCGAATTTCGATAGCCTCCCTTATAACGCTGTCCCAATATTTAGAGGTCTGAGCCAGGACCTTGGTACGCTCATAATCCATCTCGTGTTTCTCGGACAAACAGTGCTCTGCTACCGCCGACTTATTTGGATATTTCAGTCGAGTGTGCCTTTGATGTTCTCGGCAACGATCTTCAATGGTGCGTACTGTTTGTCCGAAGTCTTCCCACACTCACAGGGAATTTGGTATATGCCGGCCTTCCTCAAACCGAGGTCATCTTTCACACTACCCAGTAATGCCCGTGTTTTATTGGGCGGGCAAAAGACGGTTTTAACTCGGTATTTCTTTAATATACGGCCGATTTTCCCCGATAGTGCGCCATTGTACGGAATAAAGGCAGTGGCTACCTCTTCTTCCGTGACTTCATCCGTCTCCACAGGTTGTCCTGTGGTGGTGGGACGGAGAGCGCGTCTGATCTGCCATTCCGAGTACCCGTTTTTTCGGAACATGGTTTTGAGGTGTTCCAATTCCTGGGGCAGTTTCTCTGCGTCTGAGATGCTGCGTGCCCTGTGTACTAGTGTTTTTAGTACTCCATTCATCTGTGAAGGGTGGTGGCAGCTGTCTGCATGCAGGTACAGGTCAGTGTGCGTTTTCTTCCCGTACACACCGTGGCTCAGGGCACCATCAGCTCTTCTCTTGACTGTGACGTCCAGGAATGGTAATCTTCCTCCTACTTCGGTCTCCATAGTGAATTTGATGTTTGAATGTATGGAGACAGACAGCTGCCATCACCCTTCTCAGAGGCGGGCACTGACGGCGATGAGAGCGGCCCGCGGGGGGGAGGGGATTTAAATCGGCCGCCGCCCTCAGGAGCTCAGTTCGTCAGCGCACCTGACGATGGCGACATGTCTGATCGCCGAAATATTGTGCCCGTTGGACACTATGAACCGGCAGTATACCCGTGGACTGTTCGAGCAACATCGCTTTGGTTCACTCTGAGACGCCTGGACACTTCCCTTGTTGAGAGCCCTTCCTGGTTCAAAGTAACAATGCGGACGCCATCGAACCGCGGTATTGACCGTCTAGGCATGGTTCAACTACAGACAACACGAGCCGTGTACCTCCTTCGTGGTGGAATGACTGGAACTGATCGCCTGACGGACCCCCTCCGTGTAATAGGCGCTACTCTTGCATGGTTGTTTACATCTTTGGGCGGGTTTAGTGACATCCCTAAAGAGTCGAAGGGACTGTGTCTGTGATACAATATCCACAGTCAACATCTGTCTTCAGGATTTCTTGGAACCGGGGTGATACAAAACTTTCTTTGATGTGTGTAGAAAGAGAGTAGGTGACAGTGGCAGTGGAACATAGTTGACAGAACAGTGCTAGGGAAAGGGTGAAGGAGACAGTGCCAGTGCGAGAGGAATAAAGAGAAGGAGAAAGTGGAAGTGGTTGAGAGCCAGTGATAATGACAGGCAGTGTCTATGACGATGACAACGAGGAAGGGGAAGACAGTGACACTGAGAAGAGACAGCAGCAGAGGGTAGAAGTGAATGAGTTAGTAGCAGTAAGAGAGAAAGAAGAAGAGGGAGACTGTGACAGTGAGAGGGGAGAGCACTTTGGCAGAACGAAGGAGACTGTGGCTGTGACACAGGAGGCACAGAGAGTCGCCGAGAGATAGTGACAGTGAGTTGGGCTGAATGAGTGAGTGAGAAGTGGTAACTAGGAATGGACGGGTATGAGCGACTTACAGCGATTTTTGGGAAAATTTTTTAAAGGTGCCGAGGAAGAAGGAATCTTTTAAACAGGATCATGATTACCCTTTTCTGCTCCGATAAGAACATTAGCCGCTCGTGGATGTAGACGTAGAACTCGGCTGCAAACCTAGGCATTTCGATATCATCAAATTCGTCGAGAAGCTTAAACAATCACAAGAAATAAATGTTTGTTATGAGAAAATAGGTGACTATGATCTATAGTGCCTCCAGGTCTGTTAGTTCAGCTCTTTAGACATCTTATGTGTAGGAACATGGGTGTCCGCAGAAATTTATCCAAGAGGAGGCAAGATTCCAAAAGTGTCATTTTTTATATAACTAATTAGTTGAGTTTGAGAACATCTCGTGCCTCAAGAAATAAGTTTGACAGGAAGTACACAAAGCTCATTGTACCATAAACGTTTGATATCCAGTCAGTATTTTTTTAAAGGCAGATTACTGTTATATCTTGAAGGCAAGCCTATTTCATTGGTATTTTAGAAATATATCCTTTAATATTATTAATATGAATTTGCATGTAGGGAACCTACGAAAACAGACATCTGATTGGTCGCTCAAAAAAAGTCTTACGAGCGTAGAACACCCAGGCTAGCCATGTGAATGTGTAACCAAGGCAACAGGATTGCAGAACTCGGGGCGCGATGTGGCGCTGGATTGCACGCGGTAAACGAGGATGTGCTGAAAAGTAATGCCTCCAAATTTTTTATTCTTTTCTCAGTATCGGTTGAGATATTACATGTCATGCATATCACTCGATCGACTTTCTAGCACATGCTGATGCTAGTTGCAACACTGTGTCTTGAAAGCTCCGAATTGCGGCGTGCATCATGGCAATGTGTAACGTAACTATGTCGATGCGTAAGAAACAGTATGCTGTAATCGTGTTTCTAACAGCGTAAAACACGTCTACAATAAAAATCCGTAGGATGGGTGTTTCGACAGCGGAATGTGTGACGTTTTATTCGTGCTCGTAATAGAGGAAACGGTGGTGCTAACCTCAGCGTGTATCACAGAGCTCGGTGTTGACAGCATACAGTAACGAACGAGACTCATCGGAATCTGGTTCATGAACTCGTCAGAGAAATTCGTCTGATAACACGGACACAGCTGTTAGGTAACTATGGTGTCTCACGAGAACCGCTGTACAGAAAACTGTGCACACGATGGCTGCCTCGACTGCTCACTCCTGACATAAAGCAGAGGCTAATGGACATCCGTCAACAATTTCTTTTGTGTTCTGAGCGTGAGAGTAACAGGTTCCTTAACAACATTGTAACAAGTGATGAAAGCTGGGTGCACCATTTGGACCCCGAAAACAAGAGAGCATCATTGTAGTTCCGTCACAAAGGATCACTGACCCCAAAAAAGTTCAAGACCTTGCCATCAGCAGGCAAAGTCATGCTCACAGTGTTCTGTGATGGTCAACGTGTGGAGCCTTCGGAATTTATGCCTAAAGGCGCCGCTATAAACTCTTCAAGGTGCCGCGAGGCTCTCTGAAAACTGAAAGCATAAATTCGAAGAGTTCGTCTCCATATGGAACACCCTTTCGTTCAGCATGACAATGCCAAACAGTACACGAGCGCTGTGACGTTGGCAACAATCCGACGCCTTTGGTTCACTGTTATCGAACACCCTCCATATAGTCCCGATTTGGCTTCATTCGATTTTCATCTCTTTCCGAAACTTCAGGAACACCTTCGAGGACTTCATTTTGATAATGATGAAGCGGTGCAAGCAGGGGTGAAGTTGTAGCTCCGTGAACAGAGCCAAATAATCTACAGTGATGGTTTCAACAGACTGATCTCTCGTCTGAAGAAATCTGTCCGTCGCAAGGTTTGACTGTATTGAGAAATAAATATGTAGACATGAAGAATAAAGGCATAGAATATTAATAAAGTTTGTTTTATTGAAAAAGTTTTGAGTTTTCACATAAAAAATTGGGAGGCATTACTTTTCAGCGCGCTCTCATAGTTTAAGAATCATACAGTTTCAGTAGATCCAAACAACATTTCATTCACCTTTCCTTCCGGCGCAAAAAATGATATGTCATCTGCAATTGGGTCCAGAGATGAAATATAGGTGATTACACCGGCAAGGTAGTGTTCTTCGTACTCTGATACAATCTCTCTGCCTTGTAAAACTGAATGAAGTCTCGGTAAGCCTTGACATGTCAAATGAAATCCCACTTTTGGAATTAAGAATAGCAGCAGGCGAAGCGGCTGTTCTTTTCGGGAACTGGGGACCGGGTGTCTGTCGCCTAGGTACAGGGCAGCCGCGTTTGTACTGTGCTGGGTCTTGGAACTGTCTCTTTCTAAAGCTCGCCAAGGGCTGTATAAAGAAGCAACAGAGGAAACATGAGTACTCTATTTCGCCAATGTTCTGGGAAGGTTCTAATTCCCCAGGACTGCAACGCGGTATCGGAACCGCCAGCACGAAAATAAAACGGTGAACAATCTGAAAACCAGGTTTTCTTCATTATGAAAGCCACAGTATCCTCTTGCATTCAGCAATGCTAAATCTACGGATGAATAGAAACAGGTAATCATTTTCATACATGTGTATCGATTCTTACACGGGTAAGTATCGCTCACGCAAAGAGCTTAGACCCCCGCTTTGCCTTGGGAAGGGTCTTACGGCCGCCTGCAAGCGGGAAAGTTATCTGTGTCCAGTGTTTGGCTGTCGAGCATAGAGCGGGCCGCCGGTAGCCGAGAGCGACACCACAGTGTACTGGTCACATGCCGACCGCCAGTTCGGAGGCGGATGGTCAGCTGGGAGTGAGTCTTGTAACCGCCGCCGACCGCAAGAGATACTTGAGAGCGCAGCTAGCTGTAGTTGGCTCGAATGGTCGTGTGCAGGGCACGATAGCTGGATCATCTCCAAGGCTGCTGTCCTAACCACCTCTCTGCCGTCTGATTAAGGTGCGGACCTGCCGGACATTGCATTTGGACTGTTTCCCCAGGTTACCTGTATTCTTAATTTGGCTAGGTGGTTAGGATGTTAAGTGGCATGTCAGTAACAAACTTGTGCGTGTAAACTAAAGAGTGGAATTTCACATTATGTTTCCCAGCTACACAGCTGCCAGCATGCGCTCTCTGAACGCTGGACTATGATAGTCTGCTCAGTTGTCTTATTTATAGTCAGGTCTTAAATAATGCAGCCGAGATTTACTAGAGTGTCAAATTTTCGCACTGACTGATTCAGCCTTTTGCGTGCCTGTGTTGGGCGATTTGTTGCATTCATGCATAATTGATTTGCATTATGGTAATGCGTAAATTAATTCTGGTTTTCTCTCTGTTGTAGAAGTCTGTTACAATTGTGTGTGATAAGGTAACTGGCACGAGGCGTGGGCATACTGGCGGATTGTGCGAATAGCTCACGTTTTACCTCAACCAGGTGTGACAAAGCCGACTTCGTTTTCTTGAATGCGTACCACTTGGACATCATCTGTACGGTTGGTTAAAGGCAACGTCAGATGTAATTTCAGACTACTGTTGCATTTATTGTTATTGATTTTTCTTTTCTGACATGCCCGAAAGAAGAGGTATCATACCGAATAAAAAAATGGTTCAAATGGCTCTGAGCACTATGGGACTTAACATCTGTGGTCATCAGTCCCCTAGAACTTAGAACTACTTAAACCTAACTAACCTAAGGACATCACATACATCCATGCCCGAGGCAGGATTCGAACCTGCGACCGTAGCGGTCACGCGGTTCCAGACTGCAGCTCCTAGAACCGCACGGTCACACCGGCCGGCCCATACAGAATCCGGAGCTGTGATACACATTATGTAAATTGAATGTGGAAGGAGGGGGGAAGAGGAGGAAAAGAAAGGTAAGGCATTCATGATGTCGGCTGCATCGGGACTTTATGCGGACTCAGCGGAACGAGCGGAAATACTTGTCGGACCGAGATTCGAACCCGGTATTTCCAGCTTACTTTGCAGTTGCGCCACTCGGAAACTGTTTATCGCAACTGCGCGGACTGCATAGATACGCCTCTCGGCCGACCCACACTTCCACCTGGCGCCACGTATCTACAGTCCCCGTCCATGTCACCTCTGTTCGCTACTTTCAGATTCCCGCAGAACGTCGGACGTGATTGTGCATTCGAACCGAAGGTGGTGGTTTCATAGCCCATTGAGGCGAATCAGTTAAGTGACTGCGTGGTGCCTGTTTTTATTCGGACATGTCCGAAAGAACAGACACCATGCGCAATCCGCAGCAGTGATACATACAGAGGGGTCCAAAAAAATGTATTCACTGTTTAAAAGTCCAAACTGGCAAACTAATTGACGGACTTGTCTCATCTTTGGTAGTGTAATAGTGGGTAGTTCCGGCAATCGCCACACAAGCGTTATATTGCGTTGTTTTGTTTTGTCAGATGACAGTCGCCAGATAGTCAGTGAGGGTATCATCTGGAGCCTCCAGGGCAGTGTGGTAGGTCCGCTGTTGTTTTCTATCTACATAAATGATCTTTTGGATAGGGTGGATAGCAATGTGCGGCTGTTTGCTGATGATGCTGTGGTGCACGGGAAGGTGTCGTCGTTGAGTGACTGTAGGAGGATACAAGATGACTTGGACAGGATTTTTGATTGGTGTAAAGAATGGCAGCTACCTCTAAATATAGATAAATGTAAATTAATGCAGATGAATAGGAAAAAGAATTCCGTAATGTTTGAATACTCCATTAGTAGTGTAGCGCTTGACACAGTCACGTCGATTAAATATTTGGGCGTAACATTGCAGAGCGATATGAAATGGGACAAGCATGTAATGGCAGTTGTGGGGAAGGCGGATAGTCGTCTTCGGTTCATTGGTACAATTTTGGGAAGATGTGGTTGATCTGTAAAGTAGACCCCTTGTAAAGCACTAATACGACCTATTCTTGAGTACTGCTCGAGCGTTTGGGATCCCTATCAGGTCGGACTGAGGGAGGACATAGAGGCAGTTCAGAGGTGAGCTGCTAGATTTGTTACTGGTAGGTTTGATCATCACACGGAAATGCTTCAGGAACTCGGGTGGGGGTCTCTAGAGGAAAGGAGACGTTCTTTTCGTGAATCGCTACTGAGGAAATTTAGAGAACCAGCATTTGAGGCTGACTGCAGTACAATTTTACTGCCGCCAACTTACATTTCGCGGAAAGACCACAAAGATAAGATAAGAGAGATTAGGGCTCCTACAGAGGCATATAGGCAGTCACTTTTCCCTCGTTCTGTTTGGGAGTGGAATAGGGAGAGAAGATGCTAGTTGTGGTACGAGGTACACTCCGCCACGCACCGTATGGTGGATTGCGGAGTATGTATGTAGATGTAGATGTTTTGTTCTTAGTTGCACCTGTCTGTGAGACAGTGTGCCCGTGAAACTGGAGTGAGTCGCTCAAGTGTTCGGCGAATTTTGAAGACAGCAAATTGGAAGTGGTACATCCCACAATTGCTACATGCAATGAACGAGGACGACCCAGATCGTGGAATCGAGTACTGCGAGTGGTTTACTAACATGGTGCGCAACGATGAAGAGTTTGCAGAGATGATTGTGTGGTCTGATGAGGCACAGTTGAAACTCAGTGAGGTACAGTAAATCGCCACAATTGCATCTACTGGGCCGTCGAAAATCCGAACGTCCATGTAGACAAAGCCGTGAATTTGGCAGGAGTAAATGTGTGGTGTGGGTTGTCTTACCGGGGTTTGATTGGGCCATTCGTCTTTGACGGCACAGTTACCGGTGACGTGTACCTTCAGAAGCTCCAGACATACATTTTACCTGCCATCCGAGACTTGTATGGAGACGGAAGAGTTTACTTTCAACAAGATGGCGCCCCAGCCCACTACCAAAATCGTGTTAGGGCGTATCTCGACGAAAATCTACCAGGAAGATGGATAGGCCGTGGAAGTGCTGTGGAGTATCCACCACGTTCTCCAGACCTAACTCCTCTGGACTTTTACCTGTAGGGAACACTAAAGGACGTCGTTTATCGACAAAAGCCACGCACATTGCATGAACTTCGAGAATCCAACGTACATTCATGTGAAAATATCCAACTGAACACTTGCAGTCAGTAGTTCGTGCTGCAGTTCGGCGGCATCGTTTGTGTGTGGAAGTTAATGGTGACCATTTCGAACACCTACAGTGATATCTTTAAGTTGGACTTTAAGCTACATTTTCACCAAAAATGAGACAACTCCGTCTATTAGTTTGCAAGTTATGGACTTTTAAACAGTGGATACATTTTTATGGATCCCTCTGTATTATGCAAACTCAGGGTGGAGGGGGTGGAAGGAAAGAAAAGGAAAGGAAAGGAAAGGGAAGAAGATAATATCCCGAGGCAGCTGACATCAAGAATTCTTTCCCTTTCTCCCCCTCCCCCCCCCCTCCCCCTCCCTTGCACCTTCAGTTTACTTAATATTTATTTTATCTATTCATAATTTCTAATGATTCTGATTTTCTCGCAGAGTGGCGAGCTGAGTAGAGTTTTGAATTTCAAAGTATTGTGTAATTTGACGCCACTCGAAATACAGTTTAAATCATCGAGTTTTGCTTGGTTGTCATTACAGTCTCGAGATTAAGATGTGCAGGTTTTTAAACAAATCAAATTTTTGTGTCTGTTTACACTGCCTGTTTTTTTTATAATTTCTTAAAATTTTGGTACTTAGTAACTGTACTAAGTTTTAATTGTTAATATTTATGGCCGACCAGGGTGGACGAGCGGTTCTAGGCGCTACAGTCTGGAACCGCGCGACCGCTACAGTCGCAGGTTCGAATCCTGCCTCGGGCATGTTTGTGTGTGATGTCCTTAGGTTAGTTAGGTTTAAGTAGATCTAAGTTCTAGAGGACTCATGACCTCAGATGTTAAGCTCCATAGTGTTCAGAGCCATTTGAACCATTTGAATATTAATGATGCTATGCAACTGTTTGTTAGGTACCAATGTATGCAAATTGACTTGGTTGTTTGTTAAATAAATGTTACATAGGAGGGCTCTGAGGCTTGCCAATCAAGGATCCTTATACCAAAGTTTAACCCGATCCAAGGCCAAATACTCCCGTGCCTAATTACGAACGTAGCACGTTTCTAGAAATACGCGAGAATTCTGAAATTAATAAAAAGTCTATCTCAGATTCCTGGAGGCGGCAAGTGCCCCCTCTTGCCTCCCCTCGTGGAAACCTGAGTGTGTGAAAAGCCCTGCTCAGCTGCCTCCGTGACTCTTGATAGCCGCGAAAACCTGTTGAGGCGGAAAGCGGTTAGACGACAACTTTTTTGAGCGGTCTACGTTCAGGGACGCCTCCTTGTTGCGTCTGCTGTGTCTCGCTCCCGCGACAGGTTGTCTATTTACGGGGCGTCCTGACCTTCGCCCCCGCTGTGCCTCGTGCGGAGCTCTTCCAGCACGCACGCCTAGTGGTTTGTGTATTTGTGGTACACCACACTCCTGCCTTCCACGTAACATATCCGACTCTCTCTTGCTTCCGGCCTCGCAGCCAGACATGCCTTGTTGCAGTAGCAGATTATTTACACGTGATAATACACAAAATGCGACAGAGATTTCCATTTACACAGACGGCAGTAGTATAGCGGACACAAAGTATAAAACGGCAGAGCACTGGCCGAGCTGTCATTTGCACTGAGGTGGTGGTTCAAAATGGCTCTGAGCAGTATGGGACTTAACTTCTAAGGCCATCAGTCCCCTAGAACTTAGAACTACTTAAACCTAACTAACCTAAGGACATCACACACATCCATGCCCGAGGCAGGATTCGAACCTGCGACCATAGCGGTCGCGCGGTTCCAGACTGTAACGCCTAGAACCGCTCGGCCACCCCGGCCGGCCACTGAGGTGATTCATGTGAAAAGATTACCGACGTGATTATGAGCACTCGACGAGAATTAACAGAATTTGAATGCGGAATTGTAATTTGAGCTAGAAACATGGGACATTCCATTTCGCAAATCGATAGGGAATGCAGTATTGCGAGATCCACTAGGTCAAGAGTGTGCCGAGAATATACCAATTCTCAGGCACTACCTCTCACCACGGACGACGTAGTGGCCGACAGCTTTCACGTAACGACCGAGAACAGTGGCGTTTGCCTACAGATGTCAGTGCTAACAGACAAGCAACACTGCGTGGAATAACCACAGACATCAGTCGGGGATGTGTGATGAACGTATCAGTTTGAATAGTGCGGCGAAATTTGGCGTTAACGGGCAATGGCAGCAGACGACCAGCGCGAGTGCCTTAGCTTACAGCACGATATCGCCTGCAGCGCGTCACCTAGGCTCGTGACTATATCTGTTGGACCGTAGGCGTCTGCAGAATCGTGGTCTCGTCAAATGAGTCCCGCTTTCAGTTCGTAAGAGCTACTGGTAGTGTTCGAATGTGACGTAGACCCCCGCGAAGCCATGGACCCAAGATGTCAACAAGGCACTGTGCAAGTTGATGCTCGCTCCGTAATGATGTGGGCTGTGTTTTACATGCAACGGACTGGGCTCCTTGGTCCAACTGAATCGATTATTGACTAGAAATAGTTGTGTTCCGCTCCTTAAGACCATTTGTAGCTATTCATAGACTTCCTGATCCCAACAATGGTGTAATGTCACCGGACCATAATTGTTCGCGATTGGTTTGAAGAACATTCTGGACAATCTGAGCGAATGATTTGGCCAACCAGATCTCCAGACGTGAATCCCATAGAACATTCGTGACACATAATCGAGAGGTCAGTTTGTGCACAAAATCCTGTACCGACAACTCTTTCGTAATTATTGACGGCTATAGGAGCAGCATGGCTCAATATTTCTGCGGAGGACTTCCAACGACTTGTTGAGTTCTTGCTACGTCGAGTTGCTGCACTACGCCGGGCAGGAGGAGGTCCGACACGATATTATGAGGTATCCCATGACTTCTGTCATCTCAGTGTGTAGGGTTGGAGGCAAAGCGCACAAACTGATGAAACCCTATACTTGACCATGTGTGTGCTTTCCGGTGTTCAGCTGAGTTGTCGTCTCCATTTTACGCATAATATTTCGACGACCAACCCAGTCGAGTTCTTCAGGTCCTGAGAGTTTTCCTGTTATGTGCCTGCACCCCCAATCAGACTGCGGACTATTTATAACACGGTTCGTCTCCCGACACGATCTACGCCCTTTCATATTTATTTGCTTTTCAGAGCCCGCACTGATATTCCGTGTAACGCACATTCCTTCAGCTTTTCCCATATCTAGTGGATGTGGTGGTCGGCAATATCTTCATAAATTGAGTGGCGGACCCTAACCCTTGTTTAAATTGAAACGACCATATCTCTTCTTTAGATTTCTTGACACCTTCATTTCGATAGGCTCCAAGAAACTTGGCGATTAAACCATTATACTGGTTTCATTGTATTTCATTTTATAGTTGTATTCGAGGCAGCGCTCGGCGTCAACTGATTTTCTTGGTTGTTTTAGTCGGGTGTGCCGCTGATGTACCTTGCCTCTGTCCTTGACTGTTGTAATAGTCTGCTCGACGTAAGAATATGCCACTTTCGCATGGAATGGCTGTCGGAGACATAGCTCGTATTTAATATTACAAAGACGATGTTTCATCTTTGTCGACGGGAGCGAAATACACCGAATTTCGTGTTAACTATAGGTGTCTACCAAATTTTCCGAATATTTGGTCAGAGTAAGATAGATAACTGATTCTTGGCATTTCTCTCTCTGTCAGTCTCAACCTCTTTCTCGAGCGTTTTTGATTTTAACTGGAACTCCCGCAGAATTTGACGATTTGAGTACTCATTTCTTCGGAACATTATTCGTGTATACAAATCAAGAGGTTTTTTGTATACAACCAAAGGAAACCAAAGACGAAGAACTTCAGTAAGCAGCAAATGTATTTTTTTTATTTTTTGGGAGGTCTTCGTCTGGCTTATAGGTAAATCAACTTGGGCAGAGAACGTCAGAAGAATAATTCACAATTTCAGAGCCGTGAGGAAGCTCTATAAATAAGAATAAAAATATCGTACAGATAAGAGCAATCAATATAATGAGGAGGGGAGAGAGAGAGAGAGAGAGAGAGAGAGAGAGAGTTACATACCAAAATTCAAACTGCTAAACATTTTAACTGTAGTAAAATTTATTAACACGACAGGTCATGGTGATGATGGTGATTGGTTTGTGGGATGCTCAACTGCGCGGTCATCAGCGCTCGTGCAAAGTCCCAAGTTTTACACAGTCCAATTTTTTTTACACAATTCAATCTAGGCACTATCACGAGTGATGATGATGATGATGATGATGATGATGACAACACAAACACCCAGTCCCCAGGCAGAGAAAATCCACAACCGGGCTGGGAATCGGAACCTGTGACCCCGTGATCCAGACAGGTCATTGTGAGAGAAGTGTAACGTATACGGGGTATGCCTGTACAATTGCCTTCCAAATATTGCTACCCATATAGAAAAGACTTATGTTTTTGAATATAATGTTAAACACGTGTTGGAAGAGAGTCCACTTGATTGCTTAAATGAATATTTTGGTTACTGGAAGAGATAATCCAAACGTTTGAGATGGTGAAGACAAAGATATTTATATTTAAAAGACATTTAGATAATTCGAAGAAAAGCTATGCTGCTGATGTCATATGTTTGTCGTTCTATATTTGGTTGTGTATATATATGAATCAGTTGTAAAGTGCCATAAATATATAAAACTGTACAATTACAGTGCTAATATGCATTGATGTGTCACGTGGCAATTAATTATATCTAATGACTGATAAGTAAATAAATGTCGCCAGTGTGGAAAGGATATCACGTTTCCCGTTGTTCGTCCTAAATCTGGTAGGCTATGTCTCAGTTGTAATTCGATTATTATTAATATTGTTGTTATTATTTTCGATTCAGGACAGTAAAGTACAGTTATTTACTAATAAAAATTCGATAAAGTCTGATTTCGTCTCTGCTTATTCATTATCGATGAACAAAAGCACCTTCGTAGGTAAGCGGGACGAATTGTTTACGTGCTACATTAAATGTATTCTAGAAAACTTGATATTCCATTACGACGTCATGATACGTTGCAGGGAGAATTATATGTGTTGACACAAACTCGAAAAAAAAAGTAAGCAACTCATATAGACACGCTGCAGGTAGATGTGGTCATGGTAATGTACAGCTATTCATTGAGTCGTTGATGTTTCGAGCTCGTATCGGTAATCTTTTGTCATCCAGAATGAATCTTTAAGTCTGCAATGTAGTGTGCTCTCAAAACTGACAGTATCGATAGCTAATTAAATATTGGGCATTTTTTTTAGTATTTATGAAGTCTGCAAAACCTTTGTGTGTGTGTTTCTTTTTTTAATTCGAGTAAAGCTACTACTGCGACTAAGCCCTTATGTTCTCATAAGGATAGAGCCCTTCACGGAAGCAGCACTGGCTGACTGACAAAGGCAACTAGCAGGAGGGGCAGAGGGACCCCGCTAGATTCCTACGTGGATTCTAAACGTTTTTTTCATATACATTTTTCTTCGTATCGAAATTGTAGGAATAGCTTGGTTAATATGGTAATAAATAAGCAATTACGGGAAGATACAGACGTAAATAAATTCTTCAAACAACTACGATTAGTGAATAATTACGATTTTAATCCTCGTCATATGAAAGAAACTCCTAGAAAGACTGTTCCGACTTCGCCTCTAGGGTGCACTGACAGCTTTGTTTCGAGGCTTCATAATCGCAGTTCACTTGTGAAAACCCAGCAGGAATTCCACAACCGCGCGGACGGTATAACGATCCATAGCATTATTCATGATTAACTTTCCATCATCGATTTATCACGCGATTTTATCATGTGTGCACTATGCATCAAAGTTAACTCTCGAAAAAGAAGTATTATAAAATGCAAAGGAAGTTTGTTTTCTGCATAATGTTGGGCTGGAACGATATAGCTGCTCAAGATTCCATTCATTAGATCATACTGATGCCGCGAATATATTTGCTTCGAGTCTATGATACATACCACGCATACTGTTGTTCGGGTGACTGTGCAGATATGTAACAGAGTGAGTTAAAGACGGATCGTTAAACGACCATGATTAACCTGTTAATCTTTCACTAATACAAGTTGCTTTAGAAATTTATTTATCTACCTTATTATTAACTATACAGTATTTGTGATTGATTTCTTTACCTTGTTAATCCTCCTGTCCCACCTGCTTTGATACGCAGGAAAGTACGTGTTCTTGTAATATGCAGTCCGAAGACTGGTTTGATACAGCTCTCCACGCTACTCTGTCTCTCCTATATTACAAGAGGCTGTTAAATTAATACTAGACAGAAAGAAAAAAGTTCAAAAATAATAGCCATAACTGTTTATACATTTATCCCACTGTTAGACATAACGGTCAATGCTTTCATGGGCCTGCCCACGTGGTGCTAACGTTTATTCAAGTACGCTGCAGAAGTTTCGCTGGAAAACCCTTACATATTCTCCAGCAGTCTAGATCTGTCTTCACGCTATTTCTATATATTTGCAGCCCTGAAGAAAGACATTAGTGGCCGTCTATTTGCGTCGGACGAAGAGTTGCACGTCTGCGTTCAATCGTGCTTCCGTAGACAATCGCAAACAACTCCCCCCGAAGGCATTGACCCTCTTGTCTCACAATGGAATAAATGTGTCAACAGTTATGACGATTACTTTTGAAATAATAAACAGTTTACCTACTTTTATTACATCTGTTCTCATTTTCATTTGGCTGCCCGACGATTCCTTCATGCCTCAGATTATGTTCTATCAACCGATCCTTCTTTTAGTTTAGTTATGCCCCAGATTTCTTTTCTCTCCAATTCTATTCAGCGTTTCATCATTAGTTACACTATCTACTCATCAAATCCTCAGCATCCTTCTGCAGCATCACGTTTCAAAAGCTTTCGTTCTTCTCTTGTCTGCACTGCTTGTCGTCCACGTTTCACTCCCGTGCAAGGCCACGCTGCTGATAACCCACAGAAAAGACTTCCTGACACTGAAATCTGTGTTTGATGTTAACAAATTTCTCTTCAACAATAACGATTTTGTTGCAATTTCCAGTTTACATGTTATCCTTATTTCGGCTATCATCAGTTGTTTTACTGCTCTAGTAGTAAAACATATCTAATTCTTTTTGTGTCACATTTCTCTATCTATTTACCTCATCATCAACTGATGTAATTCGACTACATTCCGTAGCCTTGTTTTGCTTTTGTTGATGATCATCTTACATCCTCCTTTCAAGACACTGTTCATTCGATTCAAATGCTTTTCCAGGTCCTTTGCAGTCTGTGACAAATTTGCAATGTCACTGGCAAATCTCCCCTTCATGAACTTTAATTCCTTCTCCAATTTGTTCGTTGATTTCCTATACCACTTGCTCAGCGTAAAGATTGTATAACATGGGGAATAGGCCCAGCCCTGTCTCATTCCCTTCTCAACCACTGCTTCCATTTCATGCCTTTCGCTCCCTACTCTCTTCAGAATTTCAAAGAGTGTATACCAGTCATCATTGGCTAAAGCTTGCTATAAGTCTACAGAAGCTATATATGGAGGTTTTACATTCATAACCTATCTTCTAAGCTCAAGTTTATTCGACAGTTTTTTCTTGTTTTGGTCCATACTACCGCCCCTCAAAATATAGAAAGCAAAGAGCTTGCAGTAAAAAGATATTTGTTGCGCAATATCTCAGATGAAGAAATGTTCATAGCTCTTAAGATATACATTTTAGAGTCTATGTATATTAGACTTTTTTGCTCTGAATTATCGTTCCTGTCGTGTCCCTACATACTGACCATTTCTCCTGGGACAGCCTGTATATTCCTGCACGTTTCAGCTTTGCAGTCTTTTCATAGCATTGTTTTTCCATATGGGCTCTTGATATTCGTACAGCTGTTTCTCTTTTCTACACAGACCTCTTTTATTTTCCTGTGGGTGGTATCTATCATTCTCTTAATTACACATGGTTCAATAGATTTGCATTTGCCCTTTAGCTATTACTGCTTAGCCGTATTGCACTTTGACTGTCTCATTTTTAGACGTTGTATTCCCTTCCGCCTACTTCATTTGCTGCATTTCGATATTTTCGCGATTCATCGGTTAAACTCAATATACACTACTGGCCATTAAAATTGCTACACCACGAAGATGACGTGCTACAGACGCGAAATTTAACCGACAGGAAGAAAATGCTGTGATATGCAAATGATTAGCTTTTCAGAGCATCCACACATGGTTGGCGCCGGTGGCGACACCTACAACGTGCTGACATGAAGAAAGTTTCCAACCGATTTCTCATACACAAACAGCAGTTGACCGGCGTTACCTGGAGAAACGTTGTTGTGATGCCTCGTGTAAGGAGGAGAAATGCGTACCATCACGTTTCCGACTTTAGTAAAGGTCGGACTGTAGCCTATCGATATTGCGGTTTATCGTATCGCGACACTGCTGCTCGCGTTGGTCGAGATCCAATGACTGTTAGCAGAATATGGAATCGGTGGGTTCAGGAGGGTAATACGGAACGCCGTGCTGGATCCCAACGGCCTCGTATCACCAGCAGTCGAGATGACAGGCATCTTATCCGCGTGGCTGTAACGAATCGTGCAGCCACGTCTCGATCCCTGAGTCACCAGATGGGGACGTTTGAAAGACAACAACCATCTGCGCGAGCAGTTCGACGACGTTTTCAGCAACATGGACTATCAGTTCGGAGACCATGGCTGCGGTTACCCATGACGATGCATCACATACAGGAGCGCCTGCGATGGTGTACTCAACGACGAACCTGGGTACACGAATGGCAAAACGTCATTTTTCGGATGAATCCAGGTAATGTTTACAGCATTATGATTGGTCGCATCCGTGTTTGGCGACATCGCGGTGAACGCACATTGGAAGCGTGTATTCGTCATCGCCATACTGGCGTATCACCCGGTGTGATGGTATGGGGTGCCATTGGTTACACGTCTCTGTCACCTCTTGTTCGCATTGACGGCAGTTTGAACAGTGGAGTTACATTTCAGATGTGTTACGACCCGTGGCTCTACCCTTCATTCGATCCCTGCGAAACCCTACATTTCAGCAGGATAATGCACGACCGCATGTTGCAGGTCCTGTACGGGGCTTTCTGGATACAGAAAATGTTTGTCTGCTGCCCTGTCCAGCACATTCTCCAGATCTCTCACCAACTGAAAACGTCTGGTCAGTGGTGGCCGAGCAACTGGCTCGTCACAATACGCCAGTCACTACTCTTGATGAACTTTGGTATCGTGTTGAAGCTGCATGGGCAGCTGTACCTGTACACGCCATCCAAGCTCTGTTTGACTCAATGCCCAGGCGTATCGAGGCCGTTATTACGCCCAGAGGTGGTTGTTCTGGGTACTGATTTCTCAGGATCTATGCACCCAAACTGCGTGAAAATGTAATCACATGTCAGTTCTAGTATAATACACTCCTGGAAATGGAAAAAAGAACACATCGACACCGGTGTGTCAGACCCACCATACTTGCTCCGGACACTGCGAGAGGGCTGTACAAGCAATGATCACACGCACGGCACAGCGGACACACCAGGAACCGCGGTGTTGGCCGTCGAATGGCGCTAGCTGCGCAGCATTTGTGCACCGCCGCCGTCAGTGTCAGCCAGTTTGCCGTGGCATACGGAGCTCCATCGCAGTCTTTAACACTGGTAGCATGCCGCGACAGCGTGGACGTGAACCGTATGTGCAGTTGACGGACTTTGAGCGAGGGCGTATAGTGGGCATGCGGGAGGCCGGGTGGACGTACCGCCGAATTGCTCAACACGTGGGGCGTGAGGTCTCCACAGTACATCGATGTTGTCGCCAGTGGTCGGCGGAAGGTGCACGTGCCCGTCGACCTGGGACCGGACCGCAGCGACGCACGGATGCACGCCAAGACCGTAGGATCCTACGCAGTGCCGTAGGGGACCGCACCGCCACTTCCCAGCAAATTAGGGACACTGTTGCTCCTGGGGTATCGGCGAGGACCATTCGCAACCGTCTCCATGAAGCTGGGCTACGGTCCCGCACACCGTTAGGCCGTCTTCCGCTCACGCCCCAAAATCGTGCAGCCCGCCTCCAGTGGTGTCGCGACAGGCGTGAATGGAGGGACGAATGGAGACGTGTCGTCTTCAGCGATGAGAGTCGCTTCTGCCTTGGTGCCAATGATGGTCGTATGCGTGTTTGGCGCCGTGCAGGTGAGCGCCACAATCAGGACTGCATACGACCGAGGCACACAGGGCCAACACCCGGCATCATGGTGTGGGGAGCGATCTCCTACACTGGCCGTACACCACTGGTGATCGTCGAGGGGACACTGAATAGTGCACGGTACATCCAAACCGCCATCGAACCCATCGTTCTACCATTCCTAGACCGGCAAGGGAACTTGCTGTTCCAACAGGACAATGCACGTCCGCATGTATCCCGTGCCACCCAACGTGCTCTAGAAGGTGTAAGTCAACTACCCTGGCCAGCAAGATCTCCGGATCTGTCCCCCATTGAGCATGTTTGGGACTGGATGAAGCGTCGTCTCACGCGGTCTGCACGTCCAGCACGAACGCTGGTCCAACTGAGGCGCCAGGTGGAAATGGCATGGCAAGCCGTTCCACAGGACTACATCCAGCATCTCTACGATCGTCTCCATGGGAGAATAGCAGTCTGCATTGCTGCGAAAGGTGGATATACACTGTACTAGTGCCGACATTGTGCATGATCTGTTGCCTGTGTCTATGTGCCTGTGGTTCTGTCAGTGTGATCATGTGATGTATCTGACCCCAGGAATGTGTCAATAAAGTTTCCCCTTCCTGGGACAATGAATTCACGGTGTTCTTATTTCAATTTCCAGGAGTGTATATTTGTCCAATGAATACCCGTTTATCATCTGCATTTCTTCTTGGTGTAGCAATTTTAATGGCCAGTAGTGTATATTGTTCTATCGAAGGATTTCTACTATCCCTTGTCTCCTTACCTATTTGATCCTCTGCTACCTTCGTTATTTCGTCTCTCAAAGTTACCCAGTCATGTTCTGCATTGCAATCTGAAAATAATTTTAAGAAAACACGTATTACAATAAACTTCTGAACACTTACAGGAATGGACACTGCTCATCCGCTTTCCCGGTCAGTTCGCTTGGTCGTTTGGCCAGCGACACTTTCCTGTATGGGTACACAAGTCCTAGTCGTGAAAGTTTCCTTTCTCGATTCCTCGGACCACGTAAATGATTATTAAAAGTGCTCGGTTTTCATTATTTGTCGATTCCGCCAGTTCTGAGCCTGTTGCACGTTAAAAACTTTAGGGTTGCGTTTGTAAAAACACAGGGATGGCAATGAACTAAAATATCTTAGAGTCCTTCATTTTAGGCGGTGCACAAGGGACCTGCATAACATGAGCCTAATCAGTTGACTGTTTCTGTGATATTCCCCTTGTCAACCATAGTCCAGGGGATTTTTTCCAGCATGAATATTTCCCTCTGCAGTAAGGTGCGCAAATGAGCGTTGGTGAAGTTTGGAAAGAAGGGAGGATGTACTGGTAGCGCCTGTTCTTTGCGGGCACCTATTGGGTCGTGTGCGGGTAGCTCAGTCTGTTAACACTACTGCCCGGGAAAGACCATCTGCCAGTAGTTTTAATCGTTTTCTCGTGATCGTCACAGTTATTCCTTAATCAATTACCAGAGGTTACCACTACATCTACATCTATACTCCGCGAGCCACCTTACGGTGTGTGGCGGAGGGTACTTATTGTACCACTATCTGATCCCCCCTTCCCTGTTCCATTCACGAATTGTGCGTGGGAAGAACGACTGCTTGTAAGTCTCCGTATTTGCTCTAATTTCTCGGATCTTTTCGTTGTGATCATTACGCGAGATATATGTGGGCGGTAGTAATATGTTGCCCATCTCTTCCCGGAATGTGCTCTCTCGTAATTTCGATAATAAACCTCTCCGTATTGCGTAACGCCTTTCTTGAAGTGTCCGCCACTGGAGCTTGTTCAGCATCTCCGTAACGCTCTCGCGCTGACTAAATGTCCCCATGACGAATCGCGCTGCTTTTCGCTGGATCATGTCTATCTCTTCTATTAATCCAACCTGATAAGGGTCCCATACTGATGAGCAATACTCAAGAATCGGACGAACAAGCGTTTTGTAGGCTACTTCTTTCGTCGATGAGTCACATTTTCTTAGAATTCTTCCTATGAATCTCAACCTGGCGCCTGCTTTTCCCACTATTTGTTTTATATGATCATTCCACTTCAGATCGCTCCGGATAGTAACTCCTAAGTATTTTACGGTCGTTACCGCTTCCAATGATTTACCACCTATGGCATAATCGTACTGGAATGGATTTCTGCCCCTATGTATGCGCATTATATTACATTTATCTACGTTTAGGGAAAGCTGCCAGCTGTCGCACCATGCATTAATCCTCTGCAGGTCCTCCTGGAGTACGTACGAGTCTTCTGATGTTGCTACTTTCTTGTAGACAACCGTGTCATCTGCAAATAGCCTCACGGAGCTACCGATGTTGTCAACTAAGTCATTTATGTATATTGTAAACAATAAAGGTCCTATCACGCTTCCCTGCGGTACTCCCGAAATTACCTCTACATCTGCAGATTTTGAACCGTTAAGAATGACATGTTGTGTTCTTTCTTCTAGGAAATCCTGAATCCAATCACAAACCTGGTCCGATATTCCGTAAGCTCGTATTTTTTTCACTAAACGTAAGTGCGGAACCGTATCAAATGCCTTCCTGAAGTCCAGGAATACGGCATCAATCTGCTCGCCAGTGTCTACGGCACTGTGAATTTCTTGGGCAAATAGGGCGAGCTGAGTTTCACATGATCTCTGTTTGCGGAATTCATGTTGGTTATGATGAAGGAGATTTGTATTATCTAAGAACGTCATAATACGAGAACACAAAACATGTTCCATTATTCTACAACAGATTGACGTAAGCGAAATAGGCCTATAATTATTCGCATCTGATTTATGACCCTTCTTGAAAATGGGAACGACCTGCGCTTTCTTCCAGTCGCTAGGTACTTTACGTTCTTCCAGCGATCTACGATAAATTGCTGATAGAAAGGGGGCAAGTTCTTTAGCATAATCACTGTAGAATCTTAAGGGTATCTCGTCTGGTCCGGATGCTTTTCCGCTACTAAGTGATAGCAGTTGTTTTTCAATTCCGATATCGTTTATTTCAATAGTGCTGTATAATGTGAGTAGCTCTATTAACTGGCTTTGTTTTCAAAGTGATGCAACATCTCTGCAATGTTACCCTCGAAATAAAAGGCAGCGGAAGTATTGGCAGGACAAAAGTCGCTCAGTCACGCTAAAAACTATCGAATGTCGTGAACCTGTCCCAGAATAAGAAATTTTTACTTTCACACAACGATGGTTGTTACGCGAGGCTAAGGTAAAACTTTCTCCGCCTGACATTGAAATAATGTTTTTTAGGACAAAAATATTCACATTCGTCTATTTGCTCTCTCTTTGGTCACTGCATTTTGTTCAGATTTTAGTAGAGTGATGATTTCTTGCCTGAAATGTGATCCTAAATGGTCTACACATACCTATCTATGGCTGCTATAACCTCTTTATCGCGCGCGGAACATTTTCTAGCCACAAATTTAACAACACAGGAATACATGGAAATCAAAGAGTGGTAAATCTGGTAAATGGGGGTAAATGTGTAGTTTGTACTTCATCTGTCCGTTTTCTTCTTACCAAAACAAATTTATAGGGAAATGCACTGTATGGATGAAATATGATATTTCTTTTTTCTTTTCAGTCCTCCTATCGTGCTTGTTTTCATTCAGTTGGTTCAGATGTCTGACGTAGTTTTCTGCACTTATTACTTTATCCTTTTAAAGGCAATCAGTAAGATCGCAGAAAACACTGGCCATTACCTCCGGCAGCTGAAGTCGACTTTTGTTGTCACAGTGTCACCGACTCCACCCAACGCTTCGAAAACAGTTTAATTACTTGGGTAAACAAAGAGTGGGCGTATAAAATTAGTTGGACTCTTATTAAAACAGTCGAAAGAGTCATATTCATATTAGCATTTTGTCAGCATTCAATAATACAACACCCAACTCACACAAAGGATGAACTGTGAGATATTTTTTTGCAAGATGTATCTTATTCTTTCTTCTGATATGTCGATGACGTCAGCTACTTCAAATTTACATTTAATCCACGTTTTGTGCCTTTATCAGTGTTTTCATTTGTGGCTTATCATAGCGATCTGCTTTACGTAGATCACTTCAAGAGAATTGCGAACATGCTGTATTTTATATGATACTTCTGTAAAATTTCCATTCATTAGATTTTTAAGATTAGTGTGAAAGTATCGGACATTTTGTTAGTTGTATTAAAGTGGATGTGTCTTCCTATCTCCATCTCTCCATTTCCATCTCTTTACCCTATCTCTCGCCCCCCATCTTTTCCCTCTTCCTTCACTTCTACCCCCCTCCCCCACCTCTCTCTCTCCTCTCCTTTCCTTTCCTTTCCTTTCCTTTTCTCTTCCGCACTTTGTCCTCCCCCTCTGCGTCTGTCACCACCTTCTATCTCACTCCCACACATACCTTCTCTCTCTCCCCTTCCCCTCTCTTTCCTTTCCCTTCTGTCTCACTTCCTCTCTCGCTCTTGGTTTCGTTTTTGTATTAGCAGTTTCTAGCAGCGTGCAATTTCCGTGTTTGCAGATGCTGGCTTGTCAGCAGCGCAGCTGGTTGCACTGGGCATATCAAGCCAACGATGCACATTCATCACGTGGGACCGGGAAACTGGCCAGCCCTTCCACAACTTCATCACGTGGAAAGACGTTCGTGCAGATTCCATCGTACGACAGTGGAACGACTCGTTCTCCATGAAGGTAAGCACATCAACATCTGCAGCTGAAGCGCAACCTCAGTTAGCGGTTTAAGGGTTATAGAAGTCCGTAAGGCCAAGCTCCACGGCCGCTATTTGTACCTGTTACTGTAGCCTCGGCTGAAAATTACTAACGATATCAGCAAGTGTTGTTATTGCGGCATTGGTGTCAGTGATTGCTGATAGGGAGGTAATAGTTGCGGCGGCAGTAATAAGAGTAAGACTCTTAGCAGAAATCAGCCAACTTTCACATCTGCTGAGGAATATGCCCACAATAAAATTTCGGAATGATCTGAGATCTGATATGGATCTCGAATTACAATCATCAGTTCTCTGTGGTACGACCAGTGTTTATGGTGGGAGACATTACCCTGAATCAGTGTATAGATCTTCTTGTTTTCCATGCTCCACAAACGTCTTTTCTAGTGGTCTAGGACAGGCATTAAAAGGTAGTCCTTTTCCCCCTCTAGGGGCGCTAACTAGACCAGTATCGGTTAGTTGAAGGTTCTCACGAAATGCAGAAAACAGGAGATAGAAGTGGAAAATTGAGATTGTAAATCACTGTCCACGAAAAGCATTAACCTCTGTTCGAGACACTATTCTTGTCCCTGATTTGGGACCATGTGTAGATGCAATGATATGACCACAAGCTTGCGCTATGAATTTAATTACAGTCGTGAACAGTTCACTTAGAGGTAGCTATTGTGTTGCAGAATGCACAGCCTCTTCGTCACGGGAAATGGAATAGTATGGTCTGTCACGCTTCTGGGATGTTATCAGTTCTTTTACTGGCAGACGGCGTGACAGTCTAAAGGAGTAGTGCGTGACTCGCGATATCAGTTCATTTGATAGCAGTCACAATGTGTGCGCCAGACTCTTTGGACAGTCCATCGCCAAGCTCGTACAGGCACTGGGCCTGTCATTTGTCACTGTGTTGAGAACGTACCATGAGTAAGTCGCTGCCGAGAAACCACCCCCTCCAGAAGCCAACTTGCATGGGAAACCTCATGGCGATAAGAGATAGAGTACACCATCTGAGTAAAAGTGTCATCTGTTAGTGAACGTTAATATGTGAAGTGACCACCCATCGCGCATTATGATGCAGCTTTGGTGGGGACAATTTAAAGGAGTTGTCTGGAAGTCTATGGAAAAATAGCAGTCCATTATTTTTAAAGATCCGAAACTAGAGAAGGATGTGATGTTGGACGTTGGATATTGGAACAGTGCCGACACCTGTGGCCGAGCGGTTCTAGGCGCTTCAGTCCGGAACCGCGCTACTGCTACGGTCGCAGGTTCGAATCCTGCCTCGGGCATGGATGTGTGTGATGTCCTTAGATTAGTTAGGTTTAAGTAGTTCTAAGTCTAGGGGACTGATGACCTCAGATGTTAAGTCTCATAGTGCTTAGAGCCATTTGAACCATTTGAACTGGAGCAAGTTCGACGTTCTAACTCATTCCAAAGATGTTCCATTGGCAGCCGGTCGTGACCCTGGGCAGTCTACTCCATTTCAGGATTGTTATTGCCCGCAAAACATTGCCACACAGATGCAATTGTATGGCAGGATGCATTCTCATGCTGATGCAAGCAGTCATCGTCTCCGGACTGTTCCTCTACTGTGTGCAGTACTAGTGCGCAAAATGTCTTCCTATCGTTTCACGTTAAGCGTTCGCTTAAGAGCAATAAGGGAACCACACCTTAACCACGAAAAACGCCACTCTACTGTAACATCACCTCCTACAAGCGTCAGTGTTGGCACTAAACATGATGGCAGGCAGTGTTCTCTGCACGTTCCCCAAACCCAAACCCTTCCATCGGATTGCCATAGGGTATAAGGTGATTCGTAACTCCAAATCACTCTTTCACAGTCATCCACTGTGCAGTGGCATCGCTCTTAAAACCACCTCAAGCGTTTCTTAGCATTGATTACTGAAATGTGTGCCTCATAAGGAGCTACTCCATCATTATTTTGAACCCCCTACGCTACGTCATTGCGCAAGCTGGATTGCTTGTAGCACTTCGGAGCTCATGAATGATTCTTTTCGCTGGTATGCCATTTTTTTTTTTCAAATACCCTCCTCCATGCTCGAGGGTCCCTGTCCTTTAGTACATGGCCTCTGCGTGCTCTTCATTTAGCTGGCACTGTTCCTTCGCTTTTCCACTTCACAATTGCATCACCAACTGTCAACCTGGGCAGCTTTAGGAGGTGTGAAATGTCGCTGATGATTTGTTGCTCAGGTCATATCCAATGGTTAGTCTACGTTCAAAGTCACTGAGCTCTCATGACCAAACCATCAAGCTGTTACTGCTTCTCTACTGACAACACAGTACTCCATGTCTCTTTTTATGCTGGCCGGTCCGCCTTTCGTGACATGTAGTGGTCAATTCCCTATTGGGCCAGCTACTTTTGAACAGGTAATATAAGAAACTCTCGGAGCAACTTGAGTGCTTTGTTATACATATCATGTTAAGTATCATATTGTTCAACACAGTTCCTCAATTGGTGTGATAAATGTAAAGCACTTGTTTCTAGTGGTGATTAGTTCACTGCAATCCGGATAACCAACGACATTAACTCACATTTACTCAATATGTGCAGAATTGCTGTAGGGCAAGCATCTGATTCAATACTTAAAATTGTCTTTGGCGACACTAACAAATTAACTATCTTAGTCGTTTCCAAAACGTTTCCACCCTTGACCCAACAGGAAATAATCATGTCCTTTTGGACATCAGATAAATCGCTCCGTTTATGTATTAAGATAATGACTGCACTATTTTCCACATCCCTCAAAATACTGTACATACCCTCCACTACTGGTGCTATCTTCTGCCATCTGTGAGTGGTTACTGGAGCTTATGTCGAACATAGGTGGCCAGATTAATGTGATTGTACCATGTGGCAATAAGCATTAGTTTGCATGATACCTCTGGCATGAGAGACATTTATGACAGACATTTACAACTTTATGGCAGTGGTACTATGCATTTTTCATGCTAACAAGCAGTATTTTGTGCTACATTCTACAATGCATTCATAATACCATAGTATGCATGTAACAACTGGGAAGCAATTGGTTAAGGCCCCTGGAGAAAGAAGAATGTAGTACTGAACTTCGATTTGTGACTTCAGTGTGTGACTCTACATATAATGAACATTACTAAAGTTGAGGGAAGTGGCAGATACAAATCCTGCGACTGACTGATGTTGGATCGAAAAAGAGGACCTTATGATCCATAATATAGCACAATTGTCTGTGCTGTCTTGGCTGAGGGGCTATTAATAAGCATGCATTAGTGTGATCTGTATGCCGATGCAGCAGAACTAATGTCGACCTCTCATGCAGCTTTCGTGGAATGATGGTCACTGTATTGTAAAGTGAAGATCATGCTGGTCGCGTCTGGCATGCAATGTAGAAGTAGCAACAGTCTCTGTAGGCTCACGACCAGTGTCAGTAATCACTCTTAATGTATGTTGTGAAAGCATTCTTACCCATGGTGGAAGTGGATTGCTTTTCTTGATAGACAAGTATGACAGATATTAAATGATGGAAGTATTCTCTCTCCACTGTGTATCGTATGATGGTATATGATTTTAGGTACAACCCACATTAGCATCGTCAGTAGCCACAGTTCTGTATCCTCTAATGTGCTCCACTTCTATTATAGAGGAAGACAAGGTCAACTGACAAATGCTTTAGTTTGTGGAGAAGCTGGACATCATTGTTTCTGATAGAGGTAGCATTAATTACTGCACAAACTTGATAGAGAAACATCTTCAGACGTAAAAGTAAGTTCGAATGTACCCATAGGGAATTGGAAACTTAGCTTGCCTTTTCCTGCCTAACGTTCACCGAACCAAGGATGAATGGTAACAGACAGATTCCAAATTCCCAGATTTCCAGAAAGTGTTAGGCACAGTGCACCACTACAGACTGTTAGGGAAGATCCAAGCATGTGGGATAAGTTCTTAGATACATTATGCAATTAAAAGTATCCGGACACCTGGCTGAAAATGACTTACATGTTCGTGGCGCCCTCCATCGGTAAAAAAACTCAATATTGTATTGGCCCACCCTTAGCCTTGAAACAGCTTCCATCTCATTTTGTTCGTGTTTGTTCGTTGTATCTGCTCGGGGCGGACGTCGCAAGACACCCATTTCAGTTCGTCGTTGTCCCATTAACTCAGTTTTTTTATTACAGAGGGCAGCTAACCCTCTGACCGAACGCGCTGAGCTACCGTGCCGGCGTCCACTCAGCTACCGGGGGCGGACGTTCAATCAGGTGCTGGAAGGTTTCTTGGGGAATGGCAGCCCATCCTTCACGTTGTGCTGCACTGAGGCGAGATATCGCTGTCGGTCGGTGAGGCAAGCAAATGCCGGAATCGTTCTCACTTTTAAGTCCACGGCAGACGACCTGTTCCATCCTTGTTAAACCAGACCTTAAGTATGTAAATGCCTGTAACATGAAGTATGTTTTTTTCTATTTTTTTTCTTAAATTGTAATACGGGGGTGCCCAACCCGCCGGCTGCACGCCCCAAAGCAAGTACCAATGAGGCTGAAGAAATGGACATCTATCACACTATTCTCATTATGTGAAGATGTGATAAACTGAATATTTTCAAATTGTAACTATCGCCATACAATGTTATTTTCTCATTGGCCCACCCCGTTCTTAACATTTCCGCCTGTGCTATGCCTGAACCCCCGAAGTCTCGTTCTTTTAACCGCCCAGTTCGTCAGACACTATTGTGTTATCTTACGCCTACTTTAGTTTCAACTGCGAAACAAAAGATTTAGAGACATAATCCTAAAGACGGGATGAAATACGCAGCCTCATTTTTCGATCTGATGCAAGAATGTGAAAATCATTTTCAAGATTTTCGAAAAAATAATCCAAACTTTTGTATTTATGCGACATCTTTTACAAATAATATCAATATGTTTCCAGAAGACTTTCAAATGAAATGCGTCCAGTTGCAGTCTGATATCCAACTGAAAGAAAAATTTCATCTTGTATCTTCGTTTGATTTCTACAAATCATAGCTACCCAGCGACAAATGTCACTTTTTGCACAGTAAGGCGTTACATATGTCACAAATGCCCCTTTCTGGACAGCCATGCGTCATATATGTCATCCTTTTTTGGAAGAATGTGCGTTTGTGAATATTTAATTTGAAGAGTAAAGCACAGGAAGAATAAAATAGAGCCAGAAGCTCAGATGAACACCTTGAGGACACTCGGAGAATTGCAGCCACTTCAATCGAAGCTGATGTATACATAAGTTTCCCAAATTCAGAGTTAAATGTCACATTGAGTCTATGATTTGTGATTACTTATGTATAAAATTATTAAGGAAATCTCATGTGTAAAATATCAAACTAATTGCATCTTCCCATCTCTGAATGAAGAGTCAAAAATTAATAAATTTTTAATACACTACTGGCCATTAAAATTGCTACAACACGAAGATGACGTGCTACAGAATCGAAATTTAACCGACAGGAAGAAGATGCTGTGACATGCAAATGATTAGCTTTTCAAAGCATTCACACAAGGTCGGCGCCGGTGGCGACACCTACAACGTGCTGCAAGACAACAACCATCTGCACGAACAGTTGACGACGTTTGCAGCAGCATGGACTATCAGCTCGGAGACCATGGCTGCGATTACCCTTGACGCTGCGTCACAGACAGGAGCGCCTGCGATGGTGTACTCAACGACGAACCTGGGTGCATAAATGGCAAAACGTTATTTTTGCGGATGAATCCAAGTTCTGTTTACAGCATCATGATGGTCGCATCCGTGTTTGGCGACATCGCGGTGAACGCACATTGGAAGCGTCTATTCGTCATCGCCATAGTGGCGTATCACCCTGCGTGATGGTATGGGGTGCCATTGGTTACACGTCTGGGTCACCTCTTGTTCCCATTCACGGCACTTTGAACAGTGGACGTTACATTTCAGATGTGTTACGACCCGTGGCTCTACCCTTCATTCGATCCCTGCGAAACCCTACATTTCAGCAGGATAATGCACGACCGCATGTTTCTGGTCCTGTTTAGTTCTTTCTGGATACAGGAAATGTTCGACTGCTGCCCTGGCCAGCACATTCTCCAGATCTCTCACCAATTGAAAACGTTTGGTCAATGGTGGCCGAGCAACTGGCTCGTCACAATACGCCAATCACTACTCTAGATGATCTGTGGTATCATGTTGAAGCTGCATGGGCAGCTGTACCTGTACACGCCATCCAAGCTCTGTTTGACTCAATGCCCAGGCGCATCAAGGCCGTTATTACTGCCAGAGGTGGTTGTTCTGGGTACTGATTTCTCAGGATCTATGCACCCAAATTGCATGAAAACGTAATCACATGTCAGTTCTAGTATAATATATTTGTCCAATGAATACCCGAATATCATCTGCATTTCTTCTTGGTGTAAAAATTTTAATGGCCAGTAGTGTATCTTTGGGAAAGTTGTCTACGGATGAATAAAACTACTACTACTACTACTACTACTACTACTACAGTTAAGTTAAAGTCCAAACAGAGAGCAACTAACTGTACTCGACACCTAGGGAAGTAGTCAAAATATTGCATGGAGCTATAATAAGCCAACTGCAAACGTAAGAAACTTGTAAACTAGTGCGAATATTATTACGTGCACGAAATAGTTCTCTGTTATTCGAAGAATACGTCACGAATCATTTTCGGTATTGTAATTTCGCAGTGGAGGAGGTGCAGTAGATATCGTTACAGTTTTACTAAACTATGTAGGAGTCTTTAGATAAATATACATACATACTCCGCAAGCCACCATGTGGTACGTAGCGGAGAATACCGTTTACCACTACTAGTCACTTCCTTTTCTGGTGCACGCGCAAATGGAGTGAGCCGCGAAATGTGCGTTGGCGTCAGCAGAACATTTAGGCTTTGTTCGAGAAAAGAGCCTGAACTTTCATCGTCCTCATCCACAACAAAACTCACACATTAGGAACGTTGGAGCAGCTACACGGAACGGCGCAGTCCCCACTTCCATACTAACGCCAAACGCTGCATTCTGCATACTATACTCAACGGTGTCACAGTTCTACGACCAGCATCTTGTTACAGTACTGCCACGATGAACCTTTCCCGTGCAAAAGGCAAGGCACGATCTATTCGATATTCCATACTTGCCTGCGATAGTCGTGATTCGGCAATGAAGCAGCGCCACCGTCAACATCGCAAGAGCAGGTTCTGTTAGTGACACAACGTGGCGGACGCCACGCCAAATAAATTTTTTTTGTGGTAAGGTCTTACGTGACCAAAGTACTGAGGTCTTCGGTTCCTAAGCCTACACACTACTTAAACTAACTTACGCTAAGGACGACACACACACACACACACACACACACACACACACACACACACACACACACACCCATGCCCAAGGGAGGACTCGAACCTCCGACGCAGGGAGCCGTGCGGACCGTCACAAAACGCCCAGACCGCGCGGCTACCGCGCACGGCGCCAAATAAATAACAAGGCCGAAGTGAGCTTGCTCTCAGAGAGCTATGTCTACCACGTGCTCCATCAGGAAATTTAATCTGCCTCCTGGCGCCTTGCCAGCTATCCGCGTTCACGCAGCGGTTAGTTCATCAGACCGAGCGATTACCGTAGCCTAGCCGCGCGTATGGTTTCACTGTTAAAGGTATACTTGTAAAGCTGCGTGTGCAGTTGATTTCCAAAGCAAATTTCTTTTCACTTACGTGAATTTATGAAAAGTACAGCTGTCTTCAACTCAGAAGTTGGCCCTGTTGGAGGTGGGTTATACCATTGCCCTTGCCGTCTTTCCGACCTTATAAATCCCGGTTAGTTTTGAGGGGAGCTACAGCCTAATATTGCCTCCGATTCGTGCTGCGACGTTGAAAACATTGCCTGAGGTGAAAGAAGGAATAAGTAGCAGATGAAAATCCTAGGACTGCCAGATGAAAATCCTAGGACTGCCTAGGAATCGTATATGGGACACTTTTGGATCCGTGTTCTGTCGCTTTACAACCGAGCTACATCACTACACCTTCTACTTGCAGTAGTACGCTGTCAGCAAATCAGTCAGTACTATGTTGATAAATTATCCGTTGTAGAAGCTCAGGACTGAGCAAGATAAATGATGAGCCATCCCACAATTTTAATGTGCTTTCTCCTAATCTACGCTGGTCGGCTATAATCACGTCGCGGCATTCTTGAAGTTAGTAATCGGAGAAATAAAGACAGTTACTTTAAAAATAGAGAATTATCTTGGTTGGGGGAGAAAAGAATGGGTTGGAAAGAAACAGAGCGAATCGGCAGGGCAGTGGGCAGAGGGGGGGGGGGGGGGGGTAGAGAGTTATAAACGATATCGCTAAGCACCTGTGTTTATAGCTTATATGCGATAGTCACTAAAAGGTGTTCGTGAAACTACTAGCTAAATACGGGATTCACACACTGCTCTGAAAAGAAGCCGCAGCTTTTCGAGTGGCTTCGTGCATCTAGCCGAAGGTAAGCATCAGAGCTTGATCTATACTGCTATAGATCAAATACCTTTGCAACAGTACTGGCAGAAAGCTTCATAAGAAACAGTGAGAATATCCCGAACGAATTTCCTTGTCATTCTATTGTAATAGGGCTAAAAATGGCTCTGAGCACTATAGGACTTAACTTCTAAGATCATCAGTCACTTAGAACTACTTAAACCTAACTAACCTAAGGAAAACTGCTCGCGGGAGAGAGATCCTTGTGAGATCACACTGGACGTCTTTTCTGAAAATTAACTTCGAGTAACTAGAGTACCGTCTTGTGAGAGCAACGGCCTAGATCCCTTTCTAACTAACACACAAAACTTTAAGAATCCGTTAAAGGAGAGGAGGGAATCAGTGGCCACAAGACTACTACAGCTTCACTGACCAGACGTCTTAAAATGAATATTAAGTCTGTAAGAAAAACTTTTTCTCTCCGAATGAGCAGGAAACAAACTGCAGAATGTCTGAGTAGGCAACAAAAATTGATAACATTCAAAGTCATTGTACAATATACCTCAGACAAGTATGTGCCGAACAGAAGTGTGAGGGATGAAAAAGACGCGCCGCGGTTCGGTTTGCTACGAAACCAAAGAAACCTTCATCTCCGATTCAAGGGAAGTCAAAGCCTAATTAACAGATGAAATGTGAACGACGCCAGAACGAGGGCGAGGGGAGAAATGTAAGAAGCGTTCAATGAATTCCAAAGTAAATTTTTCACGAGTAATCTTACTAAAAAATCCCAAGTAGTATTGATTTCAGGTGAACACAATAAGTGGATCGAAAACATCTGTTCCGTCGCTCAGTGCCAACACTGACACCGATCCAGAGATGATATACAATAGCATGCATGACGTGTCACTGCCAAGTTACATGACGTGTCACTGCCAAGTTACATAGCTCTATGAAACTTGGACCACACATAGAAAGAATTGCTACAGTATAATATAGAAGGTAACTGAAAGATATACGTACTGATACGAACAGAAATGACACTTAAATTTGAAGATAATAATGATGCCATTCATGATGATCCACTGGATATTTCAAAAGGCTGGACATCGTTCTTAGTAAGGTATGTGTTTACCACGGACGGCAATACATGCTCTGCAACGTGCTCCTCCAAAGATTGGTACAGAGTTATTGTGGTGGGGCGTTCCATTCCTCCATCAGCGCGGTTCACAACAGCTGGGGGGTGGTCGGTGCATGTGGACGAGCTACAACGCATCCCACACCTACTCGATGGGATTTTAGTCGGGGGAACGGACAGGCCACAGTCCAGCCCATTTGTCGAATATCCTCTCGTTCCAAGAGCTCATCCACCTGCCCAATTCGATCCGATCACACACTGTCATCCGTAAAAATGAAGTCAGGGCCAAATGCGCCCGTGATAAGATGCTAAATTGTTAGTTTCACTTCTTTCATCAGTTGCTCCTCTTGGCGTATTTTATTCTCCGCACTTCCAGTTTCTAGAACTGTCTTTTTATAAAGTTTGCAAAGACTGATCGTGAGTACTTGGCACTATCTGGATCTCTTCAGCATACGACCGCACCGCTGCTCTGATAGTTGGGCAACGTTCGCCATTAACGTTATTCACTTTTTCGAGTAGCGTATACATTCTGAATGTCTCAGTAGCTTTACGAGCAGGCTATCGGATTGCTACAACAGCAGAACAAAGGCTGGTCGGCTTCGAGCGCACAGTTGAACACAAGAAGCATAGCTGAGTTACGTCTTTGCTTACATTTGATATAATAGGGCAGACGTTCATGGAACCTATTCTCCTAACGGCGGGCCAACGGTTTGCGGCTGTCTTATAATACTTGATCAAGTTCCACGTATGTTGTGTTATTGAAGTTCTCTTAAAAGCTTCTTTCAAATGTCGGAGAAAAATGTATATAATCCCATTAGAAAAAAAAGAAACTAAGCCAGTGTCGTAATTCGGGTCCATAAACGATGAAAATTATTTTCCAACGTCGGAAAATTCCCCATATTGTCCGCTATAAATTGGCGAAAATCACACCTTGATACAGTTATTTAGTCTGTATACATTTGGGGTAGACTGTCTTTGCTGCCTCAACCTGTGTGTAGGGTCGATTACAGTGAATGAAAATTCACACACGCCACTGTATTCAACAGAAGCCAAAACTTCCCAGTAAACATTTGTCCGCGAACGACCCGTTCGTGAGGTGCTTGCGAATGTGTTATTACGAGCCACCACTGATTTCAGCATGAAATATTGTCTTAGTATGTATTTTTTTAATGGAAACTATTATTGAATTCCCATTAGGACAGTATTTGATACTGAAGCCAGTTGCATTGTAAGATCCTACCCCATTATTCGTACCTGTCACGGCCAAGTTTCTCTCTAAAACCAACTGTGTTGATGTAACCACGGTGATCGGTCTGATGTTTATGCTCCACAGCTTTCAGTGAGCATGTTACTCCCAACGATCATGCACCTGAAGACTAAAACCGGAACCGTGTGCCTATCGGTACTAGCCCTATCAAAATCACCTTACGTGCATTAAAAATCTCCACACTCAGTTAATTCTCATAGATACGAATATGATTCGAAAGGAGAACCTGACTCGATAGAACTGAAATGTTCATTGTCTATAGTGCAAGGCACGGTACACGTTCGTAACGTTTCTACACATACGTACTGACTTTCACTGTAATTTCAGATGTACAGGGTACTTATGATTAGTTAGAAATAACACAACTGGTCAGAATGACGTGAAATTGCAACGGGATATTATCAGATAAGGGGGAAACGTATGGCAGAAGAGGAGGAGGAGGAGGAGGAGATTAGTGTTTAACGTCCCATCGACAACGAAGTCATTAGAGACGGAGCACAAGCTCGGGTTAGGGAAGGATGGGGAAGGAAATCGGCCGTGCCCTTTCAAAGGAACCATCCCGGCATTTGCCTGAAGTGATATAGGGAAATCACGGAAAATCTAAATCAGGATGGATGGCAGAAGAAAAATAAATAGTTACAAAATGTAGCAATAGCTAGCGCTGTAAGCTTCGTGATTTTGTAGTGGTCGACTAAATATGACAAATGAATCATACAACAGTGCGTAAGGTGTACGATTGACGTTCAACAAACTGTACTACCCAGTGCGCATGGATGTACAGTTACGTAAGCCCATCCACCACAGCAAAGTCATACCATATCGGATGGTAAAAATTGGTTTTTAATTGTCCTGAGGCCAAAAACCGCTTAAAAAGCATCACTCACAACGGTTTTTCATTGTTCTGAGGCCAAAGACCGCATAAAAGCATCAATCACATCGGTTTTTAATTGTCCTGAGACCAAAAACCGATAAAAAGCATCCTTGAAAATGAAATCGGATTATTAATTTTCGCGTGACTGACGCAAAACGTGTTCAATATGCTGTCCACCGTTTTCTGTAAGTTGAAATCGAATAACAGCATGTTCCACGACTGATGAAGTGTTTCCGGGGTCACGTTCAGAATGGGTTGCGCAATGCGTGCCTTCAGTGCAGCTAAGTTTGCAATCGAAACACTGAACACAACATCTTTCAAATAGCCCCACAGCCAGAAGTCACACGAATTAAGATCGGGTGATCGGGACGGCCAGGCTGTAGTGAGTGAATTCTAGCATTTCCGGAATGGTGCTTCAGCAACTGCTTAACTGAATTTGCAATGTGCGGAAGTGCGCCATCTTGCGTAAAAATGATCCCATCTACACACATCCACTCTGTTGGAGAGCTGGAATGACGTGGTTGCGCAAAAGACACTCGTAGCGCTTACCAGTGATGGTACGGGTAACAGGACCGGGGCACCTGTCTCTTCGAAAAAATATGGCACTGGTTGATTAGCGTGTGGATTTTTCGTTGCCCATATTCGACAATTCTGTGTATTGACATATCCTGTCAGATGGAAGTGGGCTTCATCTGTCCACAAAATCTTCCACGGATAATCGTTGTCCACTTCCATTCGAGCAAGAAATCCTAAAGCAAAGGTCTCTCTTACTGGCAAGTAGGAAGTAAAAGGATGTTTTGTAGGATTTTACGCACCGTGCTGCTCGTGGGTATGTCCAATGTTCGGGCAATTCCGCACCACCACTTGTCTCCTCCTGCATTGCAGTGGCCACTGCTTCCACTGACGTCGAATCAATTCGTTTCCTCCCTCTACCAGGTTGACACCAAAAGAACGCGTCATTTTGAATTTCCTAATCATTTTCTCCAGACCCAAGGCGTCATCGGACCAACGCCTTTTTTAAACCCTTCATTGTCCGGAACTCCTGCAGAGCGACGAGTGCATAGTCCTAAAAAAATGGCCCTGTGATAAATGATGCCATAAACCCGCACCACACAGTGACCTTTTCGTGATGAATTGGTACTGGTTGGTTTGCGTGTGGATTTTCTGTTGCCCATATTCGACAATTCTGTGTATTGACGTACCCTGTCAGATGGAAGTGGGCTTCGTCTGTCCACAAAATCTTCCACAGATAATCGTTGTCCACTTCCATGCGAGCAAGAAATTCTAAAGCAAAGGTCTCTCTTGCTGGCAGTTCAACAGGAAGCAACTTTTGTACGTGGGTAATTTTGAGTAGGTAGCAAAAAGGGATGTTTGGTAGGATTTTACGCACCATGCTCACGGGTATGCCCAATGTTAGGGCAGTTCTCCGTGCAGTACACATTTGTACACCACTACTCGTCTCCTCCTGCACTGTTGTGGCCACTGCTTCCACTGACGTCGGATCAATTCGTTTCCTCCCTCTACCAGGTTGCACACCAAAATAACCCGTCTTTTCGAATTTCCGAATCATTTTCTCCAAACCTACTGCAGTCATCGGACGAATGCCTTTTTTCAAATCGTTCAGTGTGCGGAACTTCTGCGGAGCGACGTGTACACAGTCATCTTTCTTGTAATACAGCTGTACAAGCAGAGCGCGATCCTGCATTGAGACGGTCATGGCGAACGTCGCAGACGCGAAAGGGGGAAAAGGCGTGTACCCGGCCTGTTTATACTAATTTCAATAGGCAGTGCGCATGTTTTCATTTACGTATTCTGACACATACAGCGCCATCTATTGATCAATTGTCACACTATTTTTTTCTTCTGCCATACGTTTTCCCCCTCTCCGATAATATTCCATTGCAATTTGACGTCATTCTGACCAGTGGTGTTATTTCTACAGCGTTTTGAAAGCTTAACTTTAATTATAATCACCCAAATACTACTTTTCTGAGGCAACCATTGCTTCTACCGATATTTGCTAACGACTCGCTTCTGATATTGACGATTTCTCAATCCCGTCCACGAACACTGCAACATTTAGCGGATCTATCGAAATTCTTACGGAATGCGGCCCTGTATTGTCCAACCCCGCGTAACTCGCAGATACGACTCCCCACCACCCCTTTCTTTCCGCGCCACCCGTTACGGTTTGCGCCAAACCGAGCTTCTCGACCACTGGGGGGTTCCCCTGGCGGCAGTGTTGCTGCGCTAGGCCGTTCTGTGTAAGGTAAAGATATCGATACTCAAGGAGAACCTGTATCTGTAAAAATACGTTCGCAGTCATCTTGCAAACGTGTCGATTGCGGACCCGCGTTTACCGAAACGTTTGCGCTTGTACCCACGTACACTTCCACCCGTGTTAATTTTCGCTCTGGTGTACAAATATTGCATTTCCGCGGCTGTGGCGCCCCTCTCCGTTTGGCGCCTCAAGCGACCGCTTGTGTCGTCTGCGCCTTCAACCGGCCCTGGTTAGCATTCTAGCAAAAGAACAGTGAGCGTTGAGTAGGCACCACGTTAAACTTTGTTCGTGTGCGACCATCTCACTCTGTTTCCGCAGTCACAGTGTTCGAACAGTACAAGTATAGAGCAATTTTCCAACGTATCCCTCCGTCCTTACACCTACACACGCTCCACTCAATATCTCCACGCAATTTCATCCAACTCCCAGACAATGAGATCCGCCCTGATATTTATCTCTCCTACCAACTTTAACACTTCCATAACTATCCCACCCCACATTAGGGCTGTTCTCTCTTTTTTCCTCTCCATCCACCCCTAGCCATTTCCTGTTATACCACTACCTTCTCCACACATACCATACTCCTCGTCCTGTCTTTCCCACCATCTGTATTCCCACTATCCGCTTCACCTCCTACCTATCATCTCTATAGTTTCCCCACCTAACGAACCACTATCTCCTTACCCACACCCCTCAACCTCTGTGGATCATATTCTCTCTTTCCTCAATACTTCTCATCCAGTGCATGTCCTTCAGTTGCCAAGTGAAAGTGCAGTGCTCCAGTGGGGTGACGGGGATGAAATAACAATAAAGGGAAAAAAAAACTTTGCCAGCCGGTGTGGCCGTGCGGTTTTAGGCGCTTCAGTCTGGAACCGCGTGACCGCTACGGTCGCAGATTCGAATCCTGCCTCCGACATGGATGTGTGTGATGTCCTTAGGTTAGTTAGGTTTAAGTAGTTCTAAGTTCTAGGGGACTGATGACCACAGATGTTAAGTCCCATAGTGCTCAGAGCCATTTAGAACCAAAAACCGAGCGAGGTGGCGCAGTGGTTAGACACTGGACTCGCATTCGGGAGGACGACGGTTCAATCCCGCGTCCGGCCATCCTGATTTAGGTTTTCTGTGATTTCCCTAAATCACTCCAGGCAAATGCCGGGATGGTTCCTCTGAAAGGGCACGGCCGACTTCCTTCCCTAATCCGATGAGACCAATGACCTCGCTGTCTGGTCTCCTTCCCCAAAACAACCAACCAACCAAAAAAAACTTTCTTCTATTTCCGCAATTTTCATCTGTTTTGGTGAAGAGAATTAATTTAAGAGAATTAATTTTTTGTAACCGTCACTCAGTATATCTTGTGTGAGGGATGATATAATATATCACCGCAATTCTTGATCGATATATCGCAAGGAGAAGTGACCCGTCCGATAGACGAGTGCCTTAACACGCCGCTTCTGGGATTCTGGGAAGAGGAGTGGAAGGAGAGGAAGAAGAAGAAGGAAAGAACCGCTTCGAGACGTGGTGCTATGTCTATTTACGATATTAACTGGATTTTCATGTTGTGCATTGAGCTTGTGGCATTCATTATAGATTTAATTGAGTCCGTGGTCAAGGTTCTATTAAGAGTAACTTGATACAAAACATTTCAAATCAGATTAATCAACGACACTCTCACGCTTTTCATTTCGATTCTTATCGCGCAACAGCTGTGAGAATATCAGAAGAAACAATGCTCCTAAAAAGGTAAGATTTTACCAGAGATGTTCAGTACCACGAAATACCGGCTTATTGCAACCAGGCACGAGAAGAAACCTTTAATTTTCTCTCGTCGTGAGTGTAATCTCGATCGACAAGCTTGGCTGCCGCCATTACTGAAGCCAGCAAAAAAAAAAAAAAAAATTCTTGGATCACGCACAGCGGCTGCCTGTGCACTTTTCAGCACTATCTCGCGGATACTGGAAACCAGACGCGTCCAGATCCGATACGCTAAATAACGCTAGTGTATAGGTGCTGAGATCGAAGTTACGCTATTCGAAATCCGGTGGTGTAAGAGGTTTTCATCTTTGGGATTTTGTGCACGAGAGAAGAGGTGGTGTCGCGAAGTTTCTGTTCACCAGACTGTGTGGCACTGTTCTGCCTTGAATCCCAAATCCCCCCGCAATGTCTGGTTGAGTGATACTGTCGCCTGAGCTCCATACATTGGCTGTGGACAATAAGATCGGCGGGCCATTGGTGTTATTCGATAGGAGGATCTACACAGCTACACTGGAGACGGGAAGTCGTTTTGAATAGAATGGCTTGACAACTACACTGAAGGAAAAAAAACGCAAAACCAAACAATAGTTAACGTTGAGTAATGAAATTTCGGGAATACATTTGTCTAGGTAACATGGTTAAGTCATTAATAATTGCAAGATCACAGGTTATTGTCAGCAGGGGATAAGCCGCTGCAAAAATTAAATACGGGTACAGTAATAACTGGTGTAACCGCCAGAGTGTTGAATGCAAGCATGCAAACGTGCGTGAATTGTGTTGTACAGGTGCCGGATGTCAGTTTGTGGAATGGACTCCCATGCCTGTTGCACTTGGTCGGTCAATACTGGGACGATTAGTGCTGCTTGTGGATGACGCTGGAGTTGTCATCTGATGATGTCGCATATGTGCTCGATTGGAGACAGATCTGGTGTCGAGCAGGCCAAGGCAACATGTCGACATTTTGTAGCGCATGTTGGATTACAGTAGCGGTGTGTAGGCGAGCGTTATCCTGTTGGAAAACACCCTCTGGAGTGCTGTTCGTGAATGGCAGCACAACAGGTCTTATCACCAGACTGACGTATAACTTTGCAGTCAGGATGCGTGGGATAACCACGAGAGTACTCCTGCTGTCATACGAAATCGTACCTCAGACCATAACCCCAGGTGTAGGCCCAGTCTGTCTAGCAGGCAAACAGCTTGGTTGCAGGTCCTCAAGAGGCTTCCTTCTAACCAACACACGGCCATAACTGGCACCGAGGCAGGATCGAGTGTCATCAGAAAACACAACAGACCTCCACCCTGCACTGAGCTCTCGCTTGACATCGGTGACGTCACAAATGGCGGTGGTTTGGAATCAGTGGAATGCACGCTTCAGAGCGTCTGGCTCGGAGCTGTCCTTGAAGTAACCGATTTGTAGCAGTTCGTTGTGTCACAGTGGTGCCAACTGCTGCTCAAATTGCTGCTGCAGATTCAGTACGATGCGCCAGAGCCAGACGCAGTAGATGATGATCTTCCACTCTGCAGTGTCACGTGGCCGTCCAGAGCCTGGGCTTCTTCCTCTGTTGCCAGAAATCCCGTATGGTGGCTACGTTCCTGCCAGTCATTGTGCAGTATCGCAGAAGGAATATTCGTTTCTCGTAACCCCATTACATGACCCCCATTTAAACTCAGTGGGGTGTTTATAGTGACGTCGTCGTCGTCACCTTAAAGGCATTCTTGACTAACATCAGCTCACAACGTCCAATCTCAAAGCTAACTCATACTCACGACTCTGCAGCGTGTATTTAAAGCTGCAGCGTGTATTTAAAGCAAACCCGATTTGCATTCTCATAGTGGCGTTACTAGCGCCACTCTTAGCGACTGGCGCGAAATTTGGACAGACCTCTTTCAGATGTAGAAACATTCCTACCAACTTTCGTCTATGTCGCACAACTCCTTCTTGGTATTACGTCTCTTTTTTCTTTTTTTTTCGCGTCAGTACATGTGGATACTGCGAAAAGTGGCACATAATGCTCCCTATTAACAGATGGTTAATTTAACGGAAATGAGCAGAAAAAATAGTCCTGTAATTTTCGAATACAATATTAATGGTGTACTGCTTCACACACTGACGTCGGTGAAGTATCTAGGAGTAACAATGCAAAGCGACATGAAATGGAAAGAGCACTTAAGAACGTTAGTTGGGAAGGTAATGGTTAACTGCAGTTTATTGGGAGAAATTTAGAAAAACGTAGTGCATATAGAACACTTGTGTGTCCTATTCCTAAGTACTGCTAGTGTGTTTGGCGTCCCCACCGTGTCGGTTTAATGGAGGAAATCTAAGCAGCTCAGAGGCGTGCTTATAGATTTGTTAATGGCAGCTTCGATCACCACTCAAATGGGATTCCGTAGAGAGAAGATGAAGTTCTTTTCGCGAAACGCTATTGACAAAATTTAGAAAACCGGCATTTTCAATAGACTGCATAACGATTCTACTGCCACCAACGGACATCTCGCGCAATGACCGCAAAAGCAAGATAAGAAAAATTAGGGCTCGTACGGAAGCACGTAGGTAGTCGTCTTTTCCTCGCTCTATTTTCAAGTGAAGCAAGAAAGGGAGTGGCTGTTAGTAGTACAAAGGATCCTCCGACGTGCACGGTATGGTGGCTTGCCGAGTATGTGTATTTATGTAGATCAGCAGGGGCATTTACTCCTGTTTTGGGTAAGTGATATTCCTTAGGTCATTATGCAAAAGAGCTGCATGCCCTCCGGAAGAATAATGGCTTTAGTTTCCCCTTGCTTCCTGTGCTTCGCAGGACCAAACAGCTAAGCCTGAGCTAATGTTACAAGGCCACATAAGTAACTCATCCATACTGATGCCCCTACACGCTATCAATTTCATTTGTCAATTTTGCGCGATCGGTAATAGGTGCTAGGCCTACAACTTTGCTTCCGCCGTTTTTTCTCGAAATTCTGGGCTTTATTGTGAAAACCTTACAAAAAAATATGGTTCATAGTACTGCCCATAGCTGGCCACTACGTTCTCCCATCTTTCGGATAGCATATGAATCCAGTGACGGATGAACTGGGCGTCATTTGTGGGGATCCATGGCTCTAAACACTATGGGACTTAACTACTGAGGTCATCAGTCCCCTAGAACTTAGAACTACTTAAACCTAACTGACCTAAGGACATCACACACATCCATGCCCGAGGAAGGATTCGAACCTGCGACCGTAGCGGTCGCGCGGTTCCTGACTGTAGCGCCTAGAACCGCTCGGCAACTCCGGCCGGCCGGGGATCCATGAATCGATTCAATTTTGCACTTGTTCATGTGATCGGAAGTGCTGGTCAGCCAGACTGTATGCCACTGATCGAAAAAGGTGGTAGTCAGAGAGAGCAACAAATGGAGAATGCGGCGGGAGGGATAGGACTTCTCATTTCAACGTTTCCATGTATATTTGGAAGGGTTTTGCGACATGGGGTCGAGCACTGACATGCTGCAAAATTACCTTTACGTGTCTAACGCTGTATTGTGGCCGTTTGTGTTTCAGTGCTGGACTCCAACGCATCAATTGTTTTCGATAATGATGTCCTGTCACTGTCTTCGTCTGTGTCAGTAGCTACGAAAACGTTTTGTCTTCCCCCGCCATGCCGGTCTTCGACATCAAAATCACCGTTCTTAAGGCGTTGAAAACATTCTCCGCACGTCCTTCCACTAATAGTTCCCTCATCATTGCTCTTTCCCAGCACTTCAAGAGCCACAGCCACAGATTTCTTCATGTTGAAGTAGAAGATTAAAACTTCCCGCAAATCGCGAGAAATGGATACGTAAGTTGACGTACTTAATCGAGAATAACCTTATGATGCAATTACAAATTGACTAATATTTTTATGGCATTGTGTTTACAGATGCCTAAGCTTATTGTATTACACCTACAACCAACCACTTGAACCCCACTTGCCGCTACTGCCGTCTGTTGCAAAACAGCGGAAGCAAAGTTGTAGACTTAATATTTTAGTCAAGTTTTAACTCACCATTGCAATCACCAGTGCACATTTATTCAGTTATGATATCTATGAAAAGACATTTCAGTAACTAATGTGTTGTACACTTAAATGATAGTTTCATATGCAACAAAACAGTACTCTCACGCTTTTTGCAATGAAATCGTTTTTCACTTTCGCAAACAAAACAGTATTGCAACTTATTAACCAACGTATTTTGTCACAAATGACTGTCCTTCGAAGATAGATTACTGTATTTGTGTTTACTTTTGTGTATATAAGGAAATGTAATGGTAAGACAGAGATTTAGGAACCAGGTTTTAAATTGTAAGACATTTCCAGGGGCAGATGTGGACTCTGACCACTATCTATTGGTTACGAACTGTAGATTAAAACGGAAGAAACTGCAAGAAGGTGGGAATTTAAGGAGATGGGACCTGGATAAACTGAAAGAACCAGAGGTTGTACAGAGTTACAGGGAGAGCATAAGGGAACAATTGACAGGAATGGGGGAAAGAAAAACAGTAGAAGAAGAATGGGTAGCTCTGAGGGATGAAGTAGTGGAGGCAGCAGAGGATCAAGTAGGTAAAAAGACGATGGCTAGTAGAACTCCTTGGGTAACAGAAGAAATACTGAACTTAATTGACGAATGGAGAAAATATAAAAATGCAGTAAATGAAGCAGGCAAAAAGGAATACAGACGTCTCAAAAATGAGATCGACAGGAAGTGCAAAATGGCTAAGCAGGGGTGGCTAGAGGACAAATGTAAGGATGTAGAGGCTTATCTCACTAGGGGTAAGATAGATATTGCCTACAGGAAAGTTAAATAGACCTTTGGAGAAAAGAGAACCACTTGTATGAATATCAAGAGCTCAGATGGAAACCCAGTTCTAAGCAAAGAAGGGAAAGCAGGAGAGTGGAAGGAGTATGTAGAGGGTCTATACAAGGGCGATGTACTTGAGGACAATATTATGGAAATGGAAGAGGATGTAGACGAAGATGAAGTGGGAGATACGATACTGCGTGAAGAGTTTGACGGAGCACTGAAAGACCTGAGTCGAAACAAGGCCCTGGGAGTAGACAACATTCCATTAGAACTACTGATGGCCTTGGGAGAGCCAGTCCTGACAAAACTCTACCACCTGGTGAGCAAGATGTATGAGACAGGCGAAGTACCCTCAGACTTCAAGAAGAATATAATAATTCCAATCACAAAGATAGTAGGTGTTGACAGATGTGAAAATTACCGAACTATCAGTTTAATAAGTCACAGCTGCAAAATACTAAAGCGAATTCTTTACACACGAATGGAAAAACTGGTAGAAGCAGACCTCTGGGAAGATCAGTTTGGATTCCGTAGAAATATTGGAACACGTGAGGCAATACTGACCTTACGACTTATCTTAGAAGAAAGATTAAGGAAAGGCAAACCTACATTTCTAGCATTTGTAGACTTAGAGAAAGCTTTTGACAATGTTGATTGGAATACTCTCTTTCAAATTCTAAAGGTGGCAGGGGTAAAATACAGGGAGCGAAAGGCTATTTACAATTTGTACAGAAACCAGATGCAGTTATAAGAATCGAGGGGCATGAAAGGGAAGCAGTGGTTGGGAAGGAAGTGAGACAGGGTTGTAGCCTCTCCCCGATGTTATTCAATATGTATATTGAGCAGGCAGTAAAGGAAACAAAATAAAAATTCGGAGTAGGTATTAAAATCCATGGAGGAGAAACAAAAACTTTGAGGTTCGCCGATGACATTGTAATTCTGTCAGAGACAGCAATGGACTTAGAAGAGCAGTTGAACGGAATGGACAGTGTCTTGAAAGAAGGATATAAGATGAACATCAACAAAAGCAAAACGAGGATAATGGAATGTAGTCTAATTAAGTCGGGTGATGCTGAGGGAATTAGATTAAGAAATGAGACACTTAAAGTAGGAAAGGAGTTTTGCTATTTGGGGAGCAAAATAACTGATGATGGTCGAAGTAGAGAGGATATAAAATGTAGACTGGCAATGGCAAGGAAAGCGTTTCTGAAGAAGAGAAATTTGCTAACATCGAGTATAGATTTAAGTGTCAGGAATTCGTTTCTGAAAGTATTTGTATGGAGTGTAGCCATGTATGGAAGTGAAACATGGACGATAAATAGTTTGGACAAGAAGAGAATAGAAGCTTTCGAAATGTGGTGCTACAGAAGAATGCTGAAGATTAGATGGGTAGATCACATAACTAATGATGAACTATTGAATAGAATTAGGGAGAAGAGGAGTATGTGGTACAACTTGACAAAAAGAAGGGACCGGTTAGTAGGACATGTTCTGAGGCATCAAGCGACCACAAATTTAGCACTGGAGGGCAGCGTGGAGGGTAAAAATCGTAGAGGGAGACCAAGAGATGAATACACGACGTAGATTCAGAAGGATGTGGGTTGCAGTAAATACTGGGAGATGAAGAAGCTTGCACAGGATAGGGTAGCATGGAGAGCTTGATCAAACCATTCTCAGGACTGAAGACCACAACAACAACAACAACATATAAGGAAAAGTCTATCAGCATGAGCTATACTAGACTATTATACCAAGTGATTATCAAGTGATTGCTGTCTCATGTGAGCACTCAATTTCAGAAATACATACATTGTGAAGTGTGAAGATAACAGTGTAATGTCTTTGGCTCTGTGCTTCTTGTGTATTATCATATCGAATGTGAACGACCTTAGTATGTCTACTTTAGCGTTTATGTTTCCCCCTTTCATTCTCTCCCTATCCAGCGAGATGCGTTTTGAGATGTTTATTGAAGGTAAAGAAGGTACTGCAAAGTACACCGTTTGCTTACTTATCAGCCGCTTATCGTCCTTGAAGATAATGTGCTGACCTCAGAATCCGCCTGAATTGATTGCATTCGTGTGGAAGACGGTTCATACCGCCTCTGGCCATCCAAATTTACGTTCTCCCTAAATCGCTCCATTCAAATGCACGGCTGATTTCTTTCCCCATCCTTGACACAATTAGAGCTTGTGCTGCGTCTCTAATGACCTCAATGTCGACGGAACATTGAAACCAATCTTCCCTCTTTCTTTCCTGAATTGAGTGCACGCTTGGCCTATTTGTAACCTGTTATATTCAATTCCCCGCTGTCGTGGGTCTTTCATGATTTCGTCCATCTATCGCTTCCTTATTCTGCCAGCTGGGTTTGTTCCTTCCGGTATTCCAATTATCATTGCTTGGCTTGATGTTCAGACATAACTGCCATGTGGGAGGGAGCTGGTGTGGAGTGGAAGGATACTGGCCCACAAATTTTTTAACATATTTACTAAAACATAAAAATGATGCTAGGCAGTCCGAGCACCTAGCTCCGAAATTAAATCAATTGCCAACAACACAACCGTTGGTAGATATTGCATAACTTTCAGAAATGACTGAAATTTTACAAAATATTATTTGAGAACAAAAGTTAAAAAAAAATCAATATATGTTTAGCACAGAGATCTAATCAGATCATAAGTCTATAAACATTCATATTCCACATTACGAGTTTCAAAAACATATTGAAAATAGCTAACAAATCATTAACCTCAGCCATCCACTATCACGTGACTGTTTGCAGAGAATTAGAGAGAAGACCACTGGTTCCAAGGAAGCTGAATAACCTGACAACATTAAATTCAAAGATGACACAATTGGAAGTTGCAGAGCCAAGCAGTTTCTCTTTCTTCACGTAAGTGTGGATGGCGATCGCCACTAGAGAGATAGAGCTCTCAGTAACTGCGTTTATCGTACCCAGCCCTTTTTAGTTGGACCCACAATATAAACAAAAGATACATCAAGCTATCCTGTAGCATACGAACCACTATTTAACAGTTTCAACTTTTCGCGGCGTTAAATTTCGGGCTTGCAGCCGTGCAAATGAAATTTCTTCTTCTGATATTTCGGTCGCGTATTGTCCGGCCATCGTCAGAGAGAGTCGCAAGACTGACGACTTATTAAAACCATTGATAGGAAAATGTAGTCACCACATTCGTAATTCTGTGGATTTCTTCAGAGACTTAGAAATGTCAGGCTAAATAGTTCGGATGTTCAAATGGTTCAAATGGCTCTGAGCACTGTAGGACTTAACTGCTGAGGTCATGAGTCCTCTAGAACGTAGAACTACTTAAACCTAACTAAGCTAAGGACATCACACACATCCATGCCCGAGGCAGGATTCGAACCTGCGACCGTAGCGGTCGCGCGGTTCCAGACTGTAGCGCCTAGAACCGCTCGGCCACCCTGGCCGGCAGTACGGATGTGCTCGTTAGTTTTGACGTGGTATAATTATATACTAAGGTACCTTTAAAGTACTCTTTATCTCTTATCGGCCAACATTTTGATAAGAACATGTGTTTTTATCATCTTATTTTCGGTTTAATGGTGGATTTTATGAGCAAATTGATGGAGCTGCTATAGGGAAGCCCCCTGTCCCTTGTGGTAGCTAATTTATTTATGGAAGACTTCGAGGACAGCCCGCATCTCGTGGTCGTGCGGTAGCGTTCTTGCTTCCCACACCCGGGTTCCCGGGTTCGATTCCCGGCGGGGTCAGGGATTTTCTCTGCCTCGTGATGGCTGGGTGTTGTGTGCTGTCCTTAGGTTAGTTAGGTTTAAGTAGTTCTAAGTTCTAGGGGACTTATGACCACAGCAGTTGAGTCCCATAGTGCTCAGAGCCATTTGAACCATTTTTGAACTTCGAGGACAAGGCACTGGACTGAACGAGTTTTAAACCAACGGTCTTCTGGAGGACGACACAGGATGGTTGAATTACATCGATTTCTTGAGCATCTGAATTCTATTCATGCTAGTATAAAATTTACTATAGAAATAGACGGCTGCCACCCCTTTTTGAATGTTGTCGTTCGCCGTAAAGTTGATTGCACTCTAGGACATGCCTTATATCGTAAATCTACACATACAAATATGTATCTACACGTCAGTAGCTGCCATTACCCTTCACAGACCATAGGTTTCCTTAAGACTTTAGTGCATATGGCGCACTGTATATCCGATGAAGATAATTTGCAAGAAGAGTTCACATACCTCAAGAGCATTTTTAAAGCGAATGGATTTTCTCCGCAACAAATTCGTAGACCATTCAATGTAAAACCGCGAATGCAGGTATGTGATGAGGAAGAAGATAGTAATACCTTCAGACCAACTGCGTTTTTGCCCTATGTGGGTGCTCTTTCCTCGAAGTTACGCCGTATTCTCGAGAAACATTGTGTTAAGGTGATCTTTCGGCCTCCCACGAAGATTGCAGCTTTACTCGGCTCTGTAAAGGACGATTTATTGCTTCGTAAGTCGGGTGTGTATCATATTCCTTGCGGAAATTGTTTGAAGTCATACGTAGGCCAAACAACACGCACCTTTCATGAGAGATGTGTGGATCATGGAAGATACACACGCTTATCACAACCAGACAGGTGAGCTATGGCCGAACATTGTATCGATACAGGGCATTCCATGAACAACAGTGATGTGAAGATTCTAACATCCACCTCTTCCTTTTTGGATTCTGTCTTCAAGGAAGCTGTATAGATTAGTTAATAATAATTAAATAAGTAGAGATAATGGTTTTAATTTGGACAGAGCGTGGAGTTCGGCTCTTGGGAAAATTAAACTGCAATGAAGTCGTCATGGTGTCATCGCCGCCGAACATACATCGATAAGCGAATCGAATGTCTGTGCGCCTTCGCCATAGGCGTATGTAAGCGATCTCTTTGTTGCCGACAAGCTTCTGCGACTCGCAGGCACGTACCGCCGCGATGGAGCATACACTATGTGCTCAAAAGTATCCGGACACCTGTCTGAAAATGACTTAAAAGTTCGTGGCGCCCTCCATCGGTAATGCTGGAATTCAGTATGATGTTGGCCCACCCTTAGCCTTGACGACAGCTTCCACTCTCGCAGACATGCCTTCAATCAGGTGCTGGAAGGTTTCTTGGTAAATGATAGCCCATTCTTCACGGAGTGCTGCACTGAGGAGAGGTATCGATGTCGGTCGGTGAGACCTGGCACAAAGTCGGCGTTCCAAAAGATGCCAAAGGTGTTCTATAGGATTCAGGCCAGGACTCTGTGCAGGCCAGTCTATTACATGGATGTTATTGTCGTGTAATCACCCCGCCACAGGCCGTGCGTTATGAACAGATGCTCGATCGTGTTGAAAGATGCAATCGCCATCCTCGAATTGCTCTTCAACAGTCGGAAGCAAGAAGGTGCTTAAAACATCAATGTAGGCCTATGCTGTGATAGTGCCACGCAAAACAACAAGGGGTGTAAGCCCCCTCCATGAAAAACACGATCACGCCATAGCACCACCGCTTCCGAATTTTACTGTTGGCTCAAATACAAATGGCTCTAAGCACTATGGGACTTTACATCTGAGGTCATAAGTCCCCTAAACTTAGAACTACTTAAACCTAACTAACCAAAGGACATCACACACATCCATGCCCGAGGCAGGATTCGAACCTGCGACCGTAGCAGCAGCGCGGTTCCGGACTGAAGCGCCTAGAAGCGCTCAACCACAGCGGGCGGCTTACTGTTGACACTACACACGCTGGCAGGTGACGTTCACCGGGCATTCGCCATACCCACACCCTACCATCGGATCGCCACATTGTGTGCCGTGATTCGTCACTCCACACCACCTTTTTCCACTTTTCAATCGTCCAATGTTTACGCTCCTTACACCAAACTGGGAGTCGTTTGGTATTTACCGGCGTGATGCGTGGCTAATGAGCAGCCGCTTGACCATGAAGTCCAAGTTTTCGCACCTCCTGCCTAACTGTCATAGTATTTGCAGTGGATACTGAGGCAGTTTGGAATTCCTGTGTGATGAACTGGATAGGTGTCTGCCTATTACACATTACGACCTCTCCAACTGTCGGCGGTCTCTGTCAGTCAACAGACGAGGTTGACCTGTGCGCTTTTGTGCTGTACGCGATCCTTCACGTTTCCACTTCACTATCACATTGGACGTGGTGGACCTAGGGATGTTTAGGCGTGTGGAAATCTCGCGTACAGTCGTGTAACGCAAGTGAAACCCAATCAGCTGACCACATTCGAAGTCCGTGAGTTCCGCGGAGAGCCCCATTCTGCTCTCTCGCGATGTCTAATGACTACTGAGGTCGCTGATATGGAGCACCTGGCAGTAGGTAGCAGCACAATGCACCTATGAAAAACGTATGTTTCTAGGGGTGTCCGGATACTTTTGATCACGTAGTGTATAAGGCCGCGCTTGGAACCTTGTCGACAGTTTTGCGACCCACTCTGAGTGTGGTCGGACGATATGCGGCCGAAATATCAGTGGAAGAAATTAAATTTCCGTGGCTGCATACCCGAAATTTAATAGACACTAATTATCAGTTCGCATTTACAGCACAAATATACATCGTAAATAGAATTAAAAAAGCGAACATTGCTCATGAAGCCCACGATTTCAAAATAAACAACAAATTTTAATTATAGGTGCGGCCAAACTTAGTCAACACCACTACTTCAGTCACATTCGCAGAAACATAACTTAAGTGAGATCATTTAAAGTACTTGTGAATGAAAATGTTTACGTTACACGATGGATAACTATAGTACTTTTAAAATAAGTTGCGACTTTTGACAGTTCAGTACGGAGAGAGTGGAGGGGAGCGTAGTTTCCAGCGTGTGCAGGTGACCACAGTATAATGCCAATCCTATTCGGCGCGGAATCTGGCAGGGTCGTTTGACTGCGTGAACAGCCGGCCATCCGATCTGCGATCTTTCTGAAACGATTTTCAAGAAACTATTCGGTAGTAAACTCTCATTCTTCCACATTTTATAGTTTAATTCGTCAGCTTTGTGATGAACGGCGTATCATTCCGTTAATGGTCATGATCGTTGCGATGTTTCAATAATACGTAAACTAATGCAAGAAATTCTTAGTTTGCAGTGAAAAACAGGTGTCGCTATGAATTTGTGTGTGGTGCGTGTTAGGTTAGACGTTCGTGTGGATTAAATGTAGGTAACATATTGAATTATTCTTTATATTTGTAAGGATCCAGCAGTCTGTTTCCAATCTCGAGAAAATGGAATAAATGTAAAGCGCTCCTTCACGAAATCGTGTCGGTGAAACAGCTAGAATGAAATACTCGTAAATTCTTCGCACCTTTTAAATGTTTTGAGATATCGAAACAAGATCTTGGCAAATGATACTGCGCAGAGACGAGAGTGTTTTGCCATATGATTAATGTGCGAAACTTACATATCTACCGCTATTTTCAGGAGACTACAGATTTTTTCAATCAAATAATGTAATTAATGAGGGCGATCGGTAGCTGGTTAAACGAGAACTGCTGTGGATTTTGTAACAATATAAGAAGTGAAGTTACACGTTTATTTTTATACTGAGAATGATCTGTTTTGTAAACTATTGACCTTACTTGCACGCAGTTGTTAGTTTAACAATACACTATTTCAGTATTCTGTCGCAATTTCAACTGCGTTACAATTTAGTGAGATGAATATTTCTAAATTCTGCCGTGTTCTGACAAAAGAAGCAGATATTAACATAGCAACAAGAGAAGTTACGTATTCCTCAGAAATAGTCACAGTCCTTCATGAATGGCTCCTCAACTACCGTCCTGGTATGACTGACAACTCAAGACCTGTCCTGTCGTGTATCATTTGCAGTAGCTTCTTTTGTCAGAATTTCAACATCAATGACCGTAAACGTCTTGCTGGTTTTAGCCACAGTACTTTTCATCTTAGGCCCATATACTGTCAGTCGGATTGAAATGTGCTTGATACGGAGGAAGCATATTGAAACTATGCGCATTACCGTTAGCCATTTCGTCGACCTTGTAGCATGGAGTTTTGACTTGTACAATACTGTTCCATTAACTTCGCCTTTTACACGCTACGTTAAACTTTATCTCATGGAACATTTCTTTGTACCCAGAGCAAAATATCAGCTTTTGTCCACTGCGGTGTTGAAGCTATGTGCATCGCAACAGCGTGTTATGGGTATTGTCCGTTACTATTGTCGAATTGCGAGGAATGTTTTGCAACAGAACGTTGTCTTGTCAGCCAGTGAACGTGTTCTTGGACGACAATTTTATTGCACATCCCGTATTCAGATGTATTGCACTGTTGTTATTAATGCAACGCCAACACGAAACACTTGTTCACAATACCTGATGTCTACAGAACATTTCAAAGCGAGAAAATACGACTCTATAAAGAGAGCTGACAAACGTTGATGTGTGTCACTATGTGGTAATTAATGTTTATTCATGGTGTGGCAACAGGGCCGCTTTACCATCCGAACCGCTAGCGGCGTGGTAGCGAAAGCCGGCTCGCCATTGTTGTTACCTGGGCAGCGGTGTCTCGTCCCCCTCCGCTCAGCCAAACGTGAAAATTGCTACATCACGAAGATAACGTGCTACAGACGCGAAATTTAACCGACAGGAAGAAGATGCTGTGATATGTAAATGATTAGCTTTTCAGAGCATTTACACAAGGTTGGAGCCGGTGGCGACACCTACAACGTGCTGACATGAGGAAAATTTCCAACCGATTTCTCATACACAAACAGCAGTTGACCGGCGTTGCCTGGTGAAACGGTGTTGTGATGCCTCGTGTAAGGAGGAGAAATGCGTACCATCACGTTTCCGACTTTGATAAAAGTCGGATTGTAGCCTATCGCGATTGCGGTTTATCGTATCGCGACATTGCTGCTCGCGTTGGTCGAGATCCAATGACTGTTAGCAGAATATGGAATCGGTGGGTTCAGGAGGGTAATACGGAACGCCGTGCTGGATCCCAACGGCCTCGTATCACTAGCAGTCGAGATGACAGGCATCTTATCCGCATGGCTGTAACGGATCGTGCAGTCACGTCTTCATCCCTGACAGATTGGGATGTTTGCAAGACAACAACCATCTGCACGAACAGTTCGACGACGTTTGCCGTAGCATGGACTATCAGCTCGGAGACCATGGCTGCGGTTACCCTTGACGCTGCATCACAGACAGGAGTGCCTGCGATGGTGTACTCAACGACGAACCTAGGTGCACGAATGGTGAAGCGTCATTTTTTCGGATAAATCCAGGTTCTTTTTACAGCATTATTAATGATGGTCGAATCCGTGTTTGGCGACATCGTGGTGAACGCACATTAGAAGCGTGTATTCGTCATCGCCATGCTGGCGTATCACCCGGCGTGATGGCATGGGGTGCCATTGGTTACGCGTCTCTGTCACCTCTTGTTCGCATTGACGGCACTTGGACAGTGGACGTTACATTTCAGATGTGTTACGACCCGTGGCTCTACCCTTCATTTCATCCCTGCGAAACCCTACATTTCAGCAGGATAATGCACGACCGCATGTTGCAGGTCCTGTAAGGCCCTTTCTGGATACAGAAAATGTTTGACTGCTGCCCTGGCCAGCGCAGTCTGCAGATCTCTCACCAATTGAAAACGTCTGGTCAGTGGTGGCCGAGCAACTGGCTCGTCACAATACACCAGTCACTACTCTTGATAAACTGTGGCATCGTGTTGAAGCTGCATGGGCAGCTGTACCTGTACACGCCATCCAAGCTGTTTGACTCAATGCCCAGGCGTATCAAGGCCGTTATTACGGCCAGAGGTTGTTGTTCTGGGTACTGATTACTCAGGATCTATGCACCCATCATTGACCAGGCGTTTTGAGTTGGTGAGAGATCCGGGGAATTTGCTGGCCAGGGCAGCAGTCGAATATTCCCTGTATCCAGAAAGGCCCGTACAGGACCTGCAACATGCGGTTGTGCATTGTCCTGCTGAAATGTAGGGTTTCGCAGGGATCGAATGAAGGGTAGAGCCACGGTCGCAACACATCTGAAATGTAACGTCCATTGTTCAAAGTGCCGTCAATGCAAACAAGAGGTGACAGAGGCGTGTAACCAATGGCACACCATACCATCACGCCGGGTGATACGCCGGTATGGCGATGACGAATACACGCTTCCAATGTGCGTTCACCGCGATGTCGCCAAACACGGATTCGACCATCATGATGCTGTAAACAGAACCTGGATTCATCCGAAAAAATGACGTTTTGCCATTCGTGCACCCAGGTTCGTCGTTGAGTACACCATCGCAGGCGCTCTTGTCTGTGATGCAGCGTCAGCGTCAAGGGTAACCACAACCATGGTCTCCGAGCTGATAGTCCAAGCTGCTGCAAACGTCGTCGAACTGTTCGTGCAGATGGTTGTTGTCTTGCAAACGTCCCCATCTGTTGTCTCAGGGATCGACACGTGGCTGCACGATCCTTTACATCCATGCGGATAAGATGCCTGTCATCTCGACTGCTAGTGATACGAGGCCGTTGGGATCCAGCACGGCGTTCCGTATTACCCTCCTGAACCCACCGATCCCATATTCTGCTAACAGTCATTGGATCTCGACCAACGCGAGCAGCAATGTCGCGATACGATAAACCGCAATCGCGATAGGCTACAATTCGACCTTTATCAAAGTCGGAAACGTGATGGTACGCATTTCTCCTCCTTACACGAGGCATCACAACAACGTTTCACCAGGCAACGCCGGTCAACTGCTGTTTGTGTATGAGAAAACGGTCGGAAAATTTTCCTCATGTCAGCACGTTGTAGGTGTCGCCACCGGCGCCAACCTTGTGTGAATGCTCTGAAAAGCTAATCATTTGCATATCACAGCATCTTCTTCCTGTCGGTTAAATTTCGCGTTTGTAGCACGACATCTTCGTGGTGTAGCAATTTTAATGGTCAGTAGTGTAGATGAACGAGATAGCTACATTAACTTAAAATCAACGGATACAAGAGTAACGCTGTCAGTGGCAGCCTAGAAATATTAGAGTAAAATTCATGGCTAAAAATAAATGACTCAAATGGAATGACATTTTCTGTCCATTAATTTCTCATTTCCTTGACAACATTTGGTTGTGTTATCATTTCGTACAGTTTTCTTCAGCGATCGCTACCTCGCACCGCACCAAAGATTATGCACAAAATTTTTCGTTCAGACATTAAAAGTTTGCGTCGTCCACTTTTATGGTACTAGAAGTCTCTGTTTCTATGTAATGACAAAGGGACTCTTATTGCAATATATGTCTTGGGTCTCAAGTGCCAAGTTATTGCGATCGTTAAACTACGTGCCCAGATACTTGAAGCTTTCTCGCTAACCAAACTCGAATCTCTAACATGCAGTTGGGTCCCTCTGCACTGCTTCTCCAAATAGCACTATGACTTAGCCTTCACACCATATATTTTCAGAACGACTGTGGTCGCATTTTGAGCAAGGTCATTCACAGTTTCTACCATATCAGCTTCGGATATTCCAGGGCTGCGATATCATTATATTTTTTCATTCAGATTGACATCCTGTTCTGTTAGATGGTGCAAAAAAAAAAAAAAAAAAAAAAAAAAACCGCACTCTAATAACGACTCTCACTGTCAGTAGAATCTGTAAATATAAGGATATCAAGCAAGACCATTATGATTTGATTTGACAAAGATGGAATCTCTGAGCACGTCTTATATAACTGTTACATTAGATCGATGAAATTAACAGCTCACTTGTTGTTGAAAATTATATCTGCCTAGGCGTTTCGGGCATAGCCCATCATCAGAACATCTGTTAAATGGAACATAATTGCCATGGTAGTTCTAAGTTCTAGGGGACTGATGACCACAGATGTCAAGTCCCGTAGTGCTCGGAGCCATTTGAACCATAATTGCCATGAAAGAGCAAGCACAATGTGTACATGACATTGAGAGGAAAAATATTTAAAAACATTTACAATTAAGTTTACATACCATATAAAATGCATAAATGCGTAATATTGTCTCATATAGTTACATCGCATCTGATGGCGTGCTGCTGTTTGAAAAACTACACTCTAAGGCAAAATGGCGACGCACAACGAAGGAGTTATTCGAATGGAACCGAATTTGATAGATGTGATGTACATGTACAGATAAGCAAATGACTACAATTTCAGAAAAATTGTACGATTTATTCAAGAGAAAGAGCTTCATTTATTCAAAAGAAAGAGCTTCACAACTTGAGCAAGACAATAACGCGTTGGGCAACCTCTGGGTCTTATGCAAGCAGTTACTGGGCTTGACACTGATTGATACAGTTGTTGAATATCCTTCTGAGAGATATCGTACCAAATTTTGTCCAACTGGTGCTTTAGCTAGTCAAAGTCCCTTGCTGTTTGGAAGGCCCTCCCCATTATGCTCCAAATGTACTCCTTTGGGAGGAAATCCGTCAACCTTGCTGGCCAAGGTAGGGTTTGGCAAACACGAAAACAGGCACTAGAAACTCCCGTCGTGTCGGTGAGGGGGGGGGGGGGGGGCGGGGCGGGGCGGAAGGAGGACATCATCTTACTGGAATGTAAGCCCAGGATTGTTTGCCATGAAGGACAACAAAACGGGGCTGAGAAGCAAGAAAACGGAGCGGAGCATATCGTACTATCAGAACGGTGCCGCGGATAACAACCAAAAGGTTTCTGCTTTGAAAAGAAATGGCACCACAGACGATTACTCCTGGTTGTCTGGCCGTATGGTGGTAGAGTCAGGTTGGTATCCTGGGCGTCTCCAGACGCCGTCTTCGGCCTGGAATCTCCTTGACTGGAGCAGAGTTGTCTTCAGTGATGATTCCCGCTTCAAACTGAGCCCCGATGTCCAGCAACGACGTGTCAGGAGGCATACCGAACAGCGGTAGGTCACTTAGGAGAGTGGACAGATTCCAAGAAAAAAGCCTTTGTGTTGGAAATTAGGAAAGTGGAAACGGCATATCAATTAACAAAGAGTGTCTACAACAAGAAATAGATATCTAGTAACAGTAAGACGCAAAATTACGGCACACCGGATGCCGAGTGTGACGCACAATGCCCTGCTACGAATAAAAAAAAAATCGTATAGGCAAATTAAAAAAAAAAAATAATAAAAGCTGGCCAGATGCGACTAGCACTTGCGCTCTGAAGGTTCCGCACAAACTTAATTATGTATACAGACAGTTCATCCATTTCGGGAATCGAGAATCTCGAAGATTTTTCCTGTTATCGGCGTTGATACTGGCAACGTATCGGTCCCGGGATTTCCAAGACTTTCGAGGATGTTTTAACTTCAAGTTTGAAATCGGATAACAATTGATAAAACAGATATTTCTCGTGTGATTTAATTACAATTTAACAATTTTCAGATTTTTTCCTTGTATTGTGTAGCCCTGCTTCTTCTAAATTTCATGATTCTAGGTTTTAATGAGTGAGTTTGCGAGTATTAAAGTCTGTGATATAAATGACTGTACCTTTGACTGCACTGAGTTAGCTCATCTTAGGTCAGTCAAAACAAATAGTGAATTTAGAAGTCGACATTACTGTGAACTGTATACACATGGAGAAAAAAATGACAAACTATATCCTACTGCCACATTGTTCATATGAGACCTGAAGGTTTGAGCAACCATGTCTTCCGCTACTTTTTCACTTAAAGACCAAGAGAACACGTCTGCATATAAAAAAGGACGTGCAAGAAGTTTGAATAACACGGGAGGATTTACAGATATATATTCCGTTCAAGAAGAAACTCCTAGATCATCTTGGTTTCAAAGAGAAGCCAAAAGTTAAAACTTGCAATACGAGGACAAAAGGGAAGAAGGAACTGCATGTGAATCTATTGCGGGGGTTTATTGGGCTAAAGTTACAGGGTGACAATTATTGAACTATATGAAAAAAAACGTAAATTAGGTACAACACTTTATTCAACGTGTAAACGTCACTACAGATATTCGTTAAGGTTACGACATGTTCAATATGCGTACCATCATTGGCGATGATGTGGCGCTGACGAATAGCGACATTCTGCATAACCCACTGAAGTGTCGGAACATCGATGCTATCGATGACCTCCTGAACGGCTGTTTTCAGCTTTGCAATGGTTTTGGGGCTATGGCTGTGCGCCTAGTCTTTAATACAGGGTGATTCAAAAAGAATACCACAACTTTAGGAATTTGAAACTCTGCAACGACAAAAGGCAGAGCTAAGCACTATCTGTCGGCGAATTAAGGGAGCTATAAAGTTTCATTTAGTTGTACATTTGTTCGCTTGAGGCGCTGTTGACTAGGCGTCAGCGTCAGTTGATGCTAAGATGGCGACCGCTCAACAGAAAGCTTTTTGTGTTATTGAGTACGGCAGAAGTGAATCGACGACAGTTGTTCAGCGTGCATTTCGAACGAAGTATGGTGTTAAACCTCCTGATAGGTGGTGTATTAAACGTTGGTATAAACAGTTTACAGAGAGTCCTACGAAAAAGGTTAGTTATGAAACCTGAACGTCAACTACCCGAGGCCATGGATCGGCCGCCAGGCAGCCCGTGACAGAGCACTTCATCACTGGCCTCCAAGAAGCCCTGATCTTCCCCCCTGCGATTTTTTCTTATGGGGGTATGTTAAGGATATGGTGTTTCGGCCACCTCTCCCAGCCACCATTGATGATTTGAAACAAGAAATAACAGCAGCTATCCAAACTGTTACGCCTGATATGCTAAAGAGAGTGTGGAACGAGTTGGAGTATCGGGTTGATATTGCTCGTGTGTCTGGAGGGGGCCATATTGAACATCTCTGAAATTGTTTTTGAGTGAAAAAAAACCTTTTTAAATACGCTTTGTAATGATGTATGACAGAAGGTTATATTATGTTTCTTTCATTAAACACGCATTTTTAAAGTTGTGGTATTCTTTTTGAATCACCCTGTATATCCTCAGGAAAAGGAGTCGCATGTATTCACATCCAGAGAACATGGTGGAAAATCCAGGGCTATGCAAGTGGCCTCTGGTTACCCTGAGCCAGAATGTGGTCTTCAAAGTGCTCCTCCAGAACATCAAAACACTCTCCTACTTCGATGGGGTCGAGTTCCGTCTTATATGAACCACATCTTGTCGAAATCAGGGTAACTTTGGATAATATGGATGAAATCATCTTCCAAAAACGTCACGTACCATTCCGTAGTCACTGTGCAATCAATGAATATAGCACCGATTATTCCGTGACTGCACACAGTCATTCGTTGAGGAAGAAGAGACTATCACGAAGTGGGGATTCTCAGTCCCCCAAATGAGTCACTTTTGTTTATTGACGAACCCATCCAAATGAAAGTGGGCCAAACCATACAACGCATACTAATTCCTATCATACCCCACGGCCAACCATGAAGCTTGAACGTCCTAAGGCAAACTGTTCGGAAGTTATGACGATTTTATTCCATATAGTTCAATAATTGTCAATTTGTTAAGTCCAGGCGCAAAGTAAAGGAAAAATGCAGCTACAATACCGTGGTCCTTAGATGGCCAATGGGGCAAAACTTACTGTTATACACGCATAGGACGCTAGAGGACCAAGCGAACGTCTATTTGACACCTGTCTGTTTTCAGGCTCCACGTTTGTTTCATACTTCACTGTGCGTTTTCTTCCTTCCTTCCGACGAAGATTCTTCTGTGCTCAGTTTCTTGGCCTCTTGCCACACTTCCCACTTGAGTATTGAGTTGATGTTTGTATGCCTTGCATATCTGTTGTGAGGTTGTTATGGCAGCAACCATCATTTCTTTTCTGACACCGGTGATCCGCTTCATGTTCTTAATGCTTTCCGTGTACTCCAATATCTGTTTGGTTTGTCGGATATCCAGAATTCTCTTGGTATGCCCGTTAAATTAAATTATTGTTGTTGTTTTTAGTGGTGGTGGTAGTAGTAGTAGTAATTGTATAGTGCGCACACTTCTTCGTGGCAGGTTTAGCGAGGCTGTTTTTGAACGATGACTCGGTATGATACCGGCCGATGTCTGGCCTGTACTCTTTCGTTCACGACACAGCCGACATCACCATGGGATTGCGCGGTAGCCGTTGGCGAGCGCTTTGTGTTCTCCGCTTTACTCAGTGTGTGCGTGTTGCTCGTTGTTTTCTTTTCCCATTTTGAAGTCTGTGAAGAGACCAAACCTGGTCGATTACGGGGTTCGAGAACGACTCTGTCGACACCAGAAAAGACCGCTGATCCCCCTAAGGCGACGCATCAGTCCTGTTATTGCGAGAGTACAAATCACGGGTGTAGATTATCAGTACTGCGAGAGGAAGGCGGGCCTTGTTCCCATCGGACCGTTTCTCTCCCCCAAACGGTCTAAGTTCTCGTTCGTTTACACTCACGTTAAAATGTCCGCACTATAGCAGCAGCAGATAGCGTTATAGCGTAATCACGTTACCGTTAACTTCATCAAAGCAACGTGTGAACTACGATCCGTAGTGCATTGCGGATAATTTGTACTGAACTTTTGACGTTATTCGAAGCTTTATTTTCGCTACAAAGAAATGTGAATCATCATTTGTGCACCGTAACTGTGGTTTTGAAAAAACAATGTAGATTTTATATGCTCCACTAGAAGGAAGCCGCTTTTTGCATGAATGAAGTTGATTAGCTTGGAATGTTTTTGCAGGAGCAATATATAGGCTGAGCTGTGCCGTACCGTGCTGTGTGAGTGTCAGCTTGTCATTGTTCTGCGCAGGCGATGCGGTTCGGCGCCCGCCTGTTGTACACGGTGAGCCGGAGCAGGCGCTACCTGGCCGCCAGCGTGCTGCGGCTCATGAACACGCAGGTGAGTGGCTGGGCAAACCGCCCCGTGTGCTGCTGCCAGGCCCGTCTCTGCTGTTCCTTTCTAAATGATAACTGGCAACACCGCAAGCCAAACTGTACAGGACTCCCCACGAAAAACAAGCCCGAGTACAGACTCCTCAACCATTGTTGTTGTTGTTGTGGTCTTCAGTCCTGAGACTGGTTTGATGCAGCTCTCCATGCTACTCTATCCTGGGCAAGCTTCTTCATCTCTCAATACTTACTGGAACCTACATCCTTTTGAATCTGCAAAGTGTATGCATGCCTTGGTCTCCCTCTACGAGCCGGCCGAAGTGGCCGTGCGGTTAAAGGCGCTGCAGTCTGGAACCGCAAGACCGCTACGGTCGCAGGTACGAATCCTGCCTCGGGCATGGATGTTTGTGATGTCCTTAGGTTAGTTAGGTTTAACTAGTTCTAAGTTCTAGGGGACTAATGACCTCAGCAGTTGAGTCCCATAGTGCTCAGAGCCATGTGTCTCCCTCTACGAGTTTTACTCTCCACGCTGCCCTCCAATACTAAATTGATGGCCGGCCGCGATGGTCTAGCGGTTCTAGGCGCTCAGTCCGGAGCCGCGCGACTGCTACGGTCGCAGGTTCGAATCCTGCCTCGGGCATGGATGTGTGTGATGTCCTTAGGTTAGTTAGGTTTAAGTAGTTCTAAGTTCTAGGCGACTGATGACCACAGATGTTAAGTCCCATAGTGCTCACTGCCATTTGAACCATTTGAACTAAATTGGTGATCCTTTGATGCCTCAGAACATGCCCTGCCAACCGATCCCTTCTTCTAGTCAAGTTGTGCCACAAATTCCTCTTCTCTCCAATTCTGTTCAGTACCTCCTCGTTAGTTATGTGATCTACCCATCTAATCTTCAGCAGTCTTCTGTAGCATCACATTTCTAAAGCTGCTATTTTCTTCTTGTCTAAATTATTTATTGTCCATGTTTCACTTCTATACATGGCTGCACTCCATACAAATACTTTCAGAAAGCCGGCTGGGGTGGCCGAGCGGTTCTAGGTGCTACAGTCTGGAACCGCGCGATCGCTACGGTCGCAGGTTCGAATCCTGCGTCGGGCATGGATGTGTGTCATGTCCTTAGATTAGTTAGGTTTAAGTAGTTCTAAGTCTACGGGACTGATGACTTCACAGAAGTTAAGTCCCATAGTGCTCAGCGCCACTTGAACCATTTTTGAACTTTCAGAAACGACTTCCTGACACTTGAATCTATGCTCGATGTTAACAAATTTCTCTTCTTCAGAAACGCTTTCCTTGCCGTTGCCAGTCTACATTTTATATCCTCTCTACTTCGACCATCATCAGTCATTTTGCTCCCCAAATAGCAAAACTCATTTACTACTTTAAGTGTCTCATTTGCTAATCTAATTCTCTCAGCATCACCTCATTTAATTCGACTAAATTCCATTATCTTCGTTTCGCTTTTGTTGATGTTCATCTTATATCCTCATTTTAAGACACTGTTCATGCCGTTCAGCTGTTCTTCTAGGTCCTTTCCTGTCTCCGACGGCCAATTACGCATAGATAAACATGTAAAAATTAGATAATAAATAAATAAAAAATAAGGTAATGCAAAGATGTATAGGTACTGAATTGATCTTATCTTTTACATTACATTGTGTTTAATGCTGAAAATAATCTTGTATTTCAATGCACTTTTGCGCGTGCCCTAACATGCTAATAAATATTCATCAGCCAGAACATTATGACCACCAACCTACTATCGATATTAACCAGTCCAGGCGATAGCAGCTTCACCTGGCGAGAAACGACTGCGTGCTGTCCGTATGTAGAATGGGTATGGCGCGCGACCTATCTGAGTTTGACTGTGGGCAGTTTGTGATGGCCTGGAGGCTCGGCACGAGCATTTCGAAACTGCACGACTTGTCTAAACGTGGGGATGGGCGGTCACCCCTCACTACAGATGTCGGACGTCATGCACTAGTAAAGCAGGACAGACGGTCAGCTGTCGCGGAACTAACATCAGACTTTAATGTTTGGCAGAGTACAAGTGTGTCTGAACAGACAGTGCACAGAACACTCCTAACTAGCGGCAGCTGCTATGTAACAGCACAGGAGCACTTGAACATCCTAACTTTTGACACGTTGCGTATTAATTGGTTAATTTTCTTTGAATGCTGTTACACTTAACGTAGATGCCGTAATCTGAACTATACGTCACTTAATGTACTGCGCTGTGCTACATTGCTACTCCTCAAGTCTCCGTGAAAGCTGGCATCATGGCCGCGAGTACATCTTGATTTGTGCGTGTTTTAAGGAGCTTTGGCGCATGCGCAACTGGCTTGACGTGCTTGCCTTACGGATGAAATTCATACAGATTTGATGTACAATGTGCACGGTTCATGGAGTGCCCAACTAGTCCCTACTATTCAACTACAAGTTTACGACAATGCCATCAGGTGGGATCGCACTGCAGCAGACTTTTATCCCCTTGCTGTTGACATGAATCCCGCTAGGCGCTACCATATTCCTCAGAAATGTCAGTTCACCTACTACATAGATCGGACAGCAGTGTATGTTACACTTATAGCAAAACCTATCTTTTGGGTTTCTGAATGAGTTATAGTATACTAAGTTTTGAATTTATCATACAGTCACCCATTTGAGGCGGCGAGAGCCATACGCGAATACAGGATGGTCCATTGATAGTGACTGGGCCAGATATCTAACGAAATAAGCTTCAAACGAAAGAACTACAAACAACGAAACTCGACTAGCTTGAAGGGGGAAACCAGATGGCGCTAGTAGTAGAGGAACAACCTATGCATCAAGACACGCTGCATTGTTGCCGAATTTATTCAAGATGGCAGCGATGACGTCATCCAATATGGCGGCATGTAGACTTGGCAACATCGCATGACGTCACCCAAGATGGCGGATTTTGGCGGGAGAATAGTCCAATTGTGCTACATCCACTAACCTAAGTCTCCAGAAGAAAAAAAAATGGCGGGAAGTTTGAATTCCAACAGGATACTGCATGCAAAAAACCTTACTTTTCTTTATTATTATTTATTATCATTTATTAACATTCATTATCATTTATTAACATTCATTATCATTTATTATTATAGGCCTACCTCCACTAGAAAATTGCGCCAAATTCAAATTCCAACACGATATTGTCTCGAAAACTGTACTTCTATTTATTATTATCATTTATTCAAGATGTCTGATTTTCTCAGTGAGAAAGTCATTTTCTTTGTATCCATAACAAAAATCTTTCACAAGTTCAAATCCCAACACCATAATTGATCACATGTACGAGCTTTCTCCGTCACTTATCTTTTTTCACTGGTAGCCTATCATAATCACGTCAAATAATAAACTGCACTTATAGTAACGTAAGTCACGCCCTTTGATTTTGCAGGGGGGAAGGGACTGAAGATTTTATTTCAAGCAGTACAGTCAGCACTTGTTCTCCAACACAGTCAGCACACACATCGCAGTGCAGTCAGCACGAAGTCCGCGCTCCAGCTGAATTAGTTCAAATCCTCGCCACCACCTGGCCAGCGCGCGGAGACACTGCCTACGCCTGTCACGTGGGGCGTTCGGCCACTAGTGCGGTGGGCGAGCCCAGCGATCACTCCCACGTCGTAAACATGTTTTCGCTGGACAGGCTGGAACTTGCTGAGTTTGACATCACAGCGGCCCCTTGTCTGCTCACCACGTGTATTCGTCGCCTCCGCTCGTTTCCCGCCAAAATTGTCTGCCTTGGTGCTGAATCACACAACGGTCGACCGTTCGCTGCCACACTTTTGGTGCTAGGTTCAAACCTGTCGATGCCGACCGCTCACCGTCCACTACGTGTCCCTGTGCGAGCGAGAACGCAGTGCTACACTTTTGGCGGCAAAGTTTGCTCGACAGTGGAATCCGCCATGACTATATAACAGCACGTTTGGACCACACTAGAACGCCCACTAATTGACTTGCTCTCGCACGCGCGTAATACCTGTACAATCGCTGCGCCGCTGCCCCACTTATGTCACACACCCTCCATACACGCGACGGACGTAGCCTTCTGTAAATACCTGGAAAATGACTTTATTTCAGACATTACGGTCATGCATGTGTGTTCCAACTGATTTCTCCATGCTCACACAGCGAAACTCCAGAGCGCAGCTGACATTTTTTTCGAACAACTTATTTAACCATACACTATCTATGACGCTATCACAAAACACCAATCCCAGATGTGTCCTGGGCCATGCTGCACAGCCCACAGACACACACCCAATCATAATTTCAGTACACACTAGTGCAAAGTGCTACTAAATAATACATCACACAGATGTGTAGATACGCTCAGTACTCATAAACTACCGTAATAACGCATAGCAGAGCCCGCAGATGCGCTCGCAAAATAACTCAGCAGATGTGCGCAGGTACCCCCACTCTGCACCCTGCCCACAGGATCGTGAAGTCACCCATTCGTCTGATTTCAGACCTCGCACAGCCCCTGCTCGGCTTCCGCAAGCACGAGTTGGCGCGGTCAACGTGTTCGTCAGCAGTCAAAGCACACACATACGTCCGTCCAGGACTGCGATCCCGAGCCGCGACCACCGAATGCTGGTGAAAGTCAACTTTATATCAACGTAACATAATTCCAAAGCGCCGCCTCCATACGCTAGACACATCATAGCAGCACATGGCTTTACCTGCTATGATACTGTAGCACACTGCACATTGCTCCTCACACGACATTACACGGCCCTTTAACTAAACATAACTACACATCCCTGCTCTCGCCTCGTCACGTGACCAGCCATCTAAAACCTTCTCAATATTATTCTTACTTTACAACATTTTTTTAAAAAAATAAGATTTAATTTCCACCTTCCACCGCACCTAACCTCACACCTGTCCCACCATCAACATACGCAAACGTCCTCAACCCTATCTTGACACTCATATGTCACCCCACAATCCATGCCCCTTCAATCAATTTGCCATTCTCATCCCCTCTTTTCGAATTACAAACGTAGCCTCTATCTAAACACCAATCAACTCATCTTTCTTGCACTTTCAACAGTAAAATTAATTTTACACACACCCAGAAATACGAAACGCAATTAAAGAGTCAAACTTTTATACAGAGCATAAAGCACATACGACAATCCAGAAGCGGAGTGTGCACTGATATGAAACTTCCTGGCAGATTAAAACTGTGTGCCCGACCGAGACTCGAACTCGGGACCTTTGCCTTTCGCGGGCAAGTGCTCTGCCATCTGAGCTACCGAAGCACGACTCACGCCCGGTCCTCACAGCTTTACTGTCTCTGCAATATCCTTTCTTTCAGGTGTGCTAGTTCTGCAAGGTTCGCAGGAGAGCTTCTGTAAAGTTTGGAAGGTAGGAGACGAGATACTGGCAGAAGTAAAGCTGTGAGGACCGGGCGTGAGTCGTGCTTCGGTAGCTCAGATGGTAGAGCACTTGCCCGCGAAAGGCAAAGGTCCCGAGTTCGAGTCTTTGTTGGGCACACAGTTTTAATCTGCCAGGAAATTTCAGTTACATACGACAATATTCAAAGCCTGGTCCATATTTACCACCTCCACCTTCGATTAAATATTATTACCATTGCTGCAACATTCTGCCAGCGCTCGATTTGTACCTATTTTTCCGCTCTTAACTGTTATCACTATCTATAGATTGCATAAATTTCCACATAAAAAATGTCTCGCCGCGCCGTTTAGACGCCTATATCCGAACAGATAGCATCATTCAACTATCACTTGCTCTTATCTAATAACTCATCCATCAGGTCTGGGGGCAAGGTCATCCCTTTGTTTCTTTCTTTCAGCAGCAGACAGCTATATATATATATATATATATATATATATATATATATATATATATATATATATATATATATATACAGTGGTAGCTAAATTGCACCATCAACTTAACATCACCATTCGCGAAACATATCTTCAAATACGTAAACACACTTACTCAATTACACAGCGGTCCCACTGAGGACATGACCTGCAATATTACAGCTCTTAATCCAATAACCACCGAAACAAGTACTAAATGCTCAAACTAATCCCACAGCGCCTTACAGAGCGAGTGTCCGAGTGCCGCCGGCGGCATGTCAAAACCACATAGCTGTCCATCTAAACAGCCGTCCACTCAGCCCCAGGACCAGAATGCTGAAGTGGGCTCTCCCTATACCTGCTCTCCAGCTATTGTCTGACGACATACAGTGCACAAAAATGGATTCCTGAATAGCGCAGATCTCTATCTCCCCCTTGCATCTCCAACAGGACATGTAAACAGTGTCTCCCCCAGCCAGTGATCCCAACATCATTCACTCTTCACTCACAATTTCCACTCGCATATATAAAACCATATTCACTCCTGCCAAAACTCACTTAATAATAAAAAAGCATTCTCCCTTTCTAAGCATAGATGAGTATGCATTTATCTTCACCCATGCGATCTCTGCAATTTAAGTCAGAGAAAGACATATCTATTACCTTCTGCAACCTGTCTATAAACAGAACGATCTCAGTTACTACAACAGGACCTTGTTTTGACCATTCGCCTGAAATGCGCGCAATGTTGTACGCCTCAAACTAGGTACAAGTACAACAGATCCTCAACACCCTATCATCTTTATCCTCTAACATCAAACAGCGAAAAAGTCACGAAGACACCAATGTGATCCACCTCCAGTGCGGACAAACGGAATTCACAATACTCCCCCCCGAACAACTCAGAGTGCAACTGAAAGGTGGCTACACTGTGCCACTGCGCCAGAGATTGCGCCAAAGAGTACTATTAAGCCGCCTCCACAGTGATTGTCGAGAGCTCGTAGCAGTCAGTGATTGTCGAGAATTCATAGCAGTCAGTGCTTGTCGTGTCGTGAAGTCGGATCGAGATGTGGTAGTAAAGAGTGTTGTTCCATGTTTTATGCAGTTATTTGATGGGAGAGATAGCAGATGTTATTGTAATGAGTGCATTTCGTCAATATATATGAAGGTAAAATCCACAATGTTCTTTTATTAATTGTGTGTCTGAAATAATGCGTCACTACAGGTTCAGTCAACAAAGCATCTGGCTTGTGTTCTTGTATTAGAGTGAATTCTGGTTTTCTTGCGTAATTATAGTTTTTCTAATTTTCTTTTGTCACGTCAGCATAGTTGGTATTTAAAAATTCTTGTCTTGTTGGAAAAGAACCGTGCCAGATGTGGACGTTGAGTCACACTCCCACATACAGAACAGTTACTCTTGTGCTTATTGGTGTTGTAGGTTTTATAGTTGCTGGGGACTTAATTAATTAACTGTGTTTACGAAAATTTTCTTACATTGTTTGTTGCAGTCAGATAGCGTAATAATTTTAGTCAGGGCCAACCGATTACGAGACACAGCGTAATCGGACAGACAGCTACTAAAATATTTTCAATCATATATATTTAATTAAGCCCCCATGCACGTGGCGACCCTGCCAGGATCGTCCCTTGGAATTCTTCTGATTGTGAAAATAGTAGACGGTAGTATTGTTGTAGTAATTTTGAGTTTAGTGATTGTAGTCTGTATTGAGTGTGTAGATTTGGTAATTGGCATTCTTCTAATGGTATTTTTCAAAATTTAGTTTTTTTTGTTGTATTTTTATTGCCTTGTATACGCGTTTGACAATCTTGTGCAATTATTTCAATTGTTCGATTGATCGTGTTTGAGGGAGACATTGCATGTGAATGGTATTGTTGGAGATAAGGAGGCGTTGTGTGATTTTCGAACAGTGACGATTTTTTTTTTTTATGTTTTGTAAATGATTACGCGGTCGATGAAACAGGCAAAATTGATGAATAGTCAGAATAACGAAATTGTTAACATGGCGAACTCGCCAACAGAGGAAAACAGTGTGATGAATAATGAACTGGAAAACAATTTAATAAGTCGGGAAAATAGTCCGGAACCAGTTCAAAATTTTTCTCAATCAGAAAATTCACAGAATACGAGATTAACGATAGAAGATTCTGTAATAGTATCGAACAAAGATAGCTTTACAGCTATGACGAAAGAAGTCGATTTCGCGGGAAACGTTAAGGGTGAAAAGAGTTTCGAACCAGTTACTATGGAGCAGTTGATGAGTGCTATATTAAATTTGGGATCAGAACTAGGAACAATTATAACCGAGTTGAAAGCAGTGAGATCACAGTTACGATCTGAATTAAAAACAGAGATAGGGACAATTAAAACTGAGATGGGAACAATGGAAACTCAGGCTCGCGAACAGGGACATGTTTCAAATACACGAATGATGAATCAAAGAAAGAAATTAGAGAAGAAGTACAACCGATTTTGAATTCTCACAATAATAGTTTAATTTCATCAGAAATTAGACAAGAGGAACAGGACAGAGAACAGGAAGAAAGAGATCGCGTGATAGTACAGAAATTTTCAGAGTTAAATTTACAACGTGCACTAGATAAGGAAGAAATAATTGAAAGAATCGAGGAATCCGTACCAAATGACAGAATAAATAACTTAACGCAACAGTGTGAACAGTTAACTACTAAATGTGACAACACCGAAACCCGAGTCGCGACATTTACAGAAGACGTAAATAAACAGAAAGAACAATTAAGTGACTCATCGGAAAGAGTTGAGGAGATCTCAGATAAATTGACAAGTGTTAGTTTAGCAGAAGGGTATGAAGAAAGTAATTTATTTCATTTACGAGAAGCAACAAGAGAGCGCCAGGCGCGCGAACTTGACAATAATCGACATTCGGACTGGGACAGACGCGGTAGGTCTTTGTCGCCACGAGGCGAAAACTTTGACTATAAACACTTCTTAACTGTTCTGAAATTTAAGATCTTTCGTAATTCTAAGAATGACATACATCCATGTGCATGGTTAGATCAATTTACGTACGCACTTCCACCAAATTGGCCACTAAGTTACAAACTAGAAATTATGTGCAGCTATTAACGTCCTCAGGGGATTCACTACTCTAAGTGAATATGTGCCGTAGCGAGCATAGGGCCCCGAGCTGTAGTGGTGCTATTTCTCTTTTAGTTTTCTGTACCGCTGCCTACTCTTTTACTATTCTTTGCATCTGTCAAACCAACTCTTCGACTATCAATCTATCTAGTGAGTAAGAACAATAACCGGATATGACTGTTTTACCCAAAAGTGACTTTGGAAATTACCGATTGGACTTACTGTACCTACTGCAGCATTCATTCGTCGTATAAATGAAATTTTACCTGTTTATCTTCGTGACAATATTACTTCTTATGTTGACGACATTCTTATTGCTAAACGTTCTTGGAGTGAGCACAGCAAAATTTTGGATTCATTATTACGTATTTTTGCACGAGTTGGCATTACAGTAAACTTGGAAAAATCAGAATTTGGTCGTTCTCAGGTGAAATTTCTCGGTCACATTATCTCTACAGAAGGTATTCTTCCTGATCCAGAAAAACTAGACGCTATTCGTAATTATGCTGTTCCTACTACAAAACGTGATGTTCGTAGTTTCCTTGGTGTCTGTAATTTTCTTAGACGCTTCGTTAAATTGGACGGTTTGGCCACACCTCGTTTATGTGAACTATCCGGAAAGAAATCTAATTGGTGTTGGGATGAGGAAGCTCAGTCAGAATTTGAACAGCTTCGTGATGCTTTAGTTGCTGCTCCACTTCTTTCACATCCGGATTTATCTAAAGAATTTTGTTTGGCGACGGACTCATCATACAAGGGCCTAGGTGCACATTTATTTCAAGAGATAGAAGAAAACGGCGTTGTAGTCCAGAAAACTATTGCATTTGGAAGTCGTGTTCTTTCTAAATCAGAAAAGAATTATTCGATTACGGAACTTGAAGCTTTGGCGGTTGTTTGGGCTTTCACAAAATTTCGCACATTTTTGTTTGGCAGACATACTAAGGTTTACACCGATCATCGAGCTCTGGAATTTCTTATGTCAACAAAATTAACTCACGGCAGATTGTCACGATGGGCGTTGTACCTACAGGAATTTGACTTTAGTATTGTTTACATACAGGGTTCTTCAAATATTGTTGCTGATGCTTTATCACGTGCACCTATGGGTTTGAAACAAAGTGCTGAAGAGGACTGCAAGGAAAACAATTATTGTTTGATGTATATTCAAGGTGTTGCGTTTGAGAACTTTATTTCGTCTTCGCTCCAGGACATCGCTAAGGAGCAAAATAAGGATCCAATCTGGAAGGACATCAAGGAGAAGTGGAGGAGAAAGGAAAGCGTAGCGATTAGACAGCATTATTTAGTTCGCAATGACATTCTTTTTAAACGAAAATCGGTCGACAACTCCGTTTGGTTAGTTTGTATTCCTGATGAGTGGGTCAATAAATTGATTTGGTATACGCATTTCAGTTATGCACACTTTGGTCCCAGAAAATGCTTTCATAAATTACGAGAAAATTGTTACTTCAGTAATATGGAAAAACGTATTCGATCTGTTCTTGCCAAATGTAAATTATGTCAAATGGCTAAGCCTCCAACGATTTCTCACAGAGCACCGTTGTTTCCCATCATTCCAGCGAAATTAAAGGACATGGCTGCAGTCGATTTGTTTGGTCCAGTGGTTCGTTCTACTAATGGTTTTGCGTACATTTTCGTAGCAGTGGAGTTGACGTCAAAATATGTGTGTTTTACACCGTTACGCAAAGCAACAGCTCGTTCAGTATCTAACGCTTTCATCAAACATTTTCTTAAAGAAGTTGGTCATGTTGACAAGGTTATATCAGATAATGGATCACAGTTTCGTTCTAAAATTTGGCTTCGTACTCTACAGCGTCGTAAAATTAAACCAATTTTCATTTCACTTTTTCACCCTCAATCTAACGCTTCAGAGAGATGGATGAAGGAAATCAATAAATTGTGCCGTCTTTATTGTCATCAGAATCACAGAACTTGGGATCAGTATCTTCATATTTTTCAAAACATTCTGAATGAACTTCCTAATGACTCAACTTCTTTACCGCCTATATTGATATTAAAAAATAAAGTACCAACAAATCGCATATCTGAAATCGTTCCTTTTCCGCCTTCACGGAAACTGCGACATTCTGAAGTTGTCAACCTGGCTCTGCAAAATATTGCATCTGCGGCTGCTAGAAGAGAGAAATCAGCTAAACGTCCTGGTCGTTCAAAAATCTTGTCAGTTGGTCAAAAGGTATTAATTAAGTCCCACCGTTTGTCTCACAAAGGAAAAGGCTTGTGTCGCAAATTTTTTCTGCTTTATAACGGTCCATATAGAATTCGCAAAATTATACATGATAACACTGTTGAAGTAGAAACTCTTAAATCACGACGCTCTAAAGGAATACATCATATATCAAACGTAAAGATTTTTGTGGAATGACATACTTTAGAGAACCAACAGCTACATGTAAACACGCGGAGAGTACAAGGATACCGCGCTGTGTTTTGGCGGCGGCACATACTCAAAGCAACAGTGAAGTCTGCGCGCCGCACGAGGCAGTCGTTGACCGAAAACAATGACTTCCTACGTCACGCGCCTACAGCTGATCGAGCGCTCAGTGCGAATGCACTGACAGCCGTAAACAAACACACAGTCTAATTTCTCCGACTAAATTCTGTATAAAGCTATAGTGACTTGATGAATTATGCTATTAACATTCAGTATTTTGCAGGATACGGTTGTATAAAGTATTCAAGAACTTCAGGTAAATTCTGTGCGTGTCCGACGTTAAGACGACCTGATATCGAGAAATTGTCAGGAAGAATGTAATTTCGAAGAAGAAACTAATTAACTAAAAAAGGGTAACTATTAATTGAGTTTATTTTCAGGTAACAAATTTCCACTTAGGTACGTACTTTAGACGTAATTTGCTGCTCGCGATTACGTGATTCATACTTTGTGCTAATTTCATGTTCTATGAATTTACTTGTGAAGCGGCGTGCTTGCGTACATTTACTGATTTTGACAATTATTGATTAATGAACAGGGTTGTTATTTGTGTATATTATGCATCGCTTGGCTGCACTGCTTTTTCACTGATGTCATTTTTTTAATTATGTGCCTGCTGTGCTTATTTATTTAAATTATAATTGTCACCTGATTAGTTGTGATGATATGTATGTAAGTTATACTTTGTGATTTATCTGCTTGCGCCTTCATGTTTACTTATTAAGATTACATATGAACATTTAATTGCTTATGCTGATATGATACTAATGACCTGTTTATTACGTAAGATATATGTTTGCTGCTATGCGTATGTATTGCATATTTACACATTTCTGTTTTGTTGTCATAACTACTCTTCAATTTAGAATATAGCAATGCTGATGTACAGTGTATAAACATAGAGTTTAGGTCACACTATTGGATTAATTATAGATTGTTCGCTTGGCAGAGCCTCGTTGTAAGAATTGTGCTGCATACACTTGTTGACATTCTGTTCTCCACTGGTATATTTACTCGCTATTGCTTGTTTTGCTTACGCTAAGTGCCTTACATTTTTAAGATAAGAAAATTAACTGCTATAATTCGACGAACGACATTGGTACAAAGAACTTCGTTGAAGTCACATGAGCTGAGGCTTTATGGAAGCTGTATAAATTTATGCTAATAGGAAGGAAGCTAACGACATGACATACCAATACTAGGTTTAGACCATTAACAGTTATTACACTGCATTTTTCGTGAGCAATTGAAATAGGAAGTGACACTTGACACAAGAAATACTCCACATGTTTGCTTCTGTCTGCCATAATTCTTGAAGTGGTGTACACACTGTGAAACATTATGATTATTCACACTCCGTAATCTTACTTAATTACTGAGAGTTATTCGAACTAAGTCTGTTAGAGGTCAGGTATGCATTTCTTTTATTTAATGATGGACAAGGAACCAAAATGTATCTTATAATTTATAATGAGTAGAAAATTTGGGTCAGATGGATTACACAGAGGTTGTGTGTGGACACTGTGTCTTCGGATTGTATGGGATGCTGAATTGAAGTTGCATTAGGATTTTATCTGTACTTGTTCGAGGAGACTGACTAGAGGAAAGAGTTGTTATGGAAGTGAAATGATATTGGTGCTGAGGTTTATATTTATCGACGTATTATTGAGGTATAGAGATTATATGAAGTTGATGATTATTGGAGTTTTTGTGGACAAGAGGTAAGGTAAATGATATTGATGATAAGACGTATTGAAGAGGTATTATTGAGATTGTGTGAAGCTGATGATTATTGGAGTTTTGGTGTATAAGAGGTAAAGTAAGTGAGGAGCATATTTTTTTTTGTTGGTCTTATGGAACAAGGAGGATGAAGATAGCAGACTAGAACATTAAAATAGAAGGAAGATTGTCTATACACACTTTGTTAAATCACTAAGCAGTATATACTTTTTTTTTTTGGAGAGAGGAAGTAATTGCATATCTTGGCTCACTGACAGTTGTTCAACAACAGTACATTTTGATCTGGCTTGGCAAACATTGGTCTTGACATGATGACTATGACGTTGACTAACTATTATTGACTATTATACATTGCTGCCAGTACTACTTGATACACATGATGAACATCAGATTTAGACAGAATTTCATTTACACAATTAACACTATTCAGTTACACAGTAGTACTTAATGTGGATGAGAGATGAGTGAGTGTGTTCTGTGTGTTTTCCTTTACTAATCCTACCCACCTATCTCCTAAATATTATTTTATTTGTTGGTAGTGGCTTGCACTGACACCCATAAATATTATAGGTTTACTGGTATTTGTGTATTGTAATAGTTAATAGGACAATTATCTGACATCATTTGTGTGTTTGTTATGATTTGTATGTTACTGTAAAAGCATTTGTATGTGCATTCAAACTATTGTTCATGCCTGAACTGTCTGATTAGTGAAGATAAATATTCTGAACTGTTACCTGCACTTTTCAACATGATGTGTGACATTTGGTCGTGTTTAATTTCTGCTGATGAACTGTGTGATCAGTGATTGTAAAAAAAAAATTATGGACTGTTACCTGTACCTTTTCTACATGATTGGTGCCACTAGGACATGTTTAATTTCTGCTCATAAACTCTGATGAACACTGTGATCAGTGCTAATGAATTTGATGGAACTGCTTCTGCTGAGAGATGTGACTTTTTGCTGTCTGCACCAACTCAACATTGCGGGGTGCCACTATTAGAACTGCTTTTACTGAAAAGATGTCCCCTGTTGCTGTGTGCACCTGATCAACATTGCTGATGCCACTAATGGACTACTCCTACTGAAATGATATCACTTGTTGGTGTCTGCACCTGCTCAACATTGCTGGGTGCAACTGATGAACTGCTTCTACTGAAAAGATGTCCCCTGTTGCTGTGTGCACCTGATCAACATTACTGGGTGCCACTGATGGACTGCTTCTACTGAAATAATGTCACTTGTTGCTGTCTGCACCTACTCAACATTGCTGGGTGCAACTGATGAACTGTTTTTACTGAAATGAAGTCACTTGTTGCTGTCTGCACCTACTCAACATTGCTGGGTGCCTCTGATGAACTGCTTCTACTGAACTAATGTGACTTGCTGCTGTGTGTACCTCTGCAACTTTACTGGGTGCCACAGATGGAACTGCTTCTACTGAAATGATGTCACTTGTTGCTGTCTGCACCAACTCAACATTGCTGGGTGCCACTGATGAACTGCTTCTACTGAACTAATGTGACTTGTTGCTGTGTGTACCTCTGCAACTTTACTGGGTGCCACAGATGGAACTGCTTCTACTGAAATAATGTCACTTGTTGCTGGGTGTACCTGCTAAACTTTACTGGGTGCCACTGATGGACTGCTTCTACTGAAAAGATGTCACCTGTTAGTATCTTTTTTTTGTATAAACTAATCATTGAAAGCATTTTATGTGAACATTTGTATAAACTGATTTTTTGTATATTGTGTAAACTATTATGTAAAGCCACATGCATGAAAAGAAGTTGTATTGCTTACTGTATTTCATATATTAGGTTAGTGAAAGGTCAGTGCAAAGCCAAAATTTTTAACTAATTATGTGATATTTAGGTATTAATATTATCTTTTATTTTTGTCTGTATTTTTTTTTGGACGAATTTGGTGGTTTTTTCACCACCAATGCTGGCAAAAATACCATCAAATTCTGGCCTGTGGAGGAGGGGCATATGAAAGGTGGCTACACTGTGCCACTGCGCCAGAGATTGCGCCAAAGAGTACTATTAAGCCGCCTCCACAGTGATTGTCGAGAGCTCGTAGCAGTCAGTGATTGTCGAGAATTCATAGCAGTCAGTGCTTGTCGTGTCGTGAAGTCGGATCGAGATGTGGTAGTAAAGAGTGTTGTTCCATGTTTTATGCAGTTATTTGATGGGAGAGATAGCAGATGTTATTGTAATGAGTGCATTTCGTCAATATATATGAAGGTAAAATCCACAATGTTCTTTTATTAATTGTGTGTCTGAAATAATGCGTCACTACAGGTTCAGTCAACAAAGCATCTGGCTTGTGTTCTTGTATTAGAGTGAATTCTGGTTTTCTTGCGTAATTATAGTTTTTCTAATTTTCTTTTGTCACGTCAGCATAGTTGGTATTTAAAAATTCTTGTCTTGTTGGAAAAGAACCGTGCCAGATGTGGACGTTGAGTCACACTCCCACATACAGAACAGTTACTCTTGTGCTTATTGGTGTTGTAGGTTTTATAGTTGCTGGGGACTTAATTAATTAACTGTGTTTACGAAAATTTTCTTACATTGTTTGTTGCAGTCAGATAGCGTAATAATTTTAGTCAGGGCCAACCGATTACGAGACACAGCGTAATCGGACAGACAGCTACTAAAATATTTTCAATCATATATATTTAATTAAGCCCCCATGCACAACCATCCAAGAATTCCTAACAGCTCACCAAATCCAACACCTCAAACTACAGATGCCTATATGAACAAGATCATATTAAATATACACACACGCTGCAGAGACCCTTTATAGTTTGATCACCCATACTCTAAGCGAATGAGAAGCTGCCTCTGGCCCTTGTTCAAACAGTGTTTTCTAACACGCTTTTGCACACTGCCGAGCATTTCGTCTTTCTGCCGCGACTTCGAAGTCATTGTCTGATTCTAAACAGACATTAACACGGACGGATGCACAGCCTCTCACAGGAAACTATACCTTGCACCTTATAAATCATATTCTTAGAGTCGATAGCATAACATTGAATGATTTTAAATAAAGGACAGCCACAACGCAAGGAAAATAGAAGAGCCTGCTGGCGTTGTAACGACTTCCCTCGAAAGTGATTGACCACCTCTACATTTAAACTCATATGTCGCAGTGACCGAATAGTTTATGACTCTGCATTCCATTTCTAGTGATTGGTAATTTTTGCACACAAGTACAGGATCACCGTTTTCGGTGCTAGCAACCCTGGAAGTTGCAGACCACCAACCAAAATTTGTCCCCCCAACTCAAGCAAGCATTGTCAGTCAATCATTATGTCGTACCCAATGCACAGATGCGATGGATAAGACACCACTGATCTACTGTAATATTATCCATCACAGCTGATATCACGAAAAATTTTACAGTAAGTCCAACACTGGTCAATCATGTGACAGCTTGTTTTCTTAATTTCAGTATCACAGCTAAACCATACAACCTCTACTTTGTAAGTATCATTGCGACCATTCATAGATGACTGCTCAGCACGTCCATTCACACTTAATCTCGAACACTTAAAGACGATCAAATTATACCAGACAACGCTATACATATTTCTAAGACCTCGCGCATAGTACTAGCAATCTCTCTGCGTGTGGCAGTCACAGAGCTATCTAGTCCTCTTACGTTAAAAGACCATCCTCACCTCGGTATTGACCTACCTACCCCGCAACATCGCTACCTAATTGTTCCTCAACCGAGCAGAAGAATACAACTACATTCCACCACTCTTGACTGAATAGAGCTTTACTAGCCCTAACCCTTCCAAGTGCACCACATTTCTCGAAATGTAACCATGTCTTGGAGCTTAGCACACCATATCGATCTATAGTAACAGATGCCAAAGTGCCTTAATTTAATAGCATACAGTTAAGAAGAACAAGAACGGAGCGATATTTATACACAACGTAGTTCGATAGATTTTTAAGCAAATCATCCAATCTATCATGTGTAAAGTATTGTTCTAGAGTCCAGGATCGGTGCATCGAAGGTTTCGGTAGGGGGGGGGGTGGGGGAGGGAGGGAGAGAGAGAGAGAGAGAGAGAGAGAGAACATAAACACACACTCCTAAGACTAGAACGTTCAGCACTTACAAACGGACAATAACCTTAGATCGCTTACTTTTCCGTCCTCTCAGACATACATCCTCCTCCCCGATCACCGTACACTGAGCTATCTCTATCCCAATCGTAAAAATTTTTCCTTTCCATGATACGAGCCCAATATAGCCTTGCGGACACGTCTAGTGCCCAATGATCACACCAGATCACGAGTCAGAAATAATACTATTGCTCCATCAGCTCTATATAAAAAATGATAGTTATTAGCAGCTGGTACATCCTACAAGCAAACAGATACGTATAACAGCTGCGTCCAACATGTGAAAATTACAAGTCATCCCGTTACCGACTCTGTAAACACCCGTCTGTCGAATAAGTGTGTACACAATGATTACAGCCCCTCACGAATACCCACAGCTAACTTAGTTATGACGCTGAAGTCTCGATTTTACACCAAGCATGCGACAGGGTGGGGATCGCGTAAATCAAAATGCCTTTAGAGGATTGTGTCAACTTTCATCACACATGAGATGGAAGTCCTCTGATGAGTGACGGGTTCACCGTTAACGATCGCAAGTAGACAGCGCTTTAAACCACATACCGAACACATACCCGCATACGACTAGAACGCTGGCTATATCACGTGACTTAAAGGATCCAAATAGAATACTCGAAAAAAAAAATCTACCTTCAGCAACTTGTCCTTCTCTAGAATAAATGAGTCAACGTTTGTATCGTACCTAGTTGCAGTTCCGTCTCAATCGATCATCCCGTACACCCTCTGTTATCATTTAACACAGATGTAAGTTTAGACGTGAATGATTCTCTGTCCTCCTGAAAAGCATCAAATACAGTATTCAACTCGCGTGTATCACTGCTACCTCAGTAGACATACGCTATAATATGAACTGAACGAGAAAAAATTGACTGCCTTCCTTATTCGGCTCGCTTCGACGTCATAGTTTTCCTGCATTCCTCTTGTTGCCGCATACTTGACTCCATGTGCAAATTCCCCCCTGCGAACCAGAAGATAAGCAAGTACGTTCTCATTTTCACCGCATTTCGGTGTATATTAGGTTAGTTTATATCTATGCGCTAGTCAGTTTTCGCATTTCTTTCGGTTTTATGTCACATCCATCCATGCGACAGCTACATAAGTTATCGTTCTGTGTTCTAAAATTGTCTCTAAATGTAACCAATGCGTATCCAGTCACCTCCACATTCAGACACCGCTTATTTTCGGTATTTCTATGTACATGCACGCCTCGCAGAAAGCTCCCAGGTCCCGGTCCCATCGGCTGGTGGACCAAATTTGAAGATATGTTTACGTTGATGGCGCAGTTTAGCTAACACTGTAATATATATATATATATATATATGTGTGTGTGTGTGTGTGTGTGTGTGTGTGTGTGTGTGTGTGTGTGTGTGTCTGCTGCTGAAAGAAAGAAAGAAAGGGATGACCTTTCCCCCAGACCTGATGGATGAGTTATTAGATAAGAGCAAGTGATAGTTGAATGATGCTATGTGTTCGGATATAGGCGTCTAAACGGCGGGGCGAGTTTTTTTATGTGGAAATTTATGCAATCTATAGATAGTGATATTCGACCGCTAGTGACAACAGTTAAGAGCGGAAAAATAGGTACAAATCGAGCGCTGGCAGAATGTTGCAGCAATGGTAATAATATGTAATTGAAGGTGGAGGTGGTAAATATGGACCAGGCTTTGAATATTGTCTTATGTGCTTGATGCTCTGTATAAAAGTTTGACTCTTTAATTGCGTTTCGTATTTCTGGGTGTGTATAAAATTAATTTTACTGTTGAAAGTGCGAGAAAGATGAGTTGATTGGTGTTTAGATAGAGGCTACGTTTGTAATTCGAAAAGAGGGGATGAGAATGGTAAACTGATTGATGGGCTTGGTTTGTGGGGTGATATATGAGTGTCAAGATAGTGTTGAGGACGTCTGCGTATGTTGATGGTGGGACAGGTGTGGGGTTAGGTGCGGTGGAAGGTGGAAATTAGATCTTTTTTTTAAAAAAAATGTTGTAAAGTAAGAATAATATTGAGAAGGTTTTAGATGACTGGTCACGTGACGAGGCGAGAGCAGGGATGTGTAGTTATGTTTAGTTAAAGGGCCGTGTAATGTCGTGTGAAGAGTAATGCGCAGTGTGCTACAGTGTCATAGGAGGTAAAGATATGTGCTGCTATGATGTGTCTAGTGTATGGAGGCTGCGCTTGCTACGTTGATATAAAGTTGACTTTCACCTGCGTTCGGTGGTCGCGGCTCGGGATCGCGGTCCTGGACGGACGTATGTGTGTGCTTTGACCGCTGACGAGCGCGTTGACCGCGCCATCTCACGCTTGTGGAACCTGAGCAGGGGCTGTGAGAGGTCTGAAATCAGACGGATGAATGACTTCACGATCCTGTGGGCAGGGTGCAGAGTGGGGGTACCTGCGCACATCTGCTGAGTTATTTTGCGAGCGGATCTGCGGGCTCTGCTATGCGTTATTACGGTAGTTTATGAGTACTGTGCGTATCTACACATCTGTGTGATGGATTATTTAGTAGCAGTTTGCTCTAGTGTGTACTGATTGGGTGCGTGTCTGTGGGCTGTGCAACATGACCCAGGGCACATCTGGGATTGGTGTTTTGTGATAGCGTGATAGATACACTGTATGGTTAAATAAGTTGTTCGAAGAAAATAAATAGAGTGTTCTCAATGATCACACGTGCCTGCAGCGCAGATCAGAGTGATTGGTTTTCCGTCACCATCTCGGTTGCATGCGAGTAGTAAATGTTTTCCCGGCCGCGTTAATCGAGTGTGTCAACGAGCTATGAGCTATTCTGAGAATAGACTTGAAGGCGGGTCCAGACCTGAGACGCCAGCGGTATACATGAGAAGAACAATGCAGCTTTCACATGTGTTGGCTGTCACGAGCGCTCGGAAGCTGAACTTGGCTGGAGTCTCTGGAATCCCCTTCCCCGCCGACCGCACGCACGCGCGGCCTGCCTTCCCCGGAGCCAAATCTAAGGCGCATAGGCGATATCAATTTCTCCGGTGATAGGTGCGAATGCGACTGTGTTGAGGTCATATTTGGGGGAGACCGAGCAGAGGCTTTTGGTCGGTTTGGCAGCTGGTCGTGTTTGGGCGCGTCTGTTGCACTATTTTGCGTGCATGTCTGTGCACTGTGCGGTACTTTATTTGGAGAGTTTAAGAGTACAGAGCTCGTCTGCTGATATTGTGTACTGCATTATTTAAGAGCTGTTTGCTATTGTGTTGTGAAATTAGGAGTTGCTTACGTGTCTGTGGCCTGTGTCAGATGACCACAGTGGGATCAGTGGGGGTGTTTTGTGACAAATATACTTCACGACTAAATAAAAGGGCTCCAAATAAATAGAGTGCAGCCCTTCATTACTTCCCCAAGCAGCACAGCGCAGTTTGAGCTATTTTTGCGCAATAACGGCAATCTGGTCAGAATGTGGGTGAGTAGAAAAATAACTAGGCAAATTTATCTGTAGAGGAGTTACAGGTCTGGACTGGAATGGATATCTTGATGGGTGTGGTTGTGTTGCCAAGTGTAGTGCACTACTGGAGTTCAGAAAGTGCCTTATGTGAGCGTTACATATCGAAACCTATGAGAAGTAAAAGTTTCAAAAAGATATGTCGCAAATAAATAAAGTACACTCGTTCCTCCTTCCATCAGCCTATGCACTGAATTTATTTCTGAAAATTAGCAGTTGTTTGGCTATTTGGAGGTAAATGTTTTGCATTATTTACGTGCGGTTCGCATGTCTGTAGGCTGTGCTATATGTTATTTTTAACTGTTTACAATTAGCAAGCGTGTGTCTAGAACATTATAAATGAGTTCTGTAGGAGTGTTTTGCAGGTCTGTATGATATTGGACATGTCGGTGTGATACATATACTCCATTCCTAAATAAAGTAAATTCGTTCCTCCATCTATGGACCTAGTGCAGGGTGAATCCGTTTACCAGGAACGTGTAGGAAGAGGTTGAGTGCTGTTGGCTTAGTTTGAAACAATTTTCTTAGGTTGGTGGCGGAAGCGCAAATGAGCTTTGTTTATTGGCAGATTTCAAACTTGGCGCTGGTTCCTAGGAGGAGGAGGAAGAGGTGGCGGTCTGGCCCTCAAAAAGTAGTTGAAATTAGGGAGTTGAACACGTTTGCATACGTATATGAAATTGTAAATTCAAGTATTTAATATAGCTGGGTGGTGAGAGTGAATTAGCGAGCGTTCTCGCGACGAGCAAAAGCGCTGTTATACGGTCATGGTGGATTTCAGTGTCGGTCAAACTCTGGCGCCATACGTATCCTTTGTGCGGCACGTGGTCGACAGGTTCCATCGTGTCCGGTGATAAGTGCTCGCGGTCGCGGAAAGATGTTTACGTAGTCGGACTCTTGAGACGAGTGCGGCTTACCGTTTATGCCGGGACCCTGAGGCGCCGGTCGCCGCCTACCTGGCGCGCTGGCCGTGGGGGTGTGAGGCACCATTGGTCGCTTGACGTCAGCCGGCCAGGGAGCTGCCGATGGAGCGGGCTCAGCCGGCCGCGCGTATCTCAGCTGCGCTCTGGAGTTTCGCTGTGTCAGCATGGAGAAATCAGTTGGAACACACATGCATGATCGTAATGTCTGAAATAAAGAGTCATTTTCCAGGTATTTACAGAAGGCTATGTCCTTCGCGTGTATGGAGGGTGTGTGACGTAAGCGGGGCGGCGGCGCAGCGATTGTACAGATATTACGTGCGTGCGAGAGCGAGTCAATTAGCGGGCGTTCTAGTGCGGTCGAAACGTGCTGTCATATAGTCAAGGCGGATTCCACTGTCGAGCAAACTTTGCCGCCAAAAGTGTAGAACTGCGTTCTTGCTCGCACATGGACACGTGGTGGACGGTGAGCGGTCGGCATCGACAGGTTTGAGCCTGGCGCCAAAAGTGTGGCAGCGAACCGTCGACCGTTGTGTGATTCAGCTGCGAGGCAGAGAATTTTGGCGGGAAACGTGCGGAGGCGACGAATACACATGGTGAGCGGACAAGGGGCCACTGTGACGTCAAACTCAGCAAGTTCCAGCGTGTCCAGCGAAAACATGTTTACGACGTGGGAGTGATCGCTGGGCTCGCCCCCCGCACTAGTGGCCGAACGCCCCACGTGACAGGCGTAGGCAGTGTCTCCGCGCGCTGGCCAGGTGGTGGCGAGGATTTGAACTAATTCAGTTGGAGCGCGGACTTCGTGGTGACTGCACTGCGATAACAAAGATGTGTGTGCTGACTGTGTTGGAGAACAAGTGATGACTGTACTGCTTGAAATAAAATCTTCAGTCCCTTTCCCCCTGCAAAATCAAAGGACGTGACTTACGTAACTATAAGTGCAGTTTATTATTTGACGTGATTATGATAGGCTACCAGTGAAAAAAGATAAGTGACGGAGAAAGCTCGTACATGTGATCAATTATGGTATTGGGATTTGAACTTGTGATAGATTTTTGTTATGGATGCAAGGAAAATGGCTTTCTCACTGAGAAAATCGGACATCTTGAATAAATAATAAATGATAATAATAAATAGAAGTACAGTTTTCGAAACAATATCGTGTTGGAATTTGAATTTGGCGCAATTTTCTAGTGGAGGTAGGCCTATAATAATAAATGATAATGAATGATAATAACTGATAATGAATGACAAAAATGACAATGGTGAAAATAAATGTTAATAAACGATGATGAATAATAATAAAGAAAAGTGAGGTTTTTTGCATGCTTTATCCTGTTGGAATTCAAACTTCCCGCTATTTTTTTTCTTCTGGAGGCTTAGGTTAGTGGACGTAGCACAATTGGTCTATTTTCCCGCCTAAATTCAAAATTCCCGCCATTTCTTCTTGAGGTTAGTGGACGTTGCACAGTTGGACTATTCTCCCGCCAAAATCCGCCATCCTGATGATGTCATGCGATGTTGCCAAGTCTACATGCCGCCATCTTGGATGACGTCATCGCCGACATGTTGAATAAATTTGGCAACCTTGCAGTGTGTCTTGACACATAGGTTATCCCTCTACTGGCGCTATAGTTGGCCTGCTAGATGGCGCTGCCATAGGTCAGACGGGTATCAATTGCGTTTTTAAAATAAGAACCCCCATTTTTTTTATTACATATTCGTGTAGTACGTAAAGAAATATGAATGTTTTAGGTCGTCCACTTTTTTCGCTTTGTGATAGATGGCGCTGTAATAGTCACAAACGTATACGTAGGTGGTATGACGTAACATTCCGCCGGTGCGGACGGTATTTGCTTCGTGATACATTACTCGTGTTAAAATGGACCGTTTCCCAATTCTGGTAAAGGTCGATACCGTGTTGATGTATGGCTATTGTGATCAAAATGCCCAACGGGCGTGTGCTATGTATTCTTCTCGGTATCCTGGACGACATCGTCCAAGTGTCCGGACCGTTCGCCGGATAGTTACGTTATTTTAGGAAACAGAAAGTGTTCAAACACATGTGAAACGTCAACCACGACCTGCAACAAATGATGATGCCCAAGTAGGTGTTTTAGCTGCTGTCGCGGTTGATCCGCACATGAGTAGCAGACAAACTGCGCGATAATCGGGAATCTCAAGAACGTCGGTGTTGAGAATGCTACATCAACATCGATTGCACCCGTACCATATTTCTATGCACCAGGAATTGCATGGCGACGACTTTGAAGGTCGTGTACAGTTCATCCACTGAGCATAAGAGAAATTACGGGACGATGACAAATTTTTTGCACGCGTTCTATTTAGCGACGAAGCGTCATTCACCAACAGCGGTAACGCAAACCGGCATAATATGCACTATTGGGCAACGGAAAATCCAAGATGGCTGCGACAAGTGGAACATCAGCGACCTTGGCGGGTTAATGTATGGTGCGGCATCATGGGAGGAAGGATAATTGGCCCCCATTTTATCAGTGGCAATCTAAATGGTGTAATGTATGCTGATTTCCTACGTAATGTTCTACCGATGTTACTACAAGATGTTTCACTGCATGACAGAATGGCGATGTACTTCCAACATGATAGATGTCCGCACATAGCTCGCGTGCGGTTGAAGCGGTATTGAATAGCATATTTCATGACAGGTGGATTGGTCGTCGAAACACCATACCATGGCCCGCACGTTCACCGGATCTGACGTCCCCGGATTTCTTTCTGTGGGGAAGTTGAAGGATATTTACTATCGTGATCCACCGACAACGCCTGACAATGCGTCAGCGCATTGTCAATGCATGTGCGAACATTACGAAAGGCGAACTACTCGCTGTTGAGAGGAATGTCGTTACACGTATTGGCAAATGCACTGAGGTTGACGGACATCATTTTGAGGATTTACTGCATTAATGTGGTATTTAAAAGTAATCACGCTGTAACAGCATGCGTTCTCAGAAAAGATAACTTCACAAAGGTACATGTATCATATTGGAACAACCGAAATAAAATGTTCAAACGTACCTACGTTTTGTATTTTAATTTAAAAAAACCTACCTCTTAACCAAACATTCGTCTAAAATTGTGAGCCATATGTTTATGACTATTACAGCGCCATCTATCACAAAGCGAAAAAAGTGGTCCAACTGAAACATTCATATTTCTTTACGTACTACACGAATTTGTAATAAAAAATGGGGGTTCCCATTTTTAAAAAAACGCAGCTGATATCCGTTTGACCTATGGCAGCGCTATCTGGCGGGCCAACTTCCCCTTCATGCTAGACAAGTTTCTTTCTTTGTAGTTTTTTTCGTTTGACGCTTATTTCGTGAGATATTTGGCCCGGTCACGATCAATGGACCACCCTGTACAGCACATGATCGTCGATTGTGAGACTAGCATTTATTCATGCTTCGGACATCCATTTATCTTACGGTGAGTCAGATTTATCTATGCTGTAGGCCCACATTGTATACACGGGTGTGAACAATAACGAAGACTATGTCACTTTCTTTGATATTGACTTAAATATGGGATCGATGTCAGTTTGCTTCAGTCCCTTATAGTTCAACAAGTATTATGGATATTGTACATTTGTACAAGGAGCACGAAAACTCTCATTTATACAAAAACGCGAAACGGAGAGTAACGAAAGATTACAGATTACTTTGTTCTTGCCGTAAACTGTCTTTAAATACGTACAAAACAACAAACTTACACAAAAACAATTGTTTCTTTTGTCAGATAAGTAATGCATATTGTTATTATTATTACTAGCATTATTACTATTAGTAGTATTAGTATTATTGGCACTGGCTGTGGTTGTAAAAATTAGTTCATAAGCGTAACTGCTACTCCGCAGATGCTATTAATTTCACACTCTCAAATTACCAGAGTCTAAAAATTGATGAACAACCAGAATGCTGTCACTGCTTCTTACGATGGGTCTCCGCAGCCGACGACCCTTGCATGTGTCAGTGTTAACACCACGACAGCGGACACTGCGATTGAAATGGGCACGTGACCATCGGCACTGGAAGTTGGCGCAGTGGCACAGCGTCGCTTGGTCTGATGAATCCCGATACCTTCTTCATCATGCCGATGGGAGGGCGCGAATCCGTCGTCTTCCAGGGGATCAGCTCCTTGACACCTGTAGTGCTGGATGGAGACAAGTTGGCGGCGGCTCCATTATGCTCTGGGAAACATTCACATGGGCATCCATGCGTCTGGTGGAGTTCGTGCAAGGCACCATGATGGCCAGGGAGTATCGTAGACTTGTTGCAGGTCACGTAAGACCCCTTCACGACAATTGTATTTTCTGACAGCAGTGGCCTTTTTCGGGAAAATAATGTGCCAAGTCACAGGGCTAGGAGTGTGACGGAGTGTTTTGAAGAACACAGCGGCGAATTCCAAGTGATGTACTGGTCCCCCAGCATGCCAGATCTGAATCCGATCGAACACATCTGGGATATCATTGAATGTGCCGTCAGAGCTCATCGCCCCCGTCCATGGAATTTACAAGAATTAGGTGAGTTGTGTGTGCAGATGCGGTGCCGACTTAACAAGGCCTCGTTGCTTTCATGCCATTACGCGTCGCCGCTGTTATCCGCGCCAAAGATGGACGGACATACAGGCTATTATGTAGGTGATCATAATGCTCTGGCTGATCAGTGTACACTATGTGCTACTCTGCAGCAGCAGTTCTCAAAATTCCGTTACGAGCATTGACCATTCAAGTCTTCTTACCTTATTGGGTTGTCTGCGTACACTTATGACTTTAGACTGCCCACAGATAAAAGTCACAAGTAGCTTGGTCCGGCGGACGCTGCGGACAGAATCCTTTGCTGACAGTCCTTTCTTCTGTGAATATTTCATGAGTTCGTGAGATTGACGCGTGTGAAATGTGACATGTCGCCCCATCCAATTCACCGAGCGAGATGGCGCAGTGGTTAGCACTCTGGATTCGCATTCACAAGGACGACGGTTCAAACCCGCGTGTGGTCTTCCTGATGTAGGTGTTCCGTGATTTCCCTACATCGTTTCAGGCAGATGCCGGGATGGGTCCTTTGAAAGGGGACGGCCGACTACCTTCTACACCCTTTCCTAATCAGATGGGACCGATGACCTCGCTGTTTGGTCCCCTTCCCCAAATCAACCATCCAATCATCCTTTTGAAAGGCAGCGTAAGTACGTTCATGGGGGTCAACTGTGCGTAAAATTCCTGAAAGAATCACATATACACAGCAGTGTTTGCTGTTGCGTAAAAAATAGGGGACCCACAATCCTACTTGCTGACACGGCACAACACACTCCAATTTTTTCACCGTGAAGAGGTCGCACATTAATTGCATAGGGATTATTTGTTGATCAGTATCTGGGAATTCACATGTAGTGTCAGATGGAACCAAGCTTTATCACCCATGAAATAGAACAGCGGATCCATCATTGCATTCTCAATTGCTTGATATAGCCACGTACAGTAATTCACACGTTTTGCGTTATCATCCATCAGTTCTTGGTCACATACCATTTTACAGGGCTTCATCCGTATATAGTCTAAAACAGGGGATCTCAAATTTTTCCTCCGACGGAACACTTCGAGAATCGTGATACTTTGATGGAACATCTTGTCTATTTTGGAACTTAATACAGTTTAAGAAAAGAGAAAAACGTTTTTTATTCAGCGATTACTTCAACTGTAGAGCATAACTAATTACACAGATATCGCAAAAAATTTTAAAAAGTGATTAGTGCTGGCAACATGTTTGGGAAAAAGAACGCCACGTTATTAACAGTTTTTCGCTGAGCGCTTCCAATCACTCCCCACGGAACACCAGTGTTCACGGAGCGCAGTGTGGGAAACCCTGCTGGACAAAACGTTGACAAGACCTCCGTTTCACGTTCACTTGTTACTACAATTTACGGGTCGACTTCTTTCGACTGTGGATCATTCGTGCTCGAATATCCGCGATCACGGCAGGTGTACGAACGCACGGTCCCCGATTCTTTTTTGCGTATGCTGCTGTCCCTGTAGTACGCCACTTTATCTGGAAATCCTGTGTAGCTCTCTGCTGGTATGGAAACTTCTCCGCAAAAATGTCCCGCGTTTCCTTAAATGAAACGATAGACACGTACGCCTCCACTATTGCGATTGTTTCTTGAACAGGATACATCTCGCTGAAGTATTAACTTCACACGTCTTAACCAAGTCGCAACGCCCTTCGTAATGACAACAGTGTTGCCAACGCACTTTCGACCATGTCCCTACACGACATGTGAAAAGTGCCTGCATTCACCTAGGAAGGCCCTAAGTACGTCTAAAAGTTCTAGACTGACGAAAAAAAAAGAGCTGTTCACGTATTGGATAGTAACATTTCCCCTTTATTAACAATTTTGTACACTGAACGGTCACTGTTTTCAAACAAAATACATGTCCATTTTGTTCTATGAATTTTCGGATTTTGAGCACTTTTAGAATCGACAAAACTGTCTTTTATGAGCTCACCTATGTGATCTATCGTTGACAACGATATTGAGTGCCCAGGAAGGGCTGTCGCCTACCTTATTTCAGTACCTTTGGTGTCCTCAAGCACAAGACTTTCGGTGCTTGTGGTAGGTTGTTGTACCCACGATGAAATCACTGATTGTTTATTAAATTGTGACACTCGACTTTTGTGAGAATCACGATATGCATGTTTCAAAAGTTCGCTTCTTCCTGCACACAAACTAATATCATACGCCCTGCAAAAGCTTCCCTAAATGTCTGTTTTCGGATTTGGTTGTCACTGTTTTGTAACTCTTTCGGTGTTGAAGCTATAATAAAAAGAATACTAATACTACAGTTACACGCCCCAAAAAAGAAATAGTAGAAGATTATGGTAAGGCTTAAGGAACTGATCTACTCGAGTTGTTTATTTTCAGCATGTGAACACAGAACAAAGACAGAACCACATCGCCGCCATGGAAGTTAAGAATGTAACTGTGGAAGTAACAATGGTGCAAAGATTACAGTAGACGCTCTAAAAGTTGGCTGATGGATCCCTGATTTCGGTCGTCGCATGTCGGCCTCATTCTGAGCACTTCGCGTTCTTCTACTCACGATTATTGCTAGCGTCAAGGTTTCCTCAACATTGGTCATTTTTCTTCTGATCGTTGCGTTGTATTGCAACAACTTTATTTTATCTTCTTTGTTACAAATAAGTACCGCATTTGAAAATGATTGTCTCTTAACGCGCATTACCTAATCTGTGTTACTTCCATGAGAAATTTAGAGGCAGCAGCTTATCGGCGCGAGTAACGCTAAGCAACAAACACGTCAGTTATTTCCATTGTCATGTACCCTCTCCAGAGAATGACTAAAATACTTTTCTTCTGCACTTCGTCTCGTCCCTAAGGCAGGCCGTTACAGACCAACTTACCGTACGCAATGGTGGTAGACGAGTGTATTGTTTAAAACATACAGTTTGCGATTTTTTCTTTTTTAATTTCTTATTTCGTAATTGAATTGTTTATCTCAGAAACCAGTCAAGCACCAAATCCAGAAAAAACGAGTAAATGGCGCCGTATTTGTCTTTGAGGGTAATTGCACATTTCAATGCAGAAAGCAGTCAAATGTCTCCAACTGTTGTCTGGCATGACGTTAATTTCGCGTTTACATCAGAAACCAGTCAAACGACTCCGTTTGTCTGGTTTCTGCAGTAAAGCCGGCCGCGGTGGTCTCGCGGTTCTAGGCGCTCAGTTCGGAGCCGCGCGACTGCTACGGTAGCCGGTTCGAATCCTGCCTCGGGCATGGATGTGTGTGATGTCCTTAGGTTAGTTAGGTTTAATTAGTTCTAAGTTCTAGGGGACTGATGACCACAGATGTTAAGTCCCATAGTGCTCAGAGCCATTCTCTGCAGTAAACTGTGGGGACACTTTGTTTCTTTGTTGTCAGTTGGTACTCGCGTTCTGAATGAACAATAGTCAGCTATCATATGTTTTCACTGTCGTCACTGGTCAGTTAGCTTGAGCTTTTTCGAATAATTCCCATTCTGTTCTCCAGTGTTCATAAGTATGTGATAACAGTGAGCCTATATCAAAGTGAGATGTCTGCAAGTGCAGAAGACGAACCTCAACACAAAACGAAACGATGACTCGTACAAACGTAATCGTATTCGGAATGCTAGAGTGAAAGGTGAAGGTTATGTTTCTTACTCTGGCAACGAAGTACCTACGAAAAAGAAGCCCAGCAGTATCATTTGTAAGTGCAATGCAAATGTTTATTTAAACATTAACCAGGACGTTATTAATGAAACGTGGAGATATTTTCAATCTCTTGAAAATAAGAACTGTCAAGATATCTACATTAATACTTTGATTAAGGCTAATGAAGTTAAGCGTAGACGTGGACAACATGGTCCAGACAAAAGGTCGGGCAAAGAAAGTGGTAGGCATACTGAAAGCAGTTTTAAAAGAAATCACTCTTACAGATATAATCTAAAGATTGTCGGTTTACTAAAACATGTTTGCAAGAATGTGTTTATGGAAATCCATGGTATATCACATAACAGATTAGGGAGAATTTGTCAATTATTACTTCAAAATACTACCCTTAAAGACATGAGGGGCCAGAGCAGGAGTGGCAATGCTCTTCCTGAACATTTGTGTACGTATCCACGATCATATTGAAAAATTTGAAGTTAAAGAGACCCATTATGGTGGGCAACACAAAAAGTATTTGGATGCTCGTTTAAATGTCACAAAACTTAGAGTTGTTCGTTAATGACATCCCTGAGTTAAAAGATACTGTCAAGTACCATTTTTACTATTCTTATTTTCATGAGAACTTTGGGTACTCGTTCGGTCGACCACAGGTTGATGTATGGGGTCAATGTGAAAGCCTAAACGCAAAACTGTAGGATAAATCCTTGAACGATAATGCTAAACGTACGGCAACTGCAGAGCTCATTGTACACAAGAAGAGGGCCAAAAAGTTTTATATGAGTATGAAAGAAGTGTCTCAAAATTATGACGAAGAAACTGCCGCTTTGTGTATTGTGCAAAACTTCCGCTCCCGAGTATTACTGTTCTGGAAATTTTTTACACGCGGCAGTTATCGGTTAACGTTTTTAGTATCCATGATTTGAAAAGCAACAAGTCCAAAATCTACCTTTATTATGAAGGTAACAAGTCTCCAGATGAGGTGTGCAGTTTTTATTGAATTACATAGAGACTGAAAAATCCAGCAGAGTAAAGAGATGACTCTTTTTAGTGATGGTCCATCAGGGCAGAACAAGAACCACAGAGTTGTTGGGTTTTGATGAACCTCCTAGACAAAGGGCGATTTGACAGTATCACCCACAACTTCCCTGTTCGTGGTCACTCGCATTCACCACGTGACAGACACATTGGGGCTATAAAGCGTATCGTGAAAAAAGTGGATCGAATTTATACACCAGAGCAATATATACTGAAAGTTACCTTGCAAGGCATAAGAAGTTTCAAAACATGGTGGCATCATGCATACAAAAAGCTTACAAATTCAGACGAAACTTCCAGTAGACGTGTTCCTAAAGACTAAAAGGAGAATTTCAAGGTATCCACATACAAACAATTTTGCTACAACAGTAATACACCCGGAAAAGTGGCAGTAAAGCCACATATTGATTGAATCATTCAGTCAACTTTCACACTGCTGAAAACAGAGCCTGCTCCTGCCTTATCCACTAATTTGGCCTATCCTTCAGGATAAGCAAGTTTATAAATAATATAATATATTGGGCAACTTACACAAAAATTACTGTTAGGTGTAACTATTCTCTTTCATTCAAACGTATACCTGAAATAATGTAGTGCAGTCTGAAATAATATATTTTTTGGCCATTCTCCATTCGTGTTTAGGTCTGAGCCCTAATTCCTTCGTTATTGTTTTACGTTTCTATCAATATCCATAAGCTGCGAGACCTAAATGCCCTAACACCTTACCTGGTGGGGTATGAAACATTTTATGACAGCATTTTACAATGGCTACTACAGAGGCAGAATGTGCTGTGGAATTTGTTTATAACGATTGAGTAGCTCCTACCATGATGATTGAAGTAGTTGATTGTTTCATCTGTGTATTAGTAATATAGTCTCAATATCATTAAAAATACTGTCTTTTTCCAAGTATAGGAGTTTTATTTGTAAATCCTAAAAATATGGAGAATTATACCATAAAACTACGTTTGCTCTACTCATTTACTGCAGAAAACAGTTCAGTAAAAGTTTTTTTCGTTCCATTGACAGCAGTGTTAAATAACCCAAAATATTTTTTCTTTGATGCAATGATTTGCAATATATACTACTTCCAGAAAACAAATATCGAAGTCACTACCGAAACATTTAGTATGATGGTAGACAGTTTTTTGTGTTTTCCCAAAATGGACAAACTTGGTGCTTGACTGGTTTCTGGAATAAACGATTCAATTTTTCTTTCTTGAATAAAAAGTCCCTACGTTTTGCAGAGGGGTCGGAAAACCATCCCCATATTGTGGAAGAAAAAGTCAGAAAGTCTCTACGCATAGGGACATGTCCATACGGTTGCCAACTATGAACGCAGTCGCAATAACTTGGAGCCAATAGATGACAATTGGCGGGCGACAATGAGCAGTCTACTACTCGGAGCCGGTTTCTCGTGGGTCACCCTGTATTTTCACTGCTCATTAAAACTGCAGCGCTAGGAAAGGTACAAAATTGTATGTATGCAGTATTGCAGGAAGAATACATCAATACATTTTCTACGTGTAGTGAATGTGAAATTCAGTACACAAGGATGCCACCGCTGGCAGCAAGAACTGCTCTAAACCGGCTGGGTATCGAGTCGACACGAGGTTGGATGACAGATACGTGTACGTCATCCCACGCTGCTTCAGCTCCATGCTAGAATTAATCAGTGGCAGTGGCGAGTGGTGATGAGTCAGTCTCTCTGCCACCCGTGACCTGATCTTTTTATTGGGTGAGAAATCTGGAGAGAACGTGCTGGTCAGAGCAGCGCTCGAACGCCCTCTGTTCGAGGTAGATAAAGTCAGCACATGTGGCAGTCTTGTGTTATCTTGTTCAAAGATAACGTCAGAAGACTTGGAGATAGGGCATGTCCACCGGCCTTAACACGTCAGGAATATAACGGCTCCTGTCCAAATTCATGCGGACCAGAGATGATCACGGCAGGTGCTAGGCCCGGATGAAATTGATGAAAGAAAAATAAAAATTTTATCCATTGTGGATGTGGATACTGCAACTGTAATATTAACAAGTTTTCAGAAATTATCACAACCAGGTGATGGGTTGTGGTAATTCCTGAACTTATCCTCCTCAGAGCCTCCAGTTGTGGATACGTCCATTGTGATGCTGTACGCTGAACCGGCACGCATGTGACAAGGCAACATGGTCTGATGCATGTGTCCTTTGTCCAATGTATCGTTCGGCGTACCACTGTTAGCTACTGCCGCCTCAAGCAGTCGACAATGGTTGTCATACTCACAGGACTTGGGGCTTCAGACGTCGGCGACTGTCCTTGCGGATACTGCCCCTGCTCCAAAAGAGCCCATTTCCTGTCAAAGTACATGACGTGGCTGAACGATTCTGCATGGCCAAGTGAACAGCACTTCTAGTTTTCCGTACACAGGGTATTTTGCTGCATGGGGACAAACTGCAGGAAACGATCGCTGGGAAGATAAGGAGCAAATAAGGTTATATGAACATTATTACGACCATCCCCCTCGATTACTACGAAGAACCATTATCGAGTGCATTTCATTGCCCATTCCTTCGCCAGTATAGCGCAACCATAGTAATCGAGAAGGAAGATAGAACAATGATAAAACACACTTTACATTTCTGCTTATTGTAGCTCCTCGTCGAAAACGTGGCTCGCTGAAAAACATGGCTCCCTGTAAGAATAATTTTTAATCTAGGAAGTTTGATTGGATTTGTTAGTTCAGACAAGAACATTGCACCATTTGATTTTGTCCGTCGGATTTTTCATTTTTTGTACTTCACATAAGTATTTTTATTACCAACTCGCCCCATAACAGACTGAAGTGACAAACGTCACCGAGAGCAGTAGGCACATATATTAATGGCAGAAGTATCGCGTACACAAGGTATAAAAGGGAAGTGCATTGGCGGAGCTGTCATTTGAACTCGAGTGGTTCACGTGACAAGGTATCCGACGTTATTACAGTTGCACGACGGTAATTAACAGACTTCGAATGAGGAATGGTAGTTGCAGCTAGACGCATGGGAGATGCCATTTCGGAAATAGTTAGGCAATTCAATATTCAGAAATTCACAGGGTGCAGAGTGTGCCGAGAATATCAAATTTCAGGCCTTCCCTCTCACCACAGACAACGATCGAAAGCAGCGGCATTTGCGTAGAGTTGTCATCGTTAACAGGCAAGCAACACCACGTAAAATAACCGCAGAAATCTATGTGAGATGTACGACGAACGTTTCCGTTAGGACAGTGCGGTGAAATTTGGCGTTAATGGGCTGTGGCAGCAGACGACCGACGTGAGTGCCTTTGCTAACAGCACGACATCGTCTGCAGCGCCTCTCACGGGTTCCTGGCCAAGTGTTTTGAGCCGTAGACGACCGGAAAAACGTCGCCTGGTCACGTGAGTCCCAATTTCAGGTAGTAAGAGCTGATGGTGGGGTCGGGTGCGCAAGCTGCTAGTGGCTCTATAATGGTGAGTGCTGACTTACATGAAATGGCTGCGTCCTTTGGTCCAACTGCCCCGATTATTGACTGTAAATGGTTATGCCCCGCTACTTGGAGACCATTTGCATCCATTCATGTACTTCATTTTTATGGATGACAATGTGCCGTGTCACCGGGCAACAAAATTGTTCGCGATTAGTTTAAAGAACATTCTGGACAATTCGTGCGAATGATTTGGCCACCTGGATCGCCCGACATGAATCCCGTCGAACATTTATGGGACATAGTCGAGAGGTCAGTTAGTGCACAAAATCCTGCAGCGGCAACACTTTCGCGATTATGGACTGCAGTAGACACAGCATTGCTCAATATATCCGCAGGGCACTTCCATCGACTTGTTGGGTCCATGCCATGTCCAGTTGCTATGGTAGGCCGGGAAAAAGTAGGTCCGACGGGATATTAGGAGGTATCCCATGACTTTTGGCACCTCAGTGCGTAACAACTCAAGAAGAACGAAGATAAAACAACTATTAGAACAGCAATCTTACGAAGTACAAACTTCTTACATCCAGCGAGTTTACATATGATTAATTACTTATTTTACAAATTATTTTGAACTATTAGGCAGAATAATTGCAGAAATAACCACAATGACAGTAACAGTAACTAATAATTCCAAACACTTGCTAAAAAATCGTAAGATAACTTTCTAGTATACTTGGTTCTTTACTTAAGAGCGATTCAGTACAATTTTTTGTGAATAGGAAAGGGCGACATATTACTTCACAACTTTTTTACATAAAATGAAAAGCAAAATTATTATAATCTGTGAATAATAAATTGTATCCAGAATGAGATTTTCACTCTGCAGCGGAGTGTGCGCTGATATGAAACTTCCTGGCAGATTAAAACTGTGTGCCCGACCGAGACTCGAACTCGGGACCTTTGCCTTTCGCGGGCAAGTGCTCTACCATTTGAGCTACCGAAGCACGACTCACGCCCGGTACTCACAGCTTTACTTCTGCCAGTATCTCGCCTCCTACCTTCCAAACTTTACAGACGTTCTCCTGCGAACCTTGCAGAACTAGCACCCCTGAAAGAAAGGATATAGCGGAGACATGGCTTAGCCACAGCCTGGGGGATGTTTCCAGAATGAGATTTTCACTCTGCAGCGGAGTGTGCGCTGATATGAAACTTCCTGGCAGATTAAAACTGTGCGCCCGACCGAGACTCGAACTCGGGACCTTTGCCTTTCGCGGGCAAGTGCTCTACCATCTGAGCTACCGAAGCACGACTCACGCCCGGTACTCACAGCTTTACTTCTGCCAGTATCTCGCCTCCTACCTTCCAGACTTCCTCGGTCGGGCACACAGTTTTAATCTGCCAGGAAGTTTCAATAAATTGTATGTCGGGTGCTCTAATTCTTTGATCATATCGAATACTTCCCTATAAGTATATAAAAAAAGGTGGTCCACTGATCAGTTCCACTGCAATATATAGCCAGAAATGCGTCCTGCCGGAGGTACACGTACTTGAAGGTGGAGATGAGAGATCTTTAAGACTCTGGGTTTCAATGATTGAAAGCACACACGAGGACACACCAAGTAATTTGGAATATTCTGTCTGTATCAGTGTTTTAGTTCCATTCTCAAGAGGGCAGTGAGTTGGAACGCCACATTGCAGGAGCCTCAATACCCCTCGTTCCACTGAAGGCACGACTTCCAGCAGGAAAAGCGGGGTCACCAGGGGGAAGTGCAAAAATGCCTTGCCTGTGAGGCGTTGTGGAGGGATGAATAGTCCCACAAAGCGGTCGCCAATAATCCCCGCTCACACATTGAGGCTGAAACGACGCAGTGGTTCGTCGCCACAGTGTCATGGATATTCTCTGTAGCTCACAAGGGGATTTTGTGAAGGTTGAGGATCGCCCCTCGCAAAGAAAGCCCCATCTGTGAATAGGATGGATGACAGAAATTCCCCCACTGTGGTGGCTTGTGCGAAGAACCAGTGACAAAACCATCGCCGCGAAGCCAAGGCCGTAGATACTAAGACCTGCGCGCTTGATAAGTGAAATGAATAGTGGTAGTCGTGAAGAATGTTCCACTCGCTCGTCTGGCTGACCCCATCCTTGCGGACTCACCTGCCTGGTGCTGTCACGGTGGTCACTGTCAAAATTTTTATAGCTCCGCCTTCAAGCGGGTTTACCTTACTACCTCGCTTGGAACGCATTTCCGGCCAGATTTTTTTTTTTTTATCCTCTCAAGGATCACTATGTGCAGTTTGTCCCAATCTAGCAAAATCACTCTGTATACAGAGGCATTATTCCTGACTGCCATATGCGGTTATGCTGAAAGGCTACCTACTTGCATATCCAAGCATTTAGTATATTTCATGCCAGTTTGACGTTTGTTGCGTGACACCTTCTTTATGCTGCAATTTTAATGGCCAACCCCGTACTAGCCTAGTAGAGGTGGTTGCACGAGGGGTGAGGGCACAAGAGGCTAGATCACACGTGCAGGTGGAAATACGTGATGGGTGCTGACAGTGGGAATATTATAGCTTTTTATCCTTTTCGGGTCTTATCTTTCATCTCCCGAAATCGCACCAGGCGCAGCTACAGAGAGCTTTCAGAAGTGGGAGTCCCAGGCCGTGTGGGTGAAACTGGAGGAGGAGTGGCCGCGTGTAGAGTCCCGGGACCCGCTGAGGCTTCCATCTCATCTCAGCCTGAGAACACATATTATCAAAAAATCGTAGGCGCGTTCCCTGATTAGGGCGTTAGGAGCGAACGGGAAGGTCTGAGGAAAGATGCGAGCGGAAACGAATAATGGCAGCTTCCGACATGATCCAGACACTTTGCCAGAGGATGACAAGTACAAAACTACAGTCATACAATAATTTTTAAATGAACACACCGCCGTTTGACTGTATTGCTGCTTATTTAATTACGACCCAGGTTTCGGCCTTTTATGCCATTTTCAAGTTAATAAGTTTATGTCATTAACATATATTGCAGGACTCAGGCTTGAAATTGGCCATAAATGAAGAAAACTATTGGCGCCCCACGAATTGCCAGATGTAAAATCTGTCATGCCATGTTAATGACATAAACTCAGTACCTTGAAAATGGCATAAAAGGTCGAAATCTGTGTCGTAATTAAATAAACAACAATAGTCAAATAGCGGTGTGTTCACTTAAAAACTTATGAAAATTACAGCACCCAGACACAGTAGCTCCAATTGACCCACACTTTGAGAATGTGTAGAACATTTTACCAGCAATAGGAGTTTAAGATATCGCGGATTGTCATGAAAGTAGCCACATGACAGTTCGCCGTTTATGACTGGTGTCAATACAGAACTTGTCAGTGTCAAGAGATGCAATATCAGGAGGAGAGTTTGTCGACATTCGACCTCACGAGGGACAGCGCTGCCGGCACATGTGGCGTTGGTTAATGTGATCAACGCTCTCAGCGCTCTCCAGTGGCTGTTGTAGGTATTATGTGGCTCGCAGACCACACACTTTCTTTCACAGTTGAGCGCGCGATGCCGATGAGTGCGGGCAACGGAACGCGCGCGTCCGAGCCAGCCGGCTGGGTCGCGCCGGGGACGGTCGGTGGGGCCTGCCCCGCCGGCCGCTCCCCACAGGACGGGTACAGTGGTGACGACCCCTGTAACGACAACGGATTCTGACAGGTAAGATAATGAGGACAGGACCACGACGAGCGCTATGCGAATGCAGAGCGGAGGCCAACATACGTCAAACCCCTCTGACGAGAGACATCAGCTAACACAGAACGATCTGCAACAACGGGAACTAAGACGTGAAATACAACACTTGATTCTGCAAAGTCAGGAAGTATACGACAACCGCACTAGTACAGTTCCTCCTTCACAGCCTGAAGAACAAGTAGACGTCGTGGAACAATTTTCTCCACCAGAAGACGACGACGAAATGGAGGGAGTTTCCTCTGAAGAAGTTTGGACCATGCAGCCCACCGACGGAGAGGGCGATTTTACACTAGTTTGCCAAAGAAAACGACTCAACGCTTCTCCTAAGCAGAACAACTCTCGGAAGCGACAACGTCCAGAAGAACTGAAAACTTCCAACCGTTATGCGGCTATTGCGACGGAAGATACTACGGATGCTCCAGAACGTATGGACCAGACGAGTGACGTCAATCCCGAAGCAGATAAAGAGGGGACAGATGGCTCTGGCCGGAACTTACTACGCAAAGTCCCGGCCGTTACTATTTACCATACCAAGAACTACATGGAACTCAACAAGGTGCTGAAAGTGAATATTGACGGCAGTCTTAAGGCCATCTACCAACGAGACAGGATCAAATATCACTTTGACTCCTATGAAGATCAACGGCGGTTCATCAATTTCTTTGTGTCGAATAACATCCACTTTTTTACACACCAGGCCGCAGAGGACAAGGACCTCAAAGTGGTTGTCAAACGTCTACCTGCCGAAGTTACGGAGGAAGAACTGAAAGACGCACTGATAGAGAAGGGTTTCCCTGTCATCAACGTCCACCAGTTTAAAAATCGAGACGACAACACGAAGGAACTACGACCTCAAGATGCTTACTGCGTCAAGTTGCCAGCCCAAAAGGAAAACTACAAGATTTACGACATCAAATACCTTCTATATACTAAAGTTGTTATTGTACCTACAACAGACAAGAAGGACCTGTTCAGTGTCGCCACTGCCAGCGATTCGAACATACGGCTAATTATTGCAGCTTGCCTGCTCGCTGCGTTCGATGTGGAGGGCAACACCGATCTTCAGCATGTACTCATCCCCGAGAGGCTCCGCCGAAATGTGCTAACTGTGAAAAGGACCATCCTGCCACATGGCGTGGCTGCCAGAAGTACCAGGAACTTCTCAGGAAATACAGACGACGGTCTTCCCCGCAGCCCTCTCAACGGAGGACTCATGTAATACGGAACTCCAACCTGACGCCACATCCTCCGCCCCACCGTCAGCAAACGCCACAAGAACAGCCGGCGGCGACACGGCAGCCAGTAACACAGCCTCCTCCTGAAGCACTTCCACCTCGACAGCACCGCCAGCATTATTCATACGCCCACGCAGCATCACCACGCCGACCGGAACCGGAAACCTACGTCTGACCAGCTTTCTCTGATGTCGCGAAACTTCTCACCGCCGTGCAGCAACAACTAGTGGGGATACTTTCTTTAATCGAAAGTGTATTGAAGGCCTCTGCAATACCTTAAGATGGATTGCCCTGGGACCACGAGAAACCTGAAAATCTGTATATGGAACGCCAACGAAATGAAACACAAGAAAACAGAATTTACTTACAACGTCACAAAATCGACATCGCACTTGTATCGGAGGCGCACCTTCGTCCAACAACTGAGCTCAGATTTCGTAACATGTACGTCTATAGAACGGACAGACAAGGCCAACGCGGTGGAGGGACCGCAGTTCTGCTTAAAAGGGAACTGCGGCACCATCATGAAACACTACCACACCTCCAACATCTGGAGGCAACAGCAGTAACGGTTCGATCGGCGGCAGGCAACATCACTTTCATTGCGGCGTACAACAGCCCCGGTAAAAACCTGGTGCCAGACGACCTACGGAGGATCTTCACCAATCTTGACAAAATCTTCCTAGGAGGTGACCTTAACAGCAAGCACGTCGCGTGGAATTCCCGGCGTACGAACCCTCGTGGACGAACTTTGATTGCCATGGAAGAAGAACTGGGCATCACAGTCCATGGCCCACGAGAGCCCACACGGATTCCTTACGTCGATAGGCAAGAAGCAGACGTCCTAGATATTGCTATCATCAAAAATATTGAGACGAACCTGCAGCTCCGCACCGTCGACGATCTTTCGTCTGACCACCGACCTGTTATCAGAATCGTGGAGAACGTGACGGCCAACCTTCCGCCCCCAACCTCACAAACTCTGAACTGGGGTCAATTTTGGACATATCTTGACAACAATATCTGCCTGACGCAGGACGTTTCAACACCGGAAGCCATCGACATCGCGGTACAAACTTTGACGCAGAAAATAAAGGTAGCCAAACGGAGAGCAACTACTCACACGGTCTACCCTGTAGTAGCTTTCGACGAGTTCCCGCCTCTACTCCAAGAACTGAAGACACAGAGAAACAGGAGCAGGCGACGTTGGCTCCGCTATAGAAACCCGATCGATCGACGAGAAACACACGTCTTAACACGAGAACTGCACAGGAGAGTGGCCGAGTGGCGACAGCAGGTCTGGGAAGATAAGATGGATGAATTCTTACTTCGAACCAAGAACGAATGGCAGGTAGTCAAGAACATACGACACCAGCGGCCACCTAAACGAGCCATCAGAAGACCCGATGGCCTCCTCTATGACGAACTCGCCCAGGCGGAGCTGTATGCTACGACTTACCAAGAACAGATGTCTACACCAGCGACCCCCGTGAACGACGTCCGCCTGCAAGAACAGGAAGCCGTCGTTAAAGCAGAATGGACTGCTTTTTGTACTGCGCCTGTGCAGAGCCGCCCACAACTCACCACAGCAGCAGAGATCCGTAAACTTATCCGGAAGACTCGGAATAATGCGCCGGGCAACGACTCCATAAGCAACACCGATTTGAAACAGTTGCCCAGGAAGCCAACTGTGCTCCTTACCCGAATTCTCAACAGCTTTCTTCTGCAGGGATATTTTCCTACGGCATGGAAGACGGCTCGAGTAGTTCCAATACCCAAGCCAGGTAAAGACCCAGCAGAACCCAACAGTTACCGGCCAATTAGCCTCTTGCCGACCCTTGGCAAGGTGCTCGAGAGAGTGCTGTTGAAGAGGCTCCATGACACGCTTACAGCGCATGATGTTATACGACCCGAACAATTCGGTTTCAAGGACAAGTTATCTGCCGAACTTCAACTTCTACGGATCACTGAACGGATACAAGAAGGATACAACAAGCAACACTTCACGATTGGTGTCTTCCTTGACATCGAAAAAGCTTACGATAAGGTGTGGCGGCCCAACCTTATCGCCAAACTGCATCGCACTACCCCTATTGCGGATTGTTACATTAGACTCATAGACAGCTTTCTGCAGGACAGGAAACTGTATGTCCGAGTCGACGACAAAAATTCCGAAATGAAACTGATCTCCGCAGGAATTCCGCAGGGCTCTGTCATTTCACCTCTGCTTTTCAACTTATATATAAACGACATCCCAACGGTCCCCCTTGTTACGGCGAGTTTTTATGCGGACGATACGGCCTTTCTGACAACTAGACGACACTTGGACCAGCTAATCGCTAGGGTGCAACGGCAACTTGCTGTAATGGAACGCTGGGCGCTGCAAAATAACATAACGATCAACCCGACGAAGACGGCAGCCGTTCTGTTCACCCGGAGGAAACCAGTTCTGAACGACAGACTCCAAATAGCTGACCAATTTATCCCATGGTCGCCGGGAGTGAAGTATCTCGGTGTCTACCTTGACAAAAAATTACTCTTTACGCAGCATATTGACGACAAGAAGACGGCAGCCCAGAAGATGGCCAGGTCATTGATTCCGATCCTGAAGAGTAAGGATCTAAACCCTAAGACTAAACTCCAATTGTATAAGGCAACGGTGGAACCCACAATGTTGTATGGCTCCACCTCGTGGGGAACTACGTGCGTCTCCAACTACAATAAACTCCAAGCGCTGCAAAACATTTGCTATCGATGGATCACAGGAGCTGCATGGTGAACAAGATACGTCGACATCCGCACCGCACTCCACGAAACCACTATATAAGAGAAGGTCCATGACAAGGCTCTACAAGTTTTTGACAAGATCGATGCCCTTAGGGACGAAGTTCCACAATTAGACTCTGTAGGAACGGTAAACCCTGCAAGATGGCACAAGTATCGAGTACCGAAGTCAATAACGTTGCACCCCCCATAGACAATCCGTCATAACACGAGGAAGCAGTCACACATAACAGCCTTGACAGATTTCACCCTCCACAGGAGATAGACATCACCAAAGACAGCAGGCTAAAGGACCCACTGCGTGCCCAAGCCTAACTGAATATGTAATAAATAAAGTGTTTTCCTTTTATCCTTACATCCCATCCCAGAAGAATAAGTCATCAAGGATGAACTCTTCAGTCCACACTACACACTATATATATATATATATATATATATATATATATATATATATATATATATATATATATAAATGGACGCGTGTAAAACAGGTGCTTTAATTCTGATAGTGATTGTCGAAGAAGAGCAAAGAAAATTGCGTAGTAGATTCAGGACTCGTCGAGGGATTGAATAGTGAATTTCCGGTAGAGGAACAATATCTAATGCTCTACCACGATTTGAGATACATACTGGTATAAGTTTTTCGTTAACCCGATAGAATTTTCGCCCCATTTTCGGTTATATAGTTAAAGTACACTCCTGGAAATGGAAAAAAGAACACATTGACACCGGTGTGTCAGACTCACCATACTTGCTCCGGACAGTGCGAGAGGGCTGTACAAGCAATGATCACACGCACGGCACAGCGGACACACCAGGAACCGCGGTGTTGGCCGTCGAATGGCGCTAGCTGCGCAGCATTTGTGCACCGCCGCCGTCAGTGTCAGCCAGTTTGCCGTGGCATACGGAGCTCCATCGCAGTCTTTAACACTGGTAGCACGCCGCGACAGCGTGGACGTGAACCGTATGTGCAGTTGACGGACTTTGAGCGAGGGCGTATAGTGGGCATGCGGGAGGCCGGGTGGACGTACCGCCGAATTGCTCAACACGTGGGGCGTGAGGTCTCCACAGTACATCGATGTTGTCGCCAGTGGTCGGCGGAAGGTGCGCGTGCCCGTCGACCTGGGACCAGACCGCAGCGACGCACGGATGCACGCCAAGACCGTAGGATCCTACGCAGTGCCGTAGGGGACCGCACCGCCACTTCCCAGCAAATTAGGGACACTGTTGCTCCTGGGGTATCGGCGAGGACCATTCGCAACCGTCTCCATGAAGCTGGGCTACGGTCCCGCACACCGTTAGGCCGTCTTCCGCTCACGCCCCAACATCGTGCAGCCCGCCTCCAGTGGTGTCGCGACAGGCGTGAATGGAGGGACGAATGGAGACGTGTCGTCTTCAGCGATGAGAGTCGCTTCTGCCTTGGTGCCAATGATGGTCGTATGCGTGTTTGGCGCCGTGCAGGTGAGCGCCACAATCAGGACTGCATACGACCGAGGCACACAGGGCCAACACCCGGCATCATGGTGTGGGGAGCGATCTCCTACACTGGCCGTACACCACTGGTGATCGTCGAGGGGACACTGAATAGTGCACGGTACATCCAAACCGTCATCGAACCCATCGTTCTACCATTCCTAGACCGGCAAGGGAACTTGCTGTTCCAACAGGACAATGCACGTCCGCATGTATCCCGTGCCAACCAACGTGCTCTAGAAGGTGTAAGTCAACTACCCTGGCCAGCAAGATCGCCGGATCTGTCCCCCATTGAGCATGTTTGGGACTGGATGAAGCGTCGTCTCACGCGGTCTGCACGTCCAGCACGAACGCTGGTCCAACTGAGGCGCCAGGTGGAAATGGCATGGCAAGCCGTTCCACAGGACTACATCCAGCATCTCTACGATCGTCTCCATGGGAGAATAGCAGCCTGCATTGCTGCGAAAGGTGGATATACACTGTACTAGTGCCGACATTGTGCATGCTCTGTTGCCTGTGTCTATGTGCCTGTGGTTCTGTCAGTGTGATCATGTGATGTATCTGACCCCAGGAATGTGTCAATAAAGTTTCCCCTTCCTGGGACAATGAATTCACGGTGTTCTTATTTCAGTTTCCAGGAGTGTATAATGTCTAATGTCAGCTCGCGCATTCGTAATATCCATATTCTCGATGTTGCATTTGCTTGCAACACTCTGAAACAACATACTTCATCACATACAGTTCTTGGTCGAATTTCGTTTCGTAATTTCATTCGAATGGAAGAGGAAATTTTTTCCAAAAAGATATTTACTGGCAAGGTAAGAAATGTATTTTTGGCCACTAGGGAACCATTCCAGTCGTTGCCCTTTGCAAGAAGAATTGCAGCAAGTACGTTAGATGTAATAAGTAACATCGATTTTTGAGATAATACTTCTATTAAATGAATAAAGGAGTCCCAGAATCCCTTCAAAAAGAAAAGGTGGAAAAAAGTTTATATGAGCGGGGACGCGATCCTGTTACCTTGCTCTCCACAGCTCACAGCCACCGACGCTATCCACTAAGCTACAATTTCGATATTGCAGTCACGTCTTCTTATGTGGTCTAAAATCTGCAAACACTGTATCTACAAATGTCATTGTTTGGTATTTGATATGCAAATTGTACCAAAAAGATTCGCTTTTGATAGATAATCATTGTGCCTTAGTACACAAACGGTAATCTTTCATAGCACACAAGGTATAACACTAAAAGCAACTAGAAGAAGTTTTGATCTACCCGTATTTTGTTTACTGTCATTTTTTGTAATAAGTCGTGTCTAATAAGCCCAGTTTTTGCGAGGGCCTCAGTTTTCTGATGCTTTGAAACAGAATATATTCATACCACGTACTGTATGAGTGTAGTGAAACGTGCAATTCCACACTATGACGTCAACAGCTCCTCGTCCACGAGCGTTTCCACGCCCCATAAGAGGATGGCTTAATGGCCAAAGGCGATTACTCGCGATAAGCAAAAAACACATTCGAGGCCCGATCTGACTCCAGAGTTCATTTCTCACAACGTACTACAGCCCGCTTCACGTAAGACGGCGCTTCCGCGCGTACATGCGGAGCGATAGGAAGGCGTGGAGGGGATGAGGTTTGAGTGTGCGTGGCGGCAGAGAGCGGGCAAACGAAGTCCGTCTTGCTGAACTGTGTTGCTGCGGACAACAATCATGTTCATTCACCTTAGGGTTCAAATGGCTCTGAGCTCTATGGGACTTAACTTCTGATGTCATCAGTCCCCTAGAACTTAGAACTACTTAAACCTAACTAACCTAAGGACATCACACACATCCATGCGCGAGGCAGGATTCGAACCTGCGACTGTAGCGGTCACGCGGTTCCAGACTGTAGCGCCTAGAACCGCTCGGCCGCTCCGGCCGGCTCACCTTAGGGACATCGTATTGTACGTTCAAATCTACGAGGGAATAACACATTTTAAAACCGATTTCGATCATTCGTCTACATGAGAGGAACCTTACTTATGGGTCTTGAGGCTGTGTCTATTACTCCACAGCAATTGTCTGTATGACGTCGGAAGGCGAGAAAAGCCGATACAGCTTTCTGAAGACGTCAGGAACAATTTTTCTCAAAACCACGATTGTCTAACGACAAGATCATCGAAAATAATTGCAATAATTGCCATTTATTGCTGTTTAGACTGTATTATGAGTAAAAATGTAATACGAAACAAAACAAACTTCAAACTCAAACCGAAATCATTATATTTCTTTGGTAATTGCTTCTACCGCATATAATTTTTTAATCGTGTATAATGCGCGTATTTTGGTGTGTTTCGCTGCTGTTCAGTGTAAATCACCATCTGTAAAAAAGAATTACTGGTGGCAAACACTAGTGCAAAAGACTATTGTAAAAATTGTCAGTACGTTATCATATTTTTCGGTGTCAGCAGGCATTATGAGTTTAAACTAACTTGTTCGACATTACAGTGGGAGAACGCATTTATGAGCCATTGAACAAGCTAACAATTAACCATCTTCTGTATTTAACTCGATGGAATGCTGACCGATTACGTCGAAAACAAGCGATACATCGACAGTTTCCCTTTCATTTTAAGGCATTTTCCAATTCGTGCTATGAAAATGACAGGGCTGTAGTTGTCGAAATACTAGACTTCGGCCGGCCGGGGTGGCCGAGCGGTTTTAGGCGCTTCAGTGTGGAACCTCGCGATCACTACGGTCGCAGGTTCGAATCCTGCCTCCAGCATGGATGTGTGTGATGTCCTTAGGTTAGTTAGGTTTTTAAGTTCTAAGTTCTAGGGGACTGATGACCTCAGATGTTGAGTCCCATAGTGCTCAGGGCCATTTGAACCATTTGAACAGGAGTTTGTGACGAATTTATCAAGCCACATTCTCGCAAGCAATAAAACAGGCTGGGCAATGTATTGAACATTATAGATGCTGACCGATTACGTCGAAAACAAGCGATACATCGACAGTTTCCCTTTCATTTTAAGGCATTTTCCAATTCGTGCTATGAAAATGACAGGGCTGTAGTTGTCGAAATACTAGACTTCGGCCGGCCGGGGTGGCCGAGCGGTTTTAGGCGCTTCAGTGTGGAACCTCGCGATCACTACGGTCGCAGGTTCGAATCCTGCCTCCAGCATGGATGTGTGTGATGTCCTTAGGTTAGTTAGGTTTTTAAGTTCTAAGTTCTAGGGGACTGATGACCTCAGATGTTGAGTCCCATAGTGCTCAGGGCCATTTGAACCATTTGAACAGGAGTTTGTGACGAATTTATCAAGCCACATTCTCGCAAGCAATAAAACAGGCTGGGCAATGTATTGAACATTATAGTCAGAATATTTCACAGGCTACAGATTCCTAATCAATAAAAGCTGGAAGTTTTCGTGTACAGTGTATGCAATTGATATGTTGTCAAAAACGTTTTTAAACCGTGAGTCTTTAAAGCCAAGAAAGATCATTACTTTGTTTCAAAGTCTACATCGTAATACCATCTGCTATCTCAGTCCATGTCCGAACCATCTGATTGTAAATTTAGGATGATACGTCCAAGGCTTTTATCCATCTTCACCTCCGTATGAAAGACTTATTTTTAAAACTTTTCAGCGTGACACGCACAGTGTGCCGAAAGAGGATGCTGTCTATAGCTTCTAGCACAAGCCTTTCAATGTCTTTTATCTTGAATGTTTCGTCCCCCCCCCCCCCCCCCCCCCCCTGCCACACGTAGCTTGTAACCTGTGCGCAAATTGATTCTATCGGATTATTATGACAGTAATATGTGGGTAAACGCCAAACTGTGTGACCACATTCTCATGCAAGAAAGTCAGATTTGTGCATTTTGTCACGTGGCTTTTCTAAATTAACGAGCTGCAAGAATTCAGCACGAGTCTGGCTTATATTGTCCGGATTATTTTCATTTTTCAGCCAGAGCACAATACCCCGTTCCTGGTGCTCGTACTTGTTCATTTCTCGCAACAGCTGAATGATAACTGACACGGTAATTACAATGACGACTTCGAAGCTAGGCATAGTAAGAATTGTTCAGTGAATCACTTCTTGAAAGTGACATCGCTCATTTCCGAACGGTAGTCACTCCTGTTTTTCTTACATCTAAATACAAGTTTACTCTCAGGAACCAAATCAGAAGAAGTGCCAGCATGCAGAATAAGAATCCGAGAACCTTTCCCACGGAACTTTAAAACCGCCAGTACCATCACTCATCTTCCAGTAGGTATTCATGGAACGATTCTGATTTACCCATGTTTCATCAAGGTAATACAATGTAGAACTACCTCCTCCTCTTGTATCGTGCATCTTTGTAACGGACGTGCTTCGTGCTGCTTCTATATCACTTCTTTTAATTAGAAACTCTCTTCTTAACATGTTTAAAACCAATATATTTTAAATTTATTTACATTGATGAAACGCTACCTTTGAAGCCAATTTGCTCAGGCATAATTCCAACAAGTTTTTTGTGATGTTGGGTGTTCGCTTCTTATATACATTTCAAAGACGGGGTGCTTTAAAACCTCGCTGTCAAAACCGTCTATTTGTGTCACAGGTTTCTTGCGATTTCTATGACTTTCAGGCGACACGAAAAAAAATTTTCTTGAGTTTTCTTCAGCTCCGAAACTTTTGTTTACTATTCTCTGTACAGCTCAGACACTTGTTTACTATCCTCTGTACAGTGCTTCTGCAGTTCGTTCTTGAGTCTTGAAAATATCAAAAAAAGAAGTATCGGTTTCAGATTCAAATTTGAAGATGTTGTAAATGATGTACTTAATCCTCCTCGACTGCTTGTGAAGCATCTACATCTACATGATAACTCTGCAATTCACAACTAAGTGCCTCGCAGGGCGTTTATAGATCCACCTTCAAGCTATGTCTCTACCGTTCCCCTCTCGAATAGCGCGCAGGAAACACGAACGTTTTTATCTTTCCTAGCGAACTGTAATTTCTCTTATTATAATGATCATTCCTCCCTATGTAGGTGGGCGCCAACAAAGTATTTTCACACTCTGAGGAGAAAGTTGGTGACTGAAATTTCGTGAGAAAATTCTACCACAACGAAAAACGACGTTGTGTTGATGATTGCCACCCCACTTCACGTATCATATCCGTGGCAGTCTCTCCCCTATTTCGCGAGAATACAAAACGACCTGCCCTTATTTGAACTTCTTCGATCAATTCTATCTGCTATGGATCCCACACTTGACGTCAATACTCCAGTAGTAGGCGGAAAAGCATAGTGTAAGTAGTCTCTTCAGAGGACCTGTTGCGTTCTACCAATAAATCACAGTCTTTAGTTTGCTTTCCACACAATGTTATCCATGTGATAGTTGCATTTTAAGTCATTCGTAATTGTAACCCATAAGTGTTTAATTGAATTCACAGCCTTTAGAATCGTATGTTTTATCCTGTAAACCGAATTTGGCGCATTACTTTTAGTAATCATGCAGATGACTTCAGACTTTTGATTATTTAGAGTCAATTGCAACTCTTCTCACCACACAGACATCTTGTCTAAGTCGTTTTCTAATCTGTTGTAATCTCTGATGACTTCATAAGACGGTAAGTCACAGCATTATCTGCAAACAGTCTAAGAGGGCTGCTCAGATTGTCTCTTAAATCTTTTATTCGATGATTTTCCGCGGATTACATTTCTGACAGGAAGTCACAAACCCAGTCGCACAGCTAAGACGATATTCCATATACACACAATTTAATTAAAGTTGCTTGTGAGGAACTTCACGTTTATTGCCGTCGCGTTTGGAAACCGCACTAAAACGTTTACAGATACACATTCACAGCTATGCTGCTACAAGAAAGTAACATCGACATCTGAATGAATAATTACGTCGCTCTATGAATGAAACTGCATTGTCGCAAAATTCGGCAACTGCGCAGCACGTGGGAGGGAGATTCTCGCAGTCCAGTTTGTAACTCGCGGCTAGGCGGTCGGAAAGAGAATGAATCTTTTGGCTACTAGCAGTTAATGGTGGGGAATTCGCAGAACGGCTGAAAATAGGGTCAGAAGAACAGATTCGTGTCAGACTGACAGTTGTTGGGATCACGTCGATAAATTAAGTTAATAATGTAATTGCTCGAAGTGGTTGTTTTCTGGGACTGCCGTGGCGTAGTACTAATGGACACTATGGACCGGCAGTACACCCGTGGACTGCTTGAGCAAGAAATACGCCGGGAGAAACTGAAGAATCACTGCAATTATGTAATTGTTTGCGTGTTTCCAAAAACATGCCTACAGTCCTGGTACACGTTCAAATTCGTGCGTCGCAGTACCTTAGCTCGTCGCTAGAGGATATAATACAAAACGACGCGTGCCATTGATAAAGTGAACTATCGCGAGGTAATTCGTTTTCTGTATTTGCAGAAGAGCTGCACTGGAGCAATCGATTCTGTGTTGGTGGAAGCGTACGGCAACAATGCACCTTCAAATGAGAAAGTGGTTAAGAGGCGCTATCGCTTTCAGTGCGGTCATGAAAGTATGTGTGATGAAAAATGAAGTGACAGACCGTCTCTTTGTGAAGAACTGAGAATTGAAAGACACGAAGATGTCCTCGTTTCACAGACGAGGCGATGGTGAAAAAACGAAAATTGCTCAAACAGCGGTTTCCAACACCTTGCCCCTCATTTTGAACATGACAGAGGAGTTGCTTTATACGTCCACGACTGCTCACACCCGCCAAACTGAGGCAGCAGCGGAAATGTCGCCGCTCTGTCCGGCCAATTCAGATGACTTCGGTAGATGCTGAATCACCGTGGACGACTGCTGGGTTTTTCACAATGACACCGAGACAAAGAAACAAACCAAATAGAGTGTAGTCATCACCCCGAAAATGGCGAAAACCCAACCATCATCGAGCAAGGTGATATGTGTGTGTGTGTGTGTGTGTGTGTGTGTGTGTGTGTGTTTGTGTGAATTCCTAAGGGACCAAACTGCTTAGGTCATCGGTCCCTAGACCTAACTTAAACAAACAACAACAACAACAACAACAACAACACACACACACACACACACACACACACACACACACACACACATGCCCGAGGGAGAACTCGAACATCCGGCGGGAAGGGCCGCGCATGAAGGTGATGGTGAGTGTTTTCTGGGACTGCCGTGGCGTAGTACTAACAGGTTATGCTCGTAAGTGGTAAACCCTCACAGGAGCCGAAATCTCCTGACGAGGTTGCATGAGGCTGGTAGCACGAAGCGCTCAAAAAATGGTTCAAATGGCTCTGAGCACTGTGGGACTTCTGAGGTCATCAGTCCCCTAGAACTGAGAACAAACCTAACTAACCTAAGGACATCACACACATCCGTGCCCGAGGCAGGATTCGAACCTGCGATCGTAGCGGTCGCGCGGTTCCGGACTGAAGCGCCTAGAACCGCTCGGCTACACGGCCGGCTGCACGAAGCGTCTTGGAAAGCTATCCACGACAGCGTGTTTTTCTCCACGGCAACACTCCAGTTCATTCTGCAAAGGTCACAGTCACACTTGCAGCTTCTTTGAGTCCAATAATTTTGCCCCTCCCAGTTATTCTCCTGACATTGCACACAGCAAGGGCGCCAATACGGTAGTTTGTGTGGGGGGGGGGGGGGGGGGCTAAACCTGTATGTACGAGGAATTTTTAATATTTTGGAAGACGAGTGGCGACATGCAAGGAGCCATTTAAAAGTTCAAATTCCTACTCTGTTAAAACCGGTGTAATAGTGATTTTTAAATAATTTTATTGAAAGGAAAACACTTGACTACACTATATTTTTTCGTTTCCCTTGCCCAGCGTATGGGAGCGCTTGGCACACAGTGACTTCTTCCTCTCTTCTCTAATGAAGACCAGAACGACGACCTGGTGGTGCTCGAGATGGAACTTTTCTTGAACCGGCAAAATTCATATTACAACAACCAAGGTTCGGCAAAGTCATCCATCTTTGAGAGAAATGTGTAGCATTGAAGAGTGAATATGTAGAGGAGGATTGACACCATCACTTAGTGTTGTGGCGGGAGTTTGATATTTTCAAGGTGATAATTAGAACTTGACGACTAACTTGCGTGCCTGGTGGTTATTATTAAAGTGCACCTACTCAGGGATTTCCTGTGTGGGCTGTAATTATCGTATGACAGTGAAACTTGGTAGGTATGCTAATGCGTTAATGCGAAACCGATTTACGCTGAAAAAATAAAATACTAATTTGCAGTTGTGGCCACCAGGTGCAAAGCTGGCGCCGTATGCCGTTTGTATGGTGGTGTGACATCCATGCTGCCACGTGGCAAGCCGTAACTTGGCTATTGAGAAGAGAAATCGTGCGCTGTTAGTGAAACTGTTTTATGTGAACGGCAGCAATTACAGTGCTGTACTGACAGAGTATGAAAGGTCTGATTAGAGGTCCACATGTCACTAAATGGTTTAAAGAAGATAATGAAATTCGAAAACACAAGTGTGGCACCTGCGAGAGGACGGCATCCTGTAACAGTGGAAGTTACTGGCGAGGTCGCTGTTGCTGCAACTGACCACGCAGTGCGAGAAGTGCCTATCCCATGGTCAACAGTACGTAAGGTAACTGGGGATAATATGGCCATACAGCAGCTCTGCTGGCAATGGAAATATCTGCTATTGGCAAATGGACATTTATAGACTCATCTTTCCCTGATAAAGAGAAGGCAGCATTCAGCAGTATGGTAGGTAGGGGTTAAAATTACTTGATTACATAATTGCATATAATTACTGTACATGACTCTGCACTTAAGTAAATAATCTAGGGTGTGCTTGTAATGTGAGTCCTTGGATTTGCTGGATACCTAATCATTGAGATAGAAGTCATGCGAAAACGAGTTCTTCCAAGTAGTTCGTAATTTAAATTTAAATCACAGCAGCAGAAATAATATGCTGGGCTGGTATACTTCGATCCAAACGTTTCATAGTAGAATTAAGTTACAAAAATGTTTAGAACAGCTGCAAAGTAAGTCATTGTTTTATTATGAAGACATCACTCAATTTCGATCTTTGTAGTGCCAGACAAGTATTTGTATGTCTCATATTTCGTGCAAAGACGTTGTTAAATGAAGGGAGAGGGGTGAAACTGCCAAGACATGGAGTTATTCCTAATTATGTAAATCTGATAGCATGTCATACATTTGTATTGATTTTAATTTTTCGTGCTTAAGTATAAAATTATGTATTAAATGTAGAGAGAAAATAATGTAATGCAAAATGGACATGAAAGGACTTGTTTTGTGTTTTGAAGAGTGCTCGTAGTTCCGTTGCATAGTGTTTGTTTTTAATTGCAACGAATTATAAAATTATGTGGTGATAAATGTGTGTAAAATTTTATAATGTGTTAGGTTTAAGTATTTAAATCTTATAAAATTGTAAACGAATTGTGGCCATGTTTAAGAATTATTTTGATTAATGTAGTGTCGCGTGACCCGACTGGGGATATGAGAGTGAAAGTGGGGCTTTTGGTCGTTGTCCGTTGTGGTGGTAAGTTCGAAGCTGCAAAGTGCCGCGACTGTAAGCATGGACGCCAGTGTAAGCGAATAAACCGTGAAGAAACAACGTGAAAGAGTGTAGGTGCGAGACAATAAACCATGTGTACGAATTGCACCGATTATCACTTATCCAGATCGGATTTATTTGTAATCTTTAATATGCATGGCCACAAAGTTAGAAGTTTTTTTTATATATATATAAATAAGTTTCCATCTGAACTTGTGTAGTGTACCTCATTTTGCGCGAGGTTGTGGTATAGACAATTTTGTTGCCAATATATGACTCAGTACTAGGGGCGCAAATGCAACCGTTCACTACGAACCCTCTTTGCAGATGAGCTACGTGTAAAATAGGTAGTGAATGAGCCCGAGTACAGTTGCAATTTGTTTCGGCAGAAGTAGCTCGTGCACCATATCTTTCGGAAGGTTTCGCCTTTTTCAGCGAGTCTTTTTTCCGTTTTACGTATTTATAAAACCCTATGTTAGTCAGCTTGTAGTTAAAAACTGGCACTGTAAGATTTATTTCATCGTCCCTGGCAGCAGTCGGTTTCTTTCATCATTCCAGTGGACGGACATCAGCGAAAATACTCTTTCCAGAGTAGCGTTGTGTGCGGAAATAGAAAATAAATACTCTCAGATGTTGCATTTGCGTTCAGGATAAATCCATCTCTTTTCCACAGAGCGTTTAGACTTTCATTCTTCCGAGTTACGCTTGATTTCTATAAAGCTCTTCAGATACATTTGTTACTGAAAACCTTCGTACCGCCTTTAGTCAGGTATACAATAGTGTTTTCAGTCATCACGTAGTCTGGGGTTTCAGGTAGCGTCATCCAACAAAATACTTGATATTTAGTAAAAGAAGTAGCCCATTTCTCTAACAAGGGAACCTCCCCATCGCACCCCCCTCAGATTTAGTTGTAAGTTAGCACAGTGGATAGGACTTGAAAAACTGTACACAGATCAATCGAGAAAACAGGAAGAAGTTATGTGGAACTAAGAAAAAAAGAAACAAAATATACGAACTGAGTAGTCCATAGGCAAGATAAGCAATATCAAGGATAGTGGGACTTCAGGAGCGCCGTGGTCCCGTGGTTAGCGTGAGCAGCTGCGGAACAAGTTCAAATCTTCCCTGGATTGAAAATTTTAATTTTTTATTTTCAGACAATTATCAAAGTTCAGGCACTCACACATGATCAACTTCGCTCTCCAAAATTCCAGGACGTGTTCAGATTTGCTTGGACACATGCAGGATTTGACTGTCTACACACGGAAAAATTTGAAAACGTTAAAAACATATGTTTTGACAGAGCACAGGGAAAACTGTGCGACTGTGAAACTGTTGCATTCATTTGTTGCAGTTTATGTGACAAACTCTTATGTTTTCATCACTTTTTTGAGAGTGATTATCACATCCACAAGAAAACCTAAATCGGGCAAGGTAGAAGAATCTTTTTACCCATTCGCCAAGTGTACAAGTTAAGTGGGTCGACAACATATTCCTGTCATGTGACGCACATGCCGTCACCAGTGTCGTATAGAATATATCAGACGTGTTTTCCTGTGGAGGAATCGGTTGACCTGTGACCTTGCGATCAAATGTTTTCGGTTCCCATTGGAGAGGCACGTCCTTTCGTCTACTAATCGCACGGTCTTGCGGTGCGGTCGCAAAACACAGACACTAAACTTATTACAGTGAACAGAGGCGTCAATGAACGAACGGAGAGATCATAACTTTGCGAAAATAAAGAAAGTAAACTTTTCACTCAACGGAAGACTTGAACCAAGGATCTCCTGTTAAGTAGTTCCTCACGCTAACCGCGGCGCTCCTGAGCTGACGCTGCCCTTGATATTACATGTCTTGCGCATGTACTAGTCAGTTTCTATATTTTGCTTATTTTTTTCATAGTTCCACACAACTTCTTCCTATTTCCTCGATTGATCTGTGTTCAGTTTTTCAAGGCCTATCCACTGTGCCAGCTTACAACTAAATCTGAGGGGGGTGCGATAGGGAGGTTCCATTGTAAGTAATCAAATGTTATGGTATGGAAAGCCGTTGTCTCTTTCTCAGATATCGAAATCAGATTAATTATTTCTTAGTTAGGGTTCTCATTCTTTAATTTATTCAAATTCATATTGGTGTGCATGCCAATAATATTGACAGTCTTCCCTTCATTAAGACATGTTTGAGTGTCGATTAATATATTTCTTATTTCAGTTATCGAGACTTCATTCTTCTCTACGCTCTTTACACGTTTTGCTTCCGTTTAGAGAGGATCGTATTATCAGATGGCTGTTCAGATGGGGCCTTTTCGATTCTTCTTCTTTTTTTCCAAAAAGGGGGGGGGGGGGGGCTAACAGCATCTTAATGCGCCGCTCTACAGCCGATAGAAGAGTTAAAAAAACATAATGGGAAGATGACAAACAATATGTAAAGGCGATAAAACGGTGACTTCTGTAAAAACAGTAAAATGGCGGAAAGTTGCGGAAGTTAAAATAGAAAAAACACGGGGTTGACGATGCAAATGAAGACCCACAGTAAATACATAGGCACAGTTAAAAAACACGGCGACAGTATGGTTTCTGTTTGCAACACTTTAAAAAGGGGCCATACAACACTGTACACTTAAGCACTGCACCAGAGATTAGATACGAAGATAACACGCCACAGCCTCCCAGTCTAAAGCAGATTGGGGGGGGGGGGGAATCCGGACGGATGAGGGGGGAAAAAGGGTGGATGACCCGATTCTTCCGCGTGGCGATGCTTAAGTAGTCCCAGCCCCACACTAATGGAGAAATCTGGTATTTTCTCGAATGATGGCGCGAGATCCAGAAGGTGCATGCATCGTCGATGAAGGATACGCAACATGCAACGCCATCTGTGAGACGACCTTCTCAACATAAATTTGTTGACACAAATAAAACTATAACTGAGGCTGCATTCACATGTTGCGTTAACAGATGGCATTACTTTAGCGAAGCTCGTAACAGTATTTTGCAAAATCGAGACAAAATTGGATCTTGTCCGGACGTCGGGACAGGAAGGTCCATAATGGTGACTGTCCCCATACATCGCGACGGACGGGAACCCTAACAGTACGGAAAGTTTTACGGTCTATATTACAGTGGTGCCCGCAAAAACTACAGACGGTGCAACAACTGAAATCTCATGACCTGCAGGAACATTCTGAATTTGCTCTTCGGTTTCTGGCACGGATCGCAGTTGATGACATGTGGTTGGGTTTTCACTACAGGATGCAGTGAATGCACAGAGCTGCCGACTTTGAGGTGCTGTTAAACCGCATGTTATGCATGAAGAGCTATTCCACTCGCCGTATGTGACTGTGCGTGTGTGGTGTGGATTCACAAGAACCTCGGTCCGTTCTTCTTTGAAGAGCATACAGCCAGACTGCCTGTCAGGTGTACCGTGACGTCTGTACGTTATCGAGACCTTGTACAGCATGTTAGATTAGATTAGATTAATACTAGTTCCATGGATCATGAATACGATATTTCGTAATGATGTGGAACGAGTTAAATTTTCCAATACATGACATAATTAAGTTAATTTAATAACGTACTTAAGTTAGTATAGCAACTTTTTTATTTTTTGTTTTTTATTTTTTTAATTTTTAATATTTTTTTCTTTTTTTTCTTAATTTATATCTACAAATTCCTCTATGGAGTAGAAGGAGTTGTCATTCAGAAATTCTTTTAATTTCTTCTTAAATACTTGTTGGTTATCTGCCAGACTTTTGATACTATTTGGTAAGTGACCCCTTTCTGTGCCAAAGTTAGATTTAATCTTGAATAGTGAAGATCATCCTTTCTCCTAGTATTTTAGTTATGCACACTGCTATTACTTTTGAGTTGGGTTTGGTTGTTAATAACAAATTTCATGAGAGGGTATATATACTGAGAAGCTACTGTGAATATCCCTAGATCCTTAAATAAATGTCTGCAGGATGATCTTGGGTGGACTCCAGCTATTATTCTGAATACACGCTTTTGTGCAATAAATACTTTATTCCTCAGTGATGAATTACCCCAAAATATGATACCATATGAAAGCAATGAGTGAAAATAGGCGTAATAAGCTAATTTACTAAGATGTTTGTTATGGTGTCACCGCCAGACACCACACTTGCTAGGTGGTAGCCTTTAAATCGGCCGCGGTCCGTTAGTATACGTCGGACCCGCGTGTCGCCACTGTCAGTGATTGCAGACCGAGCGCCACCACACGGCAGGTCTAGAGAGACTTACTAGCACTCGCCCCAGTTGTACAGCCGACTTAGTCAGAGATGGATCACTGACAACTACGCTCTCATTGCCGAGACGATAGTTAGCATAGCCTTCAGCTACGTCATTTGCTACGACCTAGCAAGGCGCCATAGCATTTGATATTGAGATTATAACATGTACCGTCACGAGCGATGTACACCAATTGTGGATTAAAGTTAAGTATTATATCAACTACGTACTTTATTTGCTACTATTAATTCCCTTAACTGTCCAAGACCTCGCGCCAGTCAGCGTGTAATTAAACGCGTGCATTTCGGCCTCCTCTAGCAACACAGTGTTGGCTCTTCTGCCAACACTTCATTTATCACCAAAATTTGCAATGACCCATATTGCATAAGTAGCTGAACTCAAACGTTTCAGCAGATCATCAATGTGTTTCTTCCAGTTTAATCTCTCATCAATGGACACACCTAAAAATTTGGAATATTCTACCTTAGCTATATGCTTCTGATTAACGTTTATATTTATTAATGGTGTCATACCATTTACTGTACGGAACTGTATGTACTGTGTCTTATCAAAATTCAGTGAGAGTCCGTTTACAAGGAACCACTTAGTAATTTTCTGAAAGACATTATTGACAATTTCATCAGTTAATTCCTGTTTGTCCGGTGTGATTACTATACTTGTATCATCAGCAAAGAGAACTAACTTTGCCTCTTCATGAATACAGAATGGCAAGTCATTAACATATATTAAGAACAACAAAGGACCCAAGACTGACCCTTGTGGAACCCCCATTCTTGATAGTTCCCCAGATTGAGGAATTTGCTGATCTTTGCATATTATGAGAATTGCTTATTTTAACTTTCTGCACTCGTCTAGTTATGTCCGAATTGAACCATTTGTGCACTGTCCCACTCATGCCACAATATTTGAGCTTGTCTAGCAGAATTTCATGATTTACACAATCAAAAGCCTTTGAGAGATCACAAAAAATCCCAATGGGTGCTGTTCGGTTATTCAGATCATTCAAAATTTGATTGGTGAAAGCATATATGGCATTTTCTGTTGAAAAACCTTTCTGGAAACCAAACTGACATTTTGTTAGTACTTCATTTTTACAGATATGTGAAGCTACTCTTGAATACATTACTTTCTCAAAAATTTTAGATAAAGCTGTTAGAAGGGAGATTGGACGGTAATTGTTGACATCAGATCTATCCCCCTTTTTATGCAAAGGTATAACTATAGCATATTTCAGTCTATCAGGGAAAATGCCCTGTTCCAGAGAGCTATTACACAGGTGGCTGAGAATCTTACTTATCTGTTGAGAACAAGCTTTTAGTATTTTGCTGGAAATGCCATCAATTCCATGTGAGTTTTTGCTTTTAAGCAAGTTTATTATTTTCTTAATTTCAGAGGGAGAAGTGGGTGAGATTTCAATTGTATCAAATTTCATAGGTATGGCTTCTTCCATTAACAGCCTAGCATCTTATAATGAACACCTATATCCACAACATTTAGAAAATGATTATTAAAAATGTGATTCCTACTTTGGAAGAACGCAGCTGTGTAGAAACGACTGTTCTCGTGCAAGATGGGGCAACGCCTCATGTCGTCCAGTGGAAGATCTGTGTAATGCAAACTTCCACACAAGTGCTATCTGCAGAGGTTCTTCCCTATGCATGGCCTGCAAGATCACCTGATCTGAATCCATGTGACTTTTCGCTCTCGGTATATCTAAAAGAACCGCGTTTACCAGGGACACGTTCAGTCTGTATCTGAGTGAAGGCTAGTATGCAGTATACGGGAACACGCTGCTGAGATTCCACGGGAAATGTTGCGAGAAACTTGATCACGTAGTTTTACGGATGCAGCATCTCGTCGACGTCTCTGGTGCTCGTATTTGACAAATTGTGTAGGCAGCGGTTTATAATAACGTCAACATAATGCCTTTCTCACTTTTTTTACCTTTACTGCCGTCGTCCCGTTCGTAAACGATTACATATGGAAACATTTCTATATGTCTTTCTTGCATTCACAGCGCCAGAATTGCAGCTGGTGGCAAAATGTAAGTAATTTTTTCCAGCGTAAATCGGTTCCACAGCAGCGCATTATAATATCTACCAAGCATCGCAGCCATATGATTATTACAGCCCACGCTGGACGTTTTGAGTAGCTGTACTTTAATTATAACCACGCGGTAACTCCACTTTTGGCTTCTGGCTGTCCGGTGAACTGCTAAACACACAGCAGCACCGCAGCAGCTTCAGCTAGGAAGCGTTACAATACAGGGCACAGATTCTCCCGTCACGTCATACGGCCGTTGCAACAGAGAAGCGGAGAAACCATGTCATTAGCGACAAGCGGAAGTCCCAATGTCGCCACTTAATTGTACGTTCTTGCCTTGGGCCCGACTGCAGCCTGCCACCAGCAATGGTCGGTGACAGCTCCTAGGAGGCCGGCCACTGGCGCTGACGAAACGTTATGGAATACAGAATTCATGACAACAAACGAGGTTACTAATTTTCATATATTATGATAAACTGTAAAATTTACTAAGGACATTGTATGAGAGCATGCCGGAATGTAATGCCTTAGATTTTTTTATGTGAAAACTCTTATTAAAGCTTTTTAAATGAGGCAAACGTTATTACCTTCTACATCTCTATTCTTCATGAGACAACCCATGCGTCGGACAAAAATTAAAGGCAGCACTGCTGAAGCATTAAGGATGTAAGTCACAATGCATGCCCGTTGTATGTAGCTGATAGCAGAGGGTTGGTGGAAGTAGTGTATGAGCGGCGATGGCTGTGTTTGGATTAGCTGCTTTGTATGCTGTCTGAAAGTGCGGGGGGCTAGTTAAAGTACCCTAACAGTACGTTTAGGAAACGCGAACAACATGTGTGCATCAAGATTGAAAAGGCACATGGTCGGAGCGTTTCCTTCTGGCACTGCATTCCATTATCCATCACGACAATCCATGATGCCACGCAGCGAATCTTGTGCAAAGCTTCTGCGTGAATAGGGATGGGAGGTACTGGAACATTCAGCGTGTTCATCCGTTATGAGTCCGTGTGATTACGACCCGTTCACCAAAGTGAAGGAAGTTCTTCATGGGCGTGGCACAAGACAACAGAAGACGTCATCCGTGCCATGGGACGGTCCGTGCGAGAAGTCGACAGAGACGGATGTGCTGATGGTGTACGATGCCTTCTGTCTCTGTGGGGGAAGTTGTGGGGCGATTATATTGACGGCGTCTAATACGATGAACGTCTGTCGTAAAGTCTGGTATGAATCGTAACCTTGTTGCCACTACGTTTTATCCAAACCAGTATTTATCTGTCAACATAGTCACCGTGGCGACGAATACTTTTCTCCCAACGGGAGACCAGTTTGTTGATGCTGTCACTATAGACTATTTCACTTTCTTGTCAGAGCCATAATCTGGCCGAGCGGTTCTAGGCGCCACAGTCTGGAACCGCGCGACCGCTACGGTCGCAGGTTCGAATCATGCCTCGGGCATGGAAGTGTGTGATGTCCTTAGGTTAGTTAGGTTTAAATAGTTCTAAGTTATAGGGGACTGATAACCTCAGCTGTTAAGTCCCATAGTGCTCAGAGCCATTTGAACCATTTGAACGTACTACAAACCTTTTGGAACCAGAATTTTTAAAGAAGGCGAGGACTTTCGACGCGCCACTCTTCTTTACGTTACATTTTTTTAAGGACAGAAGAAAATTTGAAAGTTTATTTAGGATAATTCGAGGTTGTTTCCTATTTCAGGCAAAGGGACCTACCTTATTTAGTCAATTCTCCACTGCACATCACGACCTTCATCAGAATTCTGCACGTCTACACCTGTAACTACATTCCACAGCGTATAGGAAAGGATTTCTACAGTACCTACTTAGAAGCTGCAATAGGGTTGCGTATGTCAGACCCATATTTTAGTGGAGAGTATGATTACATTACCAAGAAAAAAAATATTTTGTAAAAAGACAAAGGAAAAAATAATACAATGTAACTCAATCTTGAATTACTCTACCGTGTGGTATGGACATATTTACATGGAAAAGCTCGATAGAGAATCGGGAATGTGTCTTCCTTCTGTATTGTCAAAGTTTCGTTGTTTCTATCTGTAAAGTGATAAGATTTACACCGTCTCAATTTTACTGTTCCTTTTGTGTATGCGCAAATGTTTATTCTTATTTGTTTACGCTGATACAAGTGAATATTTGTGTTGAGGCAATTTCACCTTACTTACTCTTATTACTACATATATTTGCAGAGTACATGAGACAACATGAGACGTATCATGTATATGAACAGTTACAGACGAGTTTATAAAAGATAAAAGCGCAAATATGTAACAATCATAAATATTCAGCAAGCTACAGACGAGCCAAACCGGTACTTACTTGCACGTTTCCACTTCATTTGGACGGCTCCGCACCGACTGAACATGGCTGAAGCTGACTTGTCCGGCCACACAAAAGAGGGAATTGCTGAGTCTACGTGCACGACATCTCTCCGCTATCTTAATTAGTTGCTATGGTTCCACTTTCTAAACAACCTCTGATTTTGGACTGATTTAGCCCATTCCTTCTGGGTGTTGCAGTTTTCACAAACAATACCGTATGTCTATTTAGTGAAACTTGAATACACAGTTTTGTGTTTGTTGTTATTGTTCTGTTAGACCATAAGCACATTAGTATAGTCCTTTATCCTTATACTCTTTCACAGAAAAAGAGCGCCAATTGGATACGATGTCTGTACTTAATATTGCCTTGGTGCATTACTTTCGTTGTCTGAAAAGAACAGAAAACTTGACCAGTCGGTTAGCATATCGATAAAAGATAAACTGAACTCTTCCATAAAAGGCTACGGACAATAAAATGATCAAAGAATGAAGGATATGAAGAAATTTAATGCTAAGGGACATGTAATGTCTTTTAGAGATATTTTATCTACACTGCCGGAAAAAAATAGTACTTGCATTTAGATGTTTCCAGTTCACTCAAGATTTATTGTGGCGACAGTGCATATGGAGTACATAAAATGATTACTGTTATAGATCAATAACACAGGCTGTTTGAGGTAACGATATTGACACATGCTGAAACACCAGTGTTACTACATGGTGTAGCCTGCGCGTGCGGCAATGCAGACAGTCGATCGTACATATGGCGAACACTGTCCTAGGGTACGTTATGCCACGCCTACTCGACCCATTCACGAAGTTCTGTAAGAGTTGTTGGTTGACGAGTCGCACCAGTCACTTCTCATCCCATCACATCTAACACGTGCTCGGTCGGAGACAGTTTCATGGACAGTGTGTGGGCCAGCATTGTCCTGTTGAAACAACACATCACCTTTCTGTTGTAAGAACGGCAAAAGAACAGGTCTGACTACATTCTACAAGTACCTGGCGCTGGTTAGAGTCCCCTACAGAAACACAAAAGATGAACGAAAGTTGTAGCTTATTCACCCCAGACTATAAGGCCACGGCCGGGGCCAGTGTGTATGGGACGCATGCACTCTATGAGACAATGTTCATCAGGACTCCATCGTACACACAAACGACAAACACTTGCGTGCAGCAGAACCTGCTTTCATTGCTGAAGACCACAGCGCGCCATTTCATTTTCCAAATTATCCTCTGATGGTACCAGTCAAGCCGTGCACTTCAATGCTGTGGGATGAATGGAAGACAGGCTAGAGATGTGCGTGTCCACAGTCTCACTGTTAATAACTGATTCGCAACAGTCTGTGTTAGCACATCTGGGCTACAAGCCTTCTTATCAGTGATGTGGTAGCTGTATGATCTGCCACTGCTGCCCTTACAATACAACGATCCTGATGAGCGTCTGTGCTGAGTGGGCGTCCAAAACCTCGTCTACAGGTGTGAGAATGTTCACGTGACCACTGATACCAACATCGTTGCACAACTGACATAGCACGCCCAATTTGTGTGGGAATTCTTCAAAAGGACCATTGCACCACTTAGAAGGCCACAATTTGACTCCTTTCTAACCCGTTTGGTTGGCTATAGGAAGCACTAGTGCGTCCCCATGGCATGGTTGTCTGCTTGCTTCACAACTTTGCACCACCCTCAGCCTTCTGGCTGTGAGCATTCCCTATGAACGGTAGACACAGATGGCGCTCTGGTAACTATGACACTACGCTATCTGTCGGCGGACGACGTTGGATCCATTATCAATACATCTACTATCCTGCTGTTGGCAAATGCCGTCATCGGATCAAAATCGATCCCATCTTTCCATGTGTACTATTTTTTTCCGGTGGTGCAAAATTAAGAATGACATTTAGGAGTATGTGTTAAGATGCGAATGCTATTTTTTCACAGTGCTTCGTACCATTATGTGTCAACGGTCCACTTGGTTGATACAGCTGCCTGCTACACAGCTAGCTCATTTTTAACAATGGACTTTTTCGCTACGGGAATTGTGAGGTCGCAAAGTTTAGTGAGCTAAAGCAAATATGTATGCTGTTTGACCGAAGGCTTCCGATTTCAGCCGATATCTGGCTGCTGCGGACTAGAGTGCAACTGTTTAAGCTAGGGTACTTTGAAGTAGCTGACAGAATTGTAAGTGAAATGGGAAACAGCTCTCATGTCTAACACACCATTTCACCTCATTTCAATTTCCTGTCGGGGATGTGTTAAATGAGAGCTCTGTATCTTGTTTTGAAAAGTTTATAGCAAATTTTGATGCCAAATATATCAGAACTACCGATACAGCTGAGCTAGTTATTGAAATAGCGGCTTTCATTGCCAGAAGAAAAATCCGAGAGCTAGGATACACGTGGGAGGTTTTTGCTCTGTCAGTTTGGTACTTTCAGATAACACTCCCAGAATAATTTACACTACAGCCGAGACGGCGTAAGATGAGCTCCGATAGTCGCAGAACTGGTGTAAGATTTCAACTGCGAGGGGCTAACGGCTGCAGGCGAAAACAGCGTCGTCTACGGAGCTGTGAGAATACTGAGGCGTTGCCATAGAGACGTTTACAAAATAACGTTACGTTGCACGAAGTTGTTGCACCCAGCCCACTGCGACTGTCAGTGATCAACTATAGGGGCGGATTTTCGCTGTTAGTTGCTGTATGATAGTCACTTGCGAGTACTTTCAGTAAGTGTCTGAGAGTCTTAAGAGAGCAGATGTCGGAAACGTTTACAGACAGCAGCCCGAAAGAGTCAGTGAGAGCTGAGATATTACTCTACGCGAGACTTTTCAGTCGTAGTTCTGTGCGTGAAGGAAGAGCGTGCGGTGGAGAATGTCGGGCTGCAGCTGCACTTTTAATACTTCTAATTGAAAATAAAAAACGTAAATGACCGTGTTCGTGCTGGATACGCGTGAATTAAGCTGTGGGATGATTTTGGAGCATGAAAGAATCTTATTGTAGAGCTGGTGATGGAAGATCTACAACAACATCGAAATTTTACGAGAATGATAGCGATGGAGATTGGATACCATTATCCGCAAATCCATTAGTGTTAAAGACAGAGTGCTTGTGACACTAAGATTTCTAGAATCTGGTACTTTTACTCTCTTAAGCAGTTGGCAAAGTAACAACTACGATGAAATAACGTTACACCTGATAACAACTTGATACCCATACTCGTTCAACAGCCAAATAGGCAGATAATGTATCTAAAAATTTCGAGACGTATATTTATTTGAACGTTTTTGCTTGTGTTGTCTTAAAGAACCACGGGTCTAGTGAAGCAAGGGATACAACCCGTCGCCTTTGACCAATGACGTCATGCACTATCACTGTACATTAAAATAGTTGCATGTGATTTTAAAAGAGATCGCTACATATTGCTCAAAATATTCTTCGTTTGCATTTATTTAAATAATTGGTTGTTTGAAATTCATTCGGTGTATTGGCTAACTGCAGTACGGGATACAAGTTTAGCGTACGTCGATTTCTTCGTTTTCGTTAGCATTAATATCTTGTTGTTCAGTTGAACTATATAGGTCAACTGAAGTACGGGATACAAATTTTACATGTGTTGTTTCTCTCGCCTCCGCTACCAGTAATAGTCTGTTCTTACGTAGATAGTACCACTACCGATGGCAGAAGGAGCTACGTACATAATATTTGTATCCCGTACTTCCGTTGGCCTATATATATGTACACTGCTAACGTAAACGTACTTTACATTTGCAACTTGTATCTCAGTTGAACTACTCGAAGACGCAATAAGACGACACATATACAGTTTGTATCCCGTACTTCACTATGGGGTACAGTTTGTTCTCGCCTAGGATGCTAATAGGATCGACTGAAAGTTATAGTTTTGATCACAGCAGTGACAATAGTATCCCATTCTTTAGTTGAGCTATATAGCTATACACAACATTTGTATCCTGCTCTCCAGCTGACATAAGTAGGTAAATCTCATAAATCTTACATACGTCGTTCTTTTCGAGTAGATAGTGTCAGTATAAAGGTCAACTGAAGGACGGGATACAAATTTTAGTTGTCGGGCGTTTCGCCTTTAATATTACTACTACAGATTCGAAAAAATCGTACTGATACTCGTGCTGGGAAACGAAAGAAGAACGACAGCTGCGAAATTCCTATTACGTAGTGGAGTATACGAAAACATACGTAATGGTGTAGTACAACAATGAAATACGTCAAAATAGACAAATGCTGTAAAAGAAAGTAATGGAAAACTGAACTTACCCCACAGGAACTTCTTAAAGGAACCGAAGCTCGCCTAGAAATACATCAGCAAAAATCGCTGTGGTGTGCGTACTGTAAGACCTTCAGTACACACACCATCAGATTATTTGACCTGTCGCTCTAACGAAGTAGGCGAGTGTCAGCAATATGTCTCGTGGTCTTATCGTGGCGTGTTTATCTTCTGCCATTAGGTCAGACGATAGAAATGCCACTTGCACGCTTAGAGTAGCAGATTGACGGTGACCAACTTTAAACAGAACTGGATTAATTTTCACACACATTTATTAAAATAATAACAAGCATAAAAATTACTCAACTTGGTTCTGGATGCTATTTACAATTGACAATCTGAAGTTCCTTTGGTATTGGTATGTTAATCTTATTCTCACATATATCTCTGATACTTGACAAAAGTGTCTATACATTTATCTTCGTGGCTATGTACAGGGATATGGCAATCGTATTAGGCGCAGACTGAAACTTGACTATAGACTGGTACAGACAAATGTAGAACTCGTACAGACTGGTGCAGACAAATGCAGGCTGGTACAGAGTGATGCAGACTACCTAATCGGAGGTCTGTACATTCGTTATAATACCTCGCGCGTTCATGTATCACTGCGCTAGTGTGATCAGCAAGGAGAAAAGGTTCTACGTAAGCAGCAATCTCTTTGGCTGCGTTATATATTAATACGCGGATCGGCGGAAGCAGAATTTGGTCCGTCTCTATGGCAGCGCCATCTCGTAGTGCGGAGACAGACGAGCGCTGCGCCTGCGCTGTTGTGCTTAGAGGGGCGCGCTCTAGTGGGAAAGTTGCGTACGCGCTGACTACGCGGAACTATGTACACAACAATCACATACCCACATACACAACAAACAAAACATTACCAAACACACACACACACACACACACACACACACACACACACACACATTCACCCCCCCCCCCCCTCCCACCCACCCACCATCCTAATGTGAAATTAGCCAACACATTTCGGACAGTACATCTGCCCAACACGTTTAACAAAACATTTAAACGGGCAATATGTTTGGGGAATACTACACCTCCATGAACATTCGTCTAAGTGACTTTGAAGTGTGGAAATCCGGTGTTTCCCTTTCCCTCCAAGAGATTTCACACCTGACCAGTAACCCTCTGTGCCATTTGTGCAAGCCCCTGTGGATAATGATCTGAACTCAATATTATGATTAAATACGAGGTGCTGATAAACCCTTTCCCCTAAATCCCTATACGAAGAAAAACCATTTGAAATCACAATGGAACCCTCTGCAACGTGATCTTCAATTAAGCTGACCAAAACTTCCTTCCTTAGATGAAACTACAGCCTCCCAAACCCATAATCCCACCGGAGGTTCCCCCCTGTTGTACTTCTTTTGCCAAAATGCGACTCGAATTTTCGACCATAACACCGCTCCCCCCCTCCCCCAACGGCCCTCTGTATTTCATGTATGCCCCACAAACTTCCCTACAAAAAGAGTGCCAATCCACAACTGTAGACTTACTCACACGACAATCATGCACACACAGCCGCACAGGATATCTCAAACACCAACTGTACGTAATTTTCATAATATCTCTCAAGACGAGCTTAGATTTTTCGAGCCACGTCCCTCGTCTAATGGACCGCCACAACCGATCTTTGCTGCAGCTCCATACGAATAAGTCGTGAGTACGGCGACGAGATACACTTGTGAGGCGCTATGTTCGCCGCACTCACGACATCGAACATAGTCGGCAACGAGACCACACATTTGTAAAAAACAAATCGTGGCCAACATGGCTACGCGCATAGCCTCTCTCAAATCACCCAGGCTCATCGGCACAGATAAATCCATACCTACAAACGAAAATGAATGCTAAAAATTGTCCTAAAATAAGAAACAAATAGTCCAAATTACCTCAATATCACTAAGAATGAAATTAAGTGCCGGCCGGAGTGGCCGTGCGGTTCTAGGCGCTACAGTCTGGAATCGAGCGACCGCTACGGTCGCAGGTTCGAATCCTGCCTCGTGTATGGATGTGTGTGATGTCCTTAGGTTAGTTACGTTTAATTAGTTCTAAGTTCTAGGCGACTGATGACCTCAGAAGTTAAGTCGCATAGTGCTCAGAGCCATTTGAACCACTTTTTTTTTAAATTAAGTACCGAATGAATTGCAAACAACCAATTATTTAAATAAATGCACACGAAGAATATTTTGAGCAATATGTAGCGATCTCTCTTAAAATCACATTCAATTATTTTAATAATGATAGCGCTTATCCGGAATACAGAACTGTTGTTTTATCTATGGCTGAAAGTGAAGACGTTATTATCTATGAGGAATGTATGACGTCATTCGTCAAAGCCAACGGGTTGTATCCTCTGCTTCTCTAGATCCAGAACCACTCGTACATATTTGAATGTCTGTTCTTCAACACCCAGTATAATAACATAATCAGTAAATACCACGTCAAAAAATTTGTAGACTCGGGTGTATTAACTGAAGTTAAACGATCCGAGTTACAAAACGATTATTTTGAAACATATCTTTACTTGTTTCTGTGAGTTAACCTATGTCATAAAACTGTTTCGCCTGATTCCTTAAATTGCGGATGTTCTGGTAAATTTCATCTGTGGAAGTGTTTGAGTCTAGCCATTTCAGTGAACAAACTTTGCTTCTTATATCGGTTCCTGCAGGCCAGCGACTGTACTTTCCGTAACGCCTGCCTCTCCTCTTATAAACTAATTAAGTACACGACTTCCACCTGAGTCGATTTTCGGGTAGCTTCTTTCATAATTTTTTTCTTTTTTTGCCAGCACTTCGCGGACATTCACTTTGTTGCGTGTGTCCATCGTAAGAGTAGTCTCAGCTGCCACAACAATGCCTGTACATGTTTATAGAGCAGTTAGTTGCAGAGTCTGTATATGGCGCAATGGATAAAGCGCTTGCCTCTCATTAACGTAGAATTGGTTCTCCTCCTCATTAACTGTTTTTTTTTCTTTTACTAGCTCTATACAATATCTCTAAGCTGTTTATATAAGTTCTTTGCTGCGTTGCATTGTTTAAGGCTAGAAGCTTAGAAATAGACTAGCTACTCATGCTGTTCGTGTAGGAGGTAAAACGGGCGATATATTCGCTTAGATAAACGCCACAGCCAGAAATTTTTGCTCAAAGCACGCAGTTTCGCGAGTACTTTCATTTAATATAGCGTGGGGCAAATAAAAGTGGCCCGGAGAATAGAGTTCTAGGGTACAAAGAAACACAGCAGAGGAAAGGAGATACAGTACTAACCTGACTATATCAGATGTTGAAAGTGACCAACATTCAGCTCTTGGCACTTTCGGACCCTGGTCAGCAAGTTGCTGAAGGTGGATGGAAGATGGAGTTCTGGAGTGGCTGCAGTCTCATCCGAAATTTTCTGCTGCAATTCTTGAAGACTATGGGGTTTGTTGCGTTACAGAAATGGTTCAAATGGCTCTGAGCACTATGGGACTTAACATCTGAGGTCATCAGTCCCCTAGAACTTACAACTACCTAAACCTCACTAACCTAAGGACATCACACACATCCATGCCCGAGGCAGGATTCGAACCTGCGACCGTAGCAGTCGTGCGGTTCAAGACTGAAGCGCCTACAACCGCTCGGCCACCGCGGCCGGCTGTTGCGTTACACCTTATACTTGATGGCTCCCCATACAAAGTAATCGCACACCGACAGATCAGGTGATGTGGGTGACCAGTTAGGGCCGCAACCAGACTGACCTCTGCTAACAACTCTGTCAAGTGAAGATTGTGTAAATGTGCTCCAACGTTCGGCCGGCTGTATGGGCAGCTGTTCCATCCTGTTGGAAGTAGATGTAGGTCTTTTCTTCCTCCTTTAATGTTGCCACAAATGGTTTCAAACTGTTGCCAATGTAACACATCGAAGTCAGCGTGTGATGAAAGAAGGTGGGACTAATAATGCGGTGTGCAGAGACTGCACACCAAACCCCAACCTTCTGATCGTGCAATGGTGTTTCGTGGGGGTTAAGCGGATTCTCCACTTCTCCCCAAGCTGTGATTCTGTGAGCTGACAGAACCACTCACGTGAAACCAGGCTTCATCAGACATAAAGAACAGGTCTATGTTGAAGCCATTCATTGTTATATCAGTGAATAACCACTTATAAAATTGGAGGCGCTGAGGAGCATCTGCTGGGTTTAGTACATGAACAACAAACACTCGATAGCGATGCATCTGCAGGTCCAGGTGGAGTATTCGTCAGCATGATCGACATGATATGCAGGTCTCTTGCGACAGGCGTCGTGTTGATTTGGTAGGACTCTGAAGCATTTTCTGGTGAACTGCAGCCACATTTTCTGGTGTGCGGGCACATTTCGGGATGTTTTGTGACCTCTTCAAAACAGATCGTGTCTGACACCATTTTCGGACTATGCGTTGCATGGCGCTCTTTGACACGATTAAACTTCTCTGCAAACATCTGACCACGCCGTTTTTACGAATTTGTTGTGACGTATCTTTCTACAACGAACACCCGCTGCTCCACTGTACCATCGTCCCTTTTGCACTGTTCCACTTACACCGACACAGCCCGCACAACGCTCTGAACCGGTGTTGATCACATGGCAGGCGTACAAGTGGTATGCGCGTCATGGGGTGTGGATGTATACATACATTCACGTCCAGTCGTATTCACTCGTCCAGGCCACTGTTACTTGCTCCACCCTGTATGTGCATGAGCACGGCAAAATATATTACCAAGATGAAGCGCAAAAAATGGTACAAGTCCTGAGCTCAATATGGCTGCTCAGCACTCACCAAGAAATACTCTGTTCTCCCGACAATGCCAATATAGTCTTTTTAGTTTTCCTTGTCTGAAAGCTACGGCGAGCAGCGCTTGTGAGATAGATGTTGTCGTCTACCCGAGACACATAAAATCGCAGAGCGCGGCTATCTGAGATCTTGTCCCACTCCCGTACACTACCAGCTAACTGACTCTTGACGCTGTTTACGCTGCACGAATTACTCGAAAAAGCTCTCTGAGAGGGAAAAACTCTGGCGTGCACACCTAGCTTAAAGGACAATACCACTACATCTTCCGATATCGATTTTTTGAAGTTTTTTCTTTTTTCAAAATATGGATTACAAAATCTTATATAAACAACGAAATAACTTTGAGGATAGTTATGACAGTTCTAGTGACTGCAGCATCTTTTCAATGCAGTTTCAGGAAGCTGAAGATTATAAAAATCTACTTAATGTCGAATATACGTGAAACAAATTCTGCTATTTTGTTTGTAGAATACGACATAGCACCTAAATTTGACATCGGTGACGTAATCAACGAGAGTGCTTCGCTGAACACTAGGAAATGGAAAATAAAATCTGTTTGTATTATGTTGTTGTTGTCATCTTCAGTCCAGAGACTGGTTTGATCCATCCCTCCATGCTACTGTACCCTGCGCAAATCTCATCATCTCCAAGTGACTACTGCAACCTACAGCCTTCTGAATCTGCTTAGTGTATTCATCTCTTGGTCTCCCTCTACGGTTTTTGCCCTCCACGCTGCCCTCCAATACTAAATTGGTGATCCCTCGGTGTCTTAGAACAAGTCCTACCAACCGATCCCTTCCTTTAGTCAAGTTTTGCCACAAATTCATCTTCTCCCCAATTCTATTCAGTACCTCCTCATTATTTACGTGATCTACCCATCTAATCTTCAGCATTCTTCTCTAATACCACATTTCGAAAGTTTCTATTCTCTTCTTGTCTAAACTAGTTATCATCCATGTTTCACTTCCATACATGGCTACACTCCATACAAATACTTTCAGAAAAGACTTTCTGACACTTAATCTGTCCTCTATGTCCTTCCTCAGAAACGCATTCCTTGCCATTGCCAGTCTAAATTTTATATCCTCTCTACTTCCGTCATCATCAGTTATTTTGCTCCCCAAATAGCAAAACTCATCTACTACTTTAAGTATCTCATTTCCTAATCTACTTTCTCCAGCATCACCTGAATTAACTTGATTACATTCCATTCTCCTCGTTTTGCTTTTGTTGATGTTCAACTGATATCCTCCTTTCAAGACACTGTCCATTCCATTCAACTGCTCTTCCAGGTCCTTTGCTGTCTCTGACAGAATTACAATGTCATCAGCAAACCGCAAAGTTTTTATTTCTGCTCTGTTCATTTTAATTCCTACCCCAAATGTTTCTTTTGTTTCCTTTACTGCTTGCTCAATACACAGATTGAATAACATCGGGGGTAGGCTACAACCCTATCTCACTCCCTTCCAAACCACTGCTAGCCTTCCATGCCCCTCGACTCTTATAACTGCCATCTAGTTTTTGTATATTTTGTAAATAGCCTTTTGCTCCTTATATTTGACCCCTGACACCTTCAGAATTTGAAAGAGAGTACTCCAGTCAACATTGTCAAAAGCCTTCTCTAAGTATACGAATGCTAGAAACGTAGGTTTGCCTTTCCTTGATCTATCTTCGAAGATAAGTCGTAGGGTCAGTATTGCCTCACGTGTTCCAACATTTCTACGGAATCCAAACTGATCCTCCTCCTACCAGCTTTTCCATTCGTCTGTAAAGAATTCGCGTTAGTATTTTGCAGCCGTGACTTATTAAACTGATAGTTCGCTAATTTTCACACCTGTCAACACCTGCTTTCTTTGGAATTGGAATTGTTGTATTCCTTTTGAAGTCTGAGTGCATTTCACCTGTCTCATACATCTTGCTCACCAGATGGTATAGTTTTGTCAGTGCTGGCTGGCTCTCCCAAGGCTATCAGTAGTTATAATGAAATGTTGTCCACTCCCGGGGCCCTGTTTCGACTTAAATCTTTTAGTGCTCTGTTAAACTCTTCACGCAGTATCATATCTCCCATTTCATCTTCATCTACATCCTCTTCCATTTCCATTGCATTGTCCTCAAGTACATCGCCCTCCCTTGTATAGACCCTCTAAATACTCCTTCTACCTTTCTGCTTTCCCTTCCTTGCTTAGAACTCGGTTTCTACCTGAGCTCTTGATATTCATACAAGTGGTTCTCCAAAGGTCTCTTTAATTTTCCTGTAGGCAGTATGTATCTTACCCCTAGTGATATATGCCTCTACATCCTTACATTTGACCTCTAGCCGTCCATGCTTAGCCATTTTGCACATCCTGTCGATCTCATTTTTGAGACGTCTGTATTCCTTTTTGCCTGCTTCATTTATTGCATTTTTATATTTTCTCCTTTCAACAGTTAAGTTCAATATCTCTTCTGTTACCCGAAGTTTTCTACTAGACCTCGACTTTTTACCTACTTGATTCTCTGCTGCCTTTACTATTTCATCCCTCCAAACTACCCATTCTTCTTCTACTGTATTTCTTTCTCCCGTTCTTGTCAATCGTTCCCTAATGCTCTCTCTCCAACTCTCTACAACCTCTGGTTCTTTTAGTTTATCCAGATCTCATCTCTTTAAATTCCCACCTTGTCTTGCTTCTTCAGTTTTAATCTACAGTCCTTAATCAATAGAATGTGGTCAGTCCACATCTGCCCCTGGAAATGCCTTACAATTTAAAACCTGATTCCTAAATCTTTGTCCTACCATTATATAATCTATCTGAAACCTCAAGTGTCTCCAGGCCTCTTCCACGTATACAGCCTTCTTTCATGGTTTTTAAACCAAGTTTAGCTATGATTAAGTTATGCTCTCTGCAAAACTCTACCAGACGGCTTCCTCTTTCATTCGTTATCCCCCTTCCATATTCACCTACAACTTTTCCGTCTCTACTATCGAATTCCAGTCCCCGATGACTATTAAATTTTCGTCTCCCTTCACTGCCTGAATCATTTCTTTTATCTCATCATATGTTCTCAATCTCTTCGCCATCTGCGGGTCTAGTTGGCATATAAACTTGTACTACTGTGGTAGGTGTGGACTTCGTGTCTATCTTGGCCACAATAATGCGTTCACTGAGCTGTTCGTAGTAGCTTACCCGGGCTCATGTAATTTTTTTTTATTCGTTACTAAACCTACTCCTGCATTACCCCTATTTGATTTTGAATTTATAACTCTGTATTCACGTTACCAGAAGTCTTGTTCCTCCTGATACCGAACTTCACTAATTCCCACTATATCTAACTTTAATTTATCCATTTCCCTTTTTAAATTTTGTAACCTACCTACCCGATTAAGGGATCTGACATTCCACGCTCCGATCCGTAGAACGTCAGTTTTCTTTCTCATGATAACGACATCCTCTTGAGTAGTCCCCTCCAGGAGATCCGAATGGGGGACTATTTTGCCTCCGGAATATTTTACCCAAGAGGACGATATCATCATGTAACCATACAGTAAAGCTGCATGCCCTCGGGAAAAATTACGGCTGTAGTTTCCCCTTGCTTTCAGCCGTTCGCAGTACCAGCACACCAAGTCCGTTTTGGTTAATGTTACAATGCCAGATAAGTCAATCACCCAGGCTGTTGCCCCTGCAACTACTGAAAAGGCTGCTGCCCCTCTTCAGGAACCACACGTTTGTCTGGCCTCCCAACAGATACCCCTCTGTTGTGTTCGCACCTACGGTACGGTTACCTGTATCGCTGAGGTTCGCAAGCCTCCCATCCAGCGGCAAGGTCCATGGTTCATGGGGTGAGGATTTATATTATAGCTCATAAAAAAATATAGTAGCTGCCATAAACAGTAAGGCATTGATTTTGTTGTAATGTAAATTCCTTTGGAAGATTTATACAATTTCTGATTTATGTACTTCAGTGATGGATCTCATTAGTTGTGTGCATTATTTATTATCTATGTAGCCCATTTAAGAAATACAGGGTTTTCCTGAACCGTGGCGAAAAAATTATAGTTGTCGTAGAGGGTGTCTTGAGGAACAAATTGAGTATGGGATCCCGTGCCCGGAAACTTCATCCAAAGACGGTACAGTGGATCGAAGTTATAAGTGCCACCACCTGCCACTAGGCCACCTGTCCGGCGGAGTACACGACACTGTACGCAAACACACCGTAAGCGAACTTTTCGCAATTCTGTTTGTTATTCAGTGATCGCGACTTATTGCCACGATCGCCACTGGAGAAAATGGAGCCAGCTGCTGAGTAGAAAGGCCTTGCCCTCTGTGATTCGATGCTCTGTTGCCTCGTTTAATAACCGTTTCGGACATAGTTTTATATACACAAATTTTTTTTCTGTTAGAACTCTCTAAAATCTCCAGTGTTTTTCGGTATATTGGGAAAGATAAACTGCAGATGGAAACGCGTATTCGAAACCATTATCCACCGTGGCAACAGAGCATCACATTCCTTGGACACTAGGCTTTTCTACGCAGCAGCTAGTGTATCTTCTTCGCTGGCGATCGTGACAGTGACTAACAAACAACATTGCGAGACTTTCCGCCTACGGTGTGTTAGCGTACAGTGTCACGTTTGCTGCCGAAGGAGTGGCCTACTGGCAGGAGCGGACGCCTGTAACTTCAACGCTCTTTAGCATCGTTCGATGACGTTTCCGGACACGGGTTCCTGTTGTCGATTCGTTGCCCGAGACACACTCTACAACTTCTCGAAGGCTGTCGCAACATTTTTGGAACACCCCGTATTTTTCAATAATCATTTGTAATAAATATACTTTAAAAATTACAAAATTTCTTAAATCTGTATAAAAAAATTCGAGAAAGATATTTTTTGGTGTGGGTCGGGAGCAGCGGTGCAGCTTCTTATTTCCTGCCAGAGGCATAGGACCACCTTAATGCAGCACTGTTTGATGCCGGTTTTGCAAACTAACTTGATGGCAACACTTCGGAAAAAAAAGAAAGAAAGCTTAGAGAGTTAGATTTCACGTTCTGTATCATATGTTAGGTTATGTTAAGCCATTTATCGAAACGAATTCTTGAAAATGGTTATGATTGCCCTGTCAATGTGGTCTGTGTCATCTATTGTCAAAGGTCTAATTTATATAGTTCTTACAATGATGCGAAAAAAGTAATTAGATAACTCCTAATATCGTGTCAACTTCCTTTTGCCCGACGTAGTGCAGCAGCTCGATGAGGCGTGAACTCAAGAAGTCTCTGGAATTCCGTCCAGAAATATTGAGTCATGCTGCCTCGATAGCCGTCCATAATTACAAAAGTGTTATTGGTGCAGGATTTTGTGCACGAACTGATCTCTCAGTTATGTCCCATGTTCGATGGGCTTCATGTCGGACGATCTGGCTGGCCAGACAATTTGCTCGAACTGTCGAGAATGTTCTTCAAAACAATCGCCAACAATTGTGGCCCGCTGACATGGCACATGGTCATCCATAAAAATACCAACGTTGTTTTGGAACATGAAGTCCACGAATGACTGAAAACGGGCTCCAAATAGCCGAACATAACCATTTCCAGTCAATGATCGGTTCAGTTGTGTCAGAGCACGCCGGCCGCAGTGGTCTCGCGGTTAAGGCGCTCAGTCCGGAACCGTGCGACTGCTACGGTCGCAGGTTCGAATCCTGCCTCGGGCATGGATGTGTGTGATGTCCTTAGGTTAGTTAGGTTTAAGTAGTTCTAAGTTCTAGGGGACTGATGACCACAGAAGTTAAGTCCCATAGTGCTCAGAGCCATTTGAACCATTTATCAGAGCACCCGGTACATTTCGTGTAAACACAGTGCTTGTTGACAGTTTGGGTCCATGGATCTGTGGGGTCTGCGTCACACTCGAAGCTTATCACCAGCTCTTAGCAACTGAAATCGCGACACAGCTGACGAGACCACGGTTTTCCAATAGTTTAGTGTCGAACCAATATGGTCACGAGCCCAGGAGGGGCACTGCAGGCGATGTCGTGCTGTTAGTGAAGAGTCTCGCGGTGGTCATCTGCTGCCGTAGACCAGTAACGCCAAATTTCGCCGCATTGTCCTAACGGAAACGTTCATCGTACGTCCGACATTGATTTCTGCGTTTGTTTCTCTCGGTGTTACTTGTATGTTAGCACTGACAGCATTTCGCAAATGCCGCTGCTCTCGGTCGTTAAGTGGAGGCCGCCAGGCACGGTGTTGTCTGTTGTGCGAGGCGTTACGGCTTCTGCACCACTTGTTAGCAGCAGACCCAGTGGCTGCGCCAAAGACTGAGACTGCGTGTTTTACTATTATTTATTGAACTTTCTTTGCAATTTCTCCCTCGTCGTCGCTGCCCAGCCCTGCGGATCCCTCCGCCTGGCTGCTGCTGTGTAGATTCTCCGACAACGCGCAACGCGCGCCGCTGATCGCACTCGGGAGCCTCAGACCAACAGTTCTCCACTGAAGCCAGGATGCCCTGTGGCTGAGATGAACTCGTCGCCGCTCGGTGCCCCAGTACGTGAGGTCAGCTGCCGACGCCTGCTGCACCGGCGGCCGGGAAGCCGTCACGGACGGACCACGCGCCGTGGGGCCGGGTTGCCGTGAAGTCCGGGCGTCAGTCCCCGGCGGCGCCTGTGACCGAGATCGCGCTGCGGCCGGTCCTGCTGGAAGTTCTCGCTGTAGTTAGTCAGCCGTGGTGCCGACCGAACTCAGGCCGACCTTCAGAGCTGAAGTCGACATCTGGCGGCGAACGGATGACTCCTGCGAGCTGGAACAGACTTCTGGAATCGTCACCTACGAAGATTGAACATTCGGACACGGACCACGTCCGTCCTCAGATCCGAACTGCTTCCTAATGGCTTCTGTCTGTTGCTGCCTGCGCTCCACTATTTATATTTGGCAGGAGGACGTTTTTTATCCTCGGTGGTAGCTTTTTGTTATTACTCCCGCAGTATATTGCAGCGTAACTTAGTGTGCTGGCCTCACTTCCCCTTACTCAGCACTCTCCAGGCTCTGCACAGCGCTCCGTCTATGTGCGTCCTTGCGTCAACCTGTCGGTAGACTGCTGCTGTCAGCGAGGCTATCTGTGCCTGCCTACTTTGCGACGCCTCGGTCGCCGGTGTGCCTCTGTTTAGCCATTCTCCACTGCGTGAAACAACGCTTACTACATGTGGCCGCAACAGAGGTAATGCCTGAAATGTGGTATCCTTGGCAGACTCTTGACACCGTGCATCTACCTCAGAATATTGAATTCCTTGACAATTTCCGAAATGGGATGTCCGATGCATCTAGCTCCACCTACCAATCCGTGTTCAAAGGCTGTTAATGCCCGTCGTGCAGCATAATCACGTCGGCAACCTTTTCACGTGAATCACAGGATTACAAATAACAGCTGCGCCGAAGCACTGCCCGTTTTGTACCTTGTGTACGCGATACTACCGCCACCGGTATACGTGCATATCGCTATGCCATAACTTATTGCCACATCAGTGTATATTTTATCTCACTGGACATTTGGCTTCGTCGTGCTTCATTGTAACTGATACCGCGTACAAAGTAATGAAAATTTCTAAATGTGCGTTGGAAAAGTCTGCAGAGAGGTGGTTCAGGGAGTGCTTGTGCGTGCGTGCGGGCAGGTGACGCCGCGGCTGCTGTGGGCGCTGGAGCGCGTGCCGGCGCTGCGGCAGGCGGCGTCTGCGGGCCGCGCGCTCTACGGCGGCGTCGACTCGTGGCTGCTGTGGCGGCTGACGGCCGGCGCCGCGCACCTCACCGACCACAGCGCCGCCGCCGCCACCGGCTTCTTCGACCCCTTCATCGTGCAGTGGTCCTCCCTGGCCGAGGGCTACTTCGGCATTCCCGCCGCAATGCTGCCCCGCGTCTGCGAGGCCACCGCGGACTTCGGCTGCACGGCGCCGGACATACTGGGCGCGGCCGTCCCCATCCGATGCCTCGTGAGTTTCTTTTTCTCTGCAGTCGCTCTCCCAAAAGCTTTCCGCTACTCTGTGTGATCTGTCTGAGCCAGACACCTACATGCACATGCGGGGAAGAAGGTTCCCCAGAACACACTGTCTTTTTCTGCGGGCAATACGCGGACAACAGACATACACTACACTTAGACTATACACATACAGACATAGATATACACACAGCAATAAGAGACGAAGAACAATGGGCACAATTAAATGCACTGACAACCAGTATTTCAAAAACAACACATGAAGAGTACATGCGGACCCGACATTACAGACATGCCTATGTGCAGCGTAACAACAATCTCCAGAGGGTGGACAGCGATACCTGCAGTGACAGCGAAATAGTAACAATGAGGAGGAACAGGAGGAGTAAGCTGAGATGTGACAGTAAATAAGCAAAAGTGCTGGCGTTCTAGCCAAGAAAACACCAAATACGGTACATAGATGGGCACCTAAAGTAGTTAATACATAGGATTAGTAATAAATAGGATAAGCAACATTATTTCTCTACTAATAACCATTTGTGTGTGTGTGTGTGTGTGTGTGTGAGAGAGAGAGAGAGAGAGAGAGAGAGAGAGAGAGAGACCGGCGGTCAACGGCTTGAAGAAACCATTCCGAGGTGTTCACCGTCAGTCACATTCGGTGATGGTACTATGAAATCTCTCCTCTATCCTATCTTCTTTTCATGTTCTTCTTAAAAAACAACAAAATTTTATTTATATTTCAGCCTTAAATTATTGTTATTTTGAAAAGTATCATTCTTTGTAAATATTGTAGATAACTGTAAAAAGATGAAAAACGAAAATTGTAAGATGTACGACCTGTTTTAAACATCAGGTAACAGGTCTATAATTAGGCAATAAATAAATAAATAAATAAATAAATACTCTGTGTGATTCGAGGTTCTCGCGAACAACCCTCATATAAAACATTCACGTGACGGATCTTCTAGCAATGAGCCTTTCCATTCTAAGGCCCCGTGGTACACTGAGAAACTAGCGAAAAGTTTCTGCTCGGTACAGGGTGGTTATAAAGTCCATGAAACATTTTAAAAATGAGATATAAGTTAATTGCTAAACACAATGTAACAAATAACACAGTACATGAAAGACAAACACGCACACGCACACGCACGCACACACACACACACACACACACACACACACACACACTATATACAGGGTGGTCCTTTGATTGTGACCGGGCCAAATATCTCACGAAATAAGCATTCTGGCTCTGCAGTACCCAGAGGCCACTGGCATGGGCTTCGAATGGCCGCCATATTCGCCGGATGTGAACACATGCGACTCCTTTTTGTGGGGCTGTATTAAAGACTAGGTGTACAGCAATAACCCCAAAAACATTGATGAGCTGAAAACAGCCATTCAGGAGTCAGCGACAGCATCGATGTTCCGACAGTTAAGTGTGTCATGTAGAATTTCGCTATTCGTCTGCGCCACATCATCACCAATGATGGCAAGCATATCGAACATATCATAACCTACATCCGAATGTCTATAGTGACGTTTACATGTGGAATAAAGTGCCTGGACGCCATAGTTTATAACTGATTTAGTTTTTTTTTTCATATAGTTTGTCACCTTGTATATTGACAGGAACTTTCTTCCTTCCCTTGATGCATAATACATCCTATGTAAATATTGGAACAGGTTCCAATATTTACAGAGGATGCAGTATGCATTAAGGGAAGTCAAAAGGTTCCTGTCAAAAAAAAAAAAATGGCTCTGAGCACTGTGGGACTTAACTTCTGAGGTCATCAGTCCCCTAGAACTTAGAACTACTTAAACCTAACTAACTTAAGGACATCACACACATCAATGCCCGAGGCAGGATTCGAACCTGCGACCGTAGCGGTCGGGCGGTTCCAGACTGTAGCGCCTAGAGCCGCTCGGCCACCCCGGCCGGCAAAAAGTTCCTGCCAACGTTGGTCGTAAACCTGATGTCTTCAGAGTTATGTAGTACGCATTAAGGAAGACAAAAAGTTCCTGTCAACATTGGTCGTAAACCTGACATTTTCAGTGTTATAGCCTGCATGTGTACAAGGAGCATATCGTGTACATGAACCACTTTAGTCCTAAACAGATGAGGAAACAGTGTACATACGAATACTAGACGTTTATCCAGTGCGATGTGTCTGAAAATGGTATCACGCACACACCCAACACAAGAACATGTACAGTATTTTACAGTGTACTAATGTAGTGTATCGGTCAAGCATGTTATTTTCATCTGGTGAACCTGTATAATGTTTATATGGTGCCTTGTCTGCTGTCACACAGCAGCGCATTAGTGTAATTTGTATCCGTGTCTGTCACTGGATGTACACCTCCTAATAGAGGCCTACTATTCAATACATGAGATGGCAGATACAGTCTTCTGTTACAGGCAAGCGGATGGGAACATCCTACAAATATATAAGCTGTATGTTGCCAAAAATCCACAATGCTGCACTGCATCTGTAAAGATGTTCAGTACCCTGTTCACATTGAGCACATGTTGTGAAAACTAGCGCAGAGACGTGGTGATTGTTGACAGGGGCGCTAGTAGAACGTACCGCCAAAGATACTAGGTTTATGACCAATGTTTATAGGAACTTTTTTTCTTCGCCTCTTCCATACTACACATTAGGACATTTTCTCCGTATTATATTATGGGGGAAAAGAGTCGAAATCTACTTCTGGCGAAATTGAGATTCTGGTCCCAGTGGAGCCTACGTATGTAGAACTACATTCCAACAGCTTCATACGCGGAAAAGACTACAGTATCCATAAAAAATCAGCATATAAAATAGGTGTCAAGGGTAAAAACTATTGGAGTCCGTATATATTTTAAATGAGAGTAATTTTGCTCTTATTCAGGTAAGTTTATTCCTTTAAATGGTAGTCAATTTGGGTTTTTCAATTTGTTACATACCTATGCGGTGTTGTGTCTTTAGAGTTTTACTGGTAGCAGACTACATTGGTTGTTCAATGAAGTCTAACGGTTCAAATGGCTCTGAGCACTATGGGACTTAACTTCTGAGATCATCAGTCCCCTAGAACTTAGAACTACTTAAACCTAACTAACCTAAGGACATCACACACATACCTAAGGACATCACACACATCCATGCCCGAGGCAGGGTTGGAACCTGCGACCGTAGCAGCAGCGCGGTTCCGGACTGAAGCGCCTAGAACCACTCGGCCACAGCGGCCGGCGGTGCATTGTCATCTATAAGAAATTCCATCGTTATTTGGGAACATGCAAGTCCACGAATTGCTGCAAATGGTCTCCAAGTAAGCGAACGTAGCCATTTCCAGTCAATGATGGGTTCAGTTGGACCAGAGGACCCAGTCTATTACACGTAAACACAGCCCACATTATTATGGAGCCACCACCAGCTGACACAATCACTGTAATGTTGACAAGTTCGGTCCACGGCTTCTTGGGGTCAGAGCCACGCTTGAACGCTACCATCAGCTTGTTATTTTTTGCCATCAGTCTTCTGACTGGTTCGATGCAGCTTGACACGAACTCCTCAAGCCAACGTCTTCATCCCACAGTAGCACTTATAACCTACGTCCTCAATTGTTTGCTGGATATATTCCAATTTCTGTCTTCTTTTACAGTTTTTGCCCTCTACAGCTCCTTCTTGTACAATGGAAGTTATTCCCTGATGTCTTAACAGATGTAGCAGCATCTTGTCCCTTCTTCTTATCAGTGTTCTTCACATATTCTTTTCCGCTCTGATTCTGCGCAGAACCTTCTCATTCCTTACATTACCAGTCCATGTAATTTTCAACAGTCGTCTATAGCACCACATCTCAAATGCTTCGATTCTCTTCCGTTCTGATTTTCCTACGGTCCATGTTTCACTACCATACAATGTTGTGCCCCAGTCGTACATTCTCAGAAATTTCTTCCTCAAATTAAGGTGGGTGGTGGTGGTTAGTGTTTAACGTCCCGTCGACAACGAGGTCATTAGAGACGGAGCGCAAGCTCGGGTTAGGGAAGGATTCGGAAGGAAATCGGCCGTGCCCTTTCGAAGGAACCATCCCGGCATTTGCCTAAAACGATTTAGGGAAATCACGGAAAACCTAAATCAGGATGGCTGGAGACGGGATTGAACCGTCGTCCTCCGGAATGCGAGTCCAGTGTGCTCACCACTGCGCCACCTCGCTCGGTTCAAATTAAGGCCTATGTTTGATACTAGTAGACATCTCTTGATTAGGAATGCCCTTTTTGCCAGTGATAGTCTGCTTTATGTCCTCCTTGCTCCGTCCGACGTTGGTTTTTTTTCTGCCTAGATAGTAGAATACCTTAACTTCATCTACTTCGTGACATTCAGTTCTTATGCTAAGTGTCTCGCTGTTCTCATTTCTGCTACTTCTTATTACTTTCGTCTTTCTTCGATTTACCCTCAGTCCCTATTCTGTACTCATTAGGCTGTTCATTCCAGTCAGCAGATCTTGTAGCTCTTCTTCACGTGCACTGAGGATAGCAATGTCATCAGCGACTCATATCATTGATATCCTTTCACCTTGAATTTTATTTCCACTTCTGAACCTTTCTTTTATTTCCCTCATTGCTTCTTCGTATAGGCTGAACAGCAGGAGCGAAAGACTACATCCCTGTCTACACCCTTTTAGTTCGAGCACTTCGTTCTAGGTCTTCCGCTCTTATTATTCTCTCTTGGCTCTTGTACATGTGATATATTACGCACCTCTCCGTATAGCTTACCCTTATTTTCCTTACCGGGATGGTTCCTTTGAAAGGGCACAGCCAACTTCCTTCCCTAATCCTCTGGGACCGATGACCTAGCTATTTGGCCCCTCCCAAATCAACCAACTAACCTATATTCCTCAGAATTTCCAACATCTGTTCCATGGCGACAAATCCTGTGAATGTGCCTTTATTTTTCTTTAGTCTTGCTTCCATTATCAACCGCGACGTCACAATTGCCTCTCTGGTGCCTTTATTATTCCTAAAGTCAAACTGGTCCTCATCTAACACACCCTCAATTTTCTTTTGTATTCTTCTGTATATTATTCGTCTCAGCAACTTGGACTCAAGAGGTGTTAAGCTGATGGTGCGATAATTATCGCACACGTCAGCTCTTCCAATCTTCGGAATTGTGCGGATGATGTTTTTCCGAAAATCAGATGGTATATCGCCAGACTCATACGTTCTATACACTAACGTGAGTAGTCATTTTGTTGCCACTTCCCAGAATGATTTTAGAAATTCTGATGGAATGTTACCTATGCCTTCTGCCTTATTTAATCTTAAGTCTTCAAAATACTCCTCCCGCCTATCCGCTCTCTGCTCTGCATTTAACAGTGCAATTCCCGTTGCTCTGTTAATGTTACCACCTCTGCTTTCAATTTCATCGAAGGTTCTTTTGACTTTCCTACATGCTGAGGCAGTCCTTTTGACAGTCATTTCTTTTTCGATTTCTTCACATTTTTCATCCAACCATTTCAACGTAGCTGTTTTGCATTTCCCATTTATTTCGTACCTCAGTGGCTTATATTTCTTTATTCCTGAATTTCCAGGAACATTTTTACATTCCCTTCTTTTGTCAATCGACTGAAGTATTTCTTCTGTTACCCACACTTTCTTCGCAGTTACCTTCTTTGTACCTATGTTTCTCTTTCCAACTTCTGTGATTGCCCCTCCTCAACTGTACTGCCTACTGAGCTACTCCTTATTGCAGTATCTATAGCCTTAGAGAACGTCGATTGTATCTCTTTATTCCTTAGTACTTCTGCCTCACTCATCTTCACGTACTGATTCTTCCTGTCTAATCACTTACACTTCAGCTACTCTTCATCACTACTACATTTTGATCTTAGTCTATATCTGCTCCTGGGTACGCATTACAATCCAGTATCTGATTTCGGAATCTCTGTCTGACCATGATGTTATCTAACTGAGATCTTCCCGTATCTCTTGGCCTTTTCCAAATATACCACCTCCTCCTGTGAGTCTTGAACAGAGTATTCACTACTAAGAGCTGACATTTATCACAGAATTCAGTTAGTCTTTCTTTTTCTCTCACTTCTAGTACCAATCCCATATTCTCTCCTGTAACTCTTTCTTCTACTCGTTCCCCTGAAACTGCATTCCAGTCCCCCATAACTATTAGATTTTGATCTCCATTTACATACTGCATTACCTGTTAAATATCGTCATATACTTTCTCTGTCTCTTCAGCTTGCGACATCATCATATATACTATACCTACACTGTTTGCTGTCGATTTTGATGAGAACAACCCTATCACTGAACTGTTCGCAGTAACACACCCTCTGTCATACCTTTCTATTCATAATGAATGCTACTCCCGATATACCATTTTCTGCTGCTCTTGATATTACCATATACTCATCTGACCAGATAGCCCTGTCTCCTTTCTGTTTCACTTCACTGACCCGAGTATATTTAGATTGAGCCTTTGAATTTCCCTTTTCAGATTTTCTACCTTCCCTCCCACGTTCAAGCTTCTGACATTCCATGTCCCGACTCGTAGAACGTTATCCTTTTGTTGGTTATTCAGTCTTTTTCTCATGGTCGCCTCCCCGTGGCAGTCCCCTCCAGAAGATCTGAATAGGGAACTATTCCAGAATCTTTTGCCAGTGGAGAGATTATCATGGCACTCTTCAATGACAAGCCACAAGTCCTGTGGATACAAGCTACGTGTCTTTAATACAGTAGTTTCCATTGCATTTTGCATTCTCATGCCGTTGATCACTGCTAATTCTTCCGCCTTTAAGGGTAGTTTCCCTCCAGTTTATACTGGAAGTCTTTGGCTGCCAATGCTAATTGTTTTTCGAAATTTAAGCAGTTTGGGGATTCGAACCCAGGACCAAGAACATTTTGATTACTAATCAAAGACGCTACCTCTAGTCACAGCTGCAGCTCTTACCAACTGGTCATCTGATTAGCCCACGGTCTAGGGTCCATCCGGTATGGTCACGAGCCCAGGAGAGGAGCTGCGGTTAGCAAAGGCACTCGCGTCTGTCGTCGGCTCCCACACCCCATTAACGTCGCACACAGACTTCTGAGGTTATTTCATGCTGTGTTGCTTGTCTTTTAGCACTGACAACTGTATGCAAGCTCCACTGCTCTCGGTCGTTAAGTGAAGGCCGTCGGCCAGTGCGTTGTCCGTGGTGAGAGGTTAATGCATAAGGTGTGGTATTCTCAGAACTGTCTTGACACTGTGGACCTCAGATTAATGAATTCCCTAACGATTTCTGAAATGGAATGTTCCGTGCGTGTAGCTCCAACTATCATTCCGCGTTCAGAGTATGTTAATTCCCGTCGTGCGGCCATAATCATGTAGGAAACCTTTTCATATGAACCTCGTCGGTGCAAATGACAGATCCACCTGTGCACTGCACCTTTATGCCTTGCAGTAAATCGCTTGTTCACGTGTCAGAACCTGTTTCTAAATGTTTCTGTAGTGTATGCGTGAGAGGAGATGTGAGGTCCAGCCCGTTATTAACCTAGATGGATGTGGAAAACCGCCTAAAAGTTACATCCTGGATGGCCGACTCAGCGGCCCCCGTTATTAATCCGCAAGGTAGCCTTGATTCGCGTCTGAATTCTCTCTCCAAATCCCAGAAGCGACGCAACATCATACTTGACATGACCGTTTAGCAGGTAGTCCGATATATTATGATAATGACAATGGAATATTGTCTATAATAATGCAAATGAGAGTCCTGAAAATAAGACATTCTCAGTTTTTTTGTCATGTTGAAACTGGATAAAATCTAGAGCTTTCGACGAAATCGTTAATCATATTCGTCAGGAACAAACGATTGTCATGGCTGCCGTTGTGATGGCCATTTATTGTCCGTAGTTAACTTGCTATAAGTCCGCGTGTGTTGACATTGCATGATGAGAGATTGTGTCCATATCTGCACTGGTGGTTCCAGCCCCCTCGTAAGAATATAAACAATTCAGCGAATTTCTCTTTATCTTGACCTCGTCGAGAGCTCACTTCCACACACCACTACAACCATATCTGCTGTCCTGGTTGAAGCTGTCCTTGGACATTATAATTTCCACTGCTTCTTTAATAAAAGAATCCCAGTATGTTGAAGCAGTGGGCAAGTTTCTAGTGTCGTCAAAGACTCGCCAGATACTCACAACTTCGCTCACGTATGTGTTTGCCAAATGTTAGCCTACCGCCTTTTCATATCCACCTCTTCTTCACGCACGTTGCCGATCGTTGTGGGCGAGCGGCTCTAGACGCTTCAGTCCGGAACCGCGCTGCTGCTACGGTCGCAGGTTCGAATTCTGCGGTACTGGGAGATGAAGAAGCTTGCACAGGATAGAGTAGCATGGAGAGCTGCATCAAACCAGTCCCAGGACTGAAGACCACAACAACATACTTTTACAAATAAATCCATAAAACTTTGTCAGCATGACCAGGAAGGAATCAGAATTCACACTCATAGCAATGGAACTTCGAAAACATAACGAAATAATTTTTTTTTACATGTGAAATTTCATCATTTTTTTGACTTACTAATGGCTGCATTTGTTGCTGTAGGTACACTTTTCTTCATAAGTAAGAGAGATTCTTCGATGAATTTTGCGCAGCATACAAAACATACTTAATGGTGTATGAAACCCTAGAATTTTCAAAATCTATTAAAAATTGTGGTAAAAATTGAGGCAATTAACTATAAAATTTGTGTTTCTTCTAAACATGAAGTTTAAAATATAACAGCTCATTCGTTTTTTCATAAATTAAATAAATTCTGGAGTGTCATACACCTGTAAGTATGGTATGTATGCTGTGCAAAATTCATCGAAGAATCTCTCTGACATATGAAGAAAAATGTACCTATAGCAACAAATGCTGCCATTAGTAAGTGAAAAAGATGATGAAATTTGACACGTATATTTTCGAACTTCCACTGCAATGAAAGTGAATCATGAATCCTTCCTGGTGATACTGACAAAGTTTTATGAATTTATTTGTAAAAGTATAGACACTGGTTATTAAAATGTCCTGTGATGCCTCTCCTGCTCCAAGTCGTTTGACGTCCTACCCCCCTTAAGTAGTTTTAAGTCTAGGGGACTGATGACCTCCGATGTTAAGTCCCACAGTGCTCAGAGCCATTTGAACCATTCACGCACAGTGTGTGCGTAGACTAGCTGTAGAGGTTACTTTGTCCAATTTGCTTATGGTCAGAACGTCATATTACCTATGTTCTCTCAGTCAAAGACACTGGATAGACTGCAATGCAGACATTCGGAATTAATGAAAGATTTAATCGCCGTAAAAATGAGATAAATGCTGGTACATAATCAATAATGTGGCAGTAAAATGCAGTACAAAACTTGTAACGGATTATTTATTTACAGTAAGATTTGCTTGCATGTAGTATTCATTGTTATGTTTTCTGGCACAAAGATAAATAAATTGTGCTGTGAGCGCACCCTAGTGCATGTGGCGTACAACTGTCCATGTGAGAAACACTGCGATCACAAATCAACTCCATAGTAATTAATCGTCTGGCCCTGTGCCTTACTGGGTAACGTACAGCAGGGGCCGGTACACCACCCCTTTCCCCCACATTTTCTCCTCCCCCCTCTCTCTATTCATCTCTTACGCCCTCAATTGCGAACACCCCTCCTTCCCTCTCTGACCAACTCGTCAGTCCACCTCACTATGACCATGCCCTCTTCTGCTCCGTCACTGTCCATCTCCTTCCCCCCTTCTCTCAGTCCATCTCTGCCTCTCCCTTTGCTTACTCTCTGTCTGACTGAGGTACATGACAGAAGGAATTTCCCACTATACCAGATGGTAGAGCTTTTTCCTTTCCACTCATGTATTTTTCACGAAAGAATGATCGCTTAAACGTCTCAGTGTGCACTGTAATAAGTCTTTCAGCATCTCTGTGATTCTCACTCGTGGGTCAGACGAACTGGTGACCATTAACGCTGCCCTTTTTTATATACGTTTAATATCCCACAGACTTGAACAGTTTTCTAGGGTGAATCGCACAAGCAAACAATCTCCCTTGTAGACGGGTTGCATTTCCCTAGTATTCTGTCTGCTTCACCTACAACTGGGCCTGTAAGATCATTACATGCTGTATCTCTACATTTGTATGACTTGCTCAATTCCAACTGTGTGTCATTGATATCGTAGTCGCAGGAAGCAACTTTTTTTTGTTTTGTGTAGTGCACAAACATTTAAAGCGATTTGCCAATCTTGTCTCCACTTTGAAATCTTATCAAGTCGTTTGTTCCTCATGAAGACGACGGAGGATGTTGTCTAAAGTTCAATATTTCACCTATATACTCCGCTAGCCACCAAGCGGTGTGTGGCGGAGGACACAACTCGCGCCAGTCATATTCCCCCCCCCCCCCCCCCCCCCCCCTCGCTCTATTCCACTCGCCGATCGCGCGAAGGATAAACGACTGTCTGAGCGCCTCAGCACGAGCTCTTATTTCCCTTATCTTTGAATGATGATCATTACGCGATTTGGAAGTTGGTTTGTAATAATATATGCTCCACATCCTCGGCGAAGATTGTATTTCGGAATTTAGTGAGCAGCCCCTACTGTTTGGCTCGTCGTCTGTCTGTAAGTGTGTCCCACTTCAAACTTTGTATGAGATTCGTAACGCTCTCGCGATAGCTAAATGTACCAGTCACGAATCTTGCGGCTCTTCTTTGGACCTTCTCAATCTGTTGAATCGGACCCAACTGGTAAGGGTCCCATACAGACGAACAATACTTTAAGACTGGACGAACTAACGTATTGTAAGCAATTTCCTTTGTTGAAGGACTGCATCGCATCGGGATTCTACCAATAAACCGCAATCTAGAGTTCGCCTTACTCGTTACTTGTGTAATCTGATCATTCCATTTGAGATCATTTCGAATAGTCACACCCAGATACTTGACTGATGTTACCGCTTCCAAAGACTGATCATTTATTTTGTACTCATACATTAATGGTAATTTTCGCCTTGTTATACGCAGTAGGTTACACTCACTAATATTGAGAGATAATTGCCAGTCATTACACCACGCATTTATTTTTCTCAACTCCTCATTGATTTGTTCACAACTTTCGTGTGATACTACTTTCATGTAGAAAGTTGACGTGACGAGTAAACCAGGAACATCTTATACTCACTATTCTAATGTAGACATCGTTATTATAATTAGCTATTGAACATTCGCTGTTGGCAATAGATCTCTTCTAGAGTCTCCCATGCGTTGTTAGGCACATTCACGCTAGCACTCTGCACCACTGCGAGTTTTCGCTCTTGCTACGTGTATCACGGGCTCTGGGAACAGCAAAACTCAGCGCTAGACGTGTCATACAGCAACAGGTGTATCGTCCGAAGGACCATGTAGCACATAGTGGGCCAAAGCTCAACCTGCTAGTGATAGCGATGTCGTAAATTAAAGACAGCAGCTGCAGTTTGTTTTGGAACGAGCAAGTCAGTGTTCTTGGTGACCAATTCAAGATAAGGAAACTAAAGAAAGGCATCGGAAGTGCTAATGAAACCTGTTTGACATTGAATGGAGACAATGACTAATGGAACCTTAACTACAGTTTTGCTACTAGCTCTCGGAGTGAACATGTAGCGAAGTGCGTCGTACACCCTTGGTAGTAATCGCAGTACAGGGGTTGCCATGCCGATCATCATCCCCCCGTCCCCCTCCCCACAAGTGATTCTGTGAGTGAGATTTGGAGTCAGTTAATGTAGTTCTGTAGGTGAACTCCTATTATTCGATGACGGTTTAGCTGTTTTAACCACATTCATTCCCACTAACTTTCGTATAGGCACTGATAACGTTGCCATTGAACGGCCATAAACTAAGCAAAAAAAGTAGTGAAAGCGTTGTACATTTACATGTATATCTACATCAGACTCCGCAAGCCAAGTAATGGTGTGTGGCGGAGGGTACTTACGGTACCACTATCTGATCCCTCCAACCCTGTTCCACTCGCGAATAGTGCGTGGGAAGAATGATTGTACTGGCTCTAATTTCTCGATTTTTCTCCTCGTGGTCAATACGCAAGATGTATGTGGGGGGAAGTAATATGTTGTCTGACTCCTCCTGAAAAGTGCTGTCCCGAAATTTCAATAGTAAATCTCTCTGTGGTGCACAACGCGTCTCTTGTAATGTCTGCCAGTGGAGTTTGTTTAGCATCTCAGTAACGCTATCTCGCCAGCTAAACGATCCCGTGACGAAACGCGCCGCTCTTCGTTGGATCTTTCCTATCTCCTCTGTCAGTCCTACCTGATAGGGATCCCAGACAGATGAACAATAATCAAGAATCGGACGAACAAGCGCCTTATAACCCACTTCACTACATTTTCCGTAAGATTCTTCCGATGAATCTGAGTCTGGTGTCTGCTTTTCCCACTACCTGCTTTATATGGTCATTCCACTCAAGGTCGCTCTGAAAATAGTTACGCCTAGATATTTCACGGCAGACACTGTCTCCAGCTGTTTGTCATCAATAGTGTAGCTGTACAATAGTTGATATCTTTTACTATGTATGCGCAATATGTCACATTTGTTTACGTTCAGGGTCAACTGCCAGAATCTGCACCATTCATCAATTCTCTGCAGGTCGTTCTAGAAATTCTTACTATCTTCTGGCGTTGCTACTTTGGTATAAACGACTGCATCATCTGCGAATAGCCTTAAAGAGCATCCGACGCTTTCTACTAGATCATTTATATATATTGTAAACAGCAACGGTCCTATCACACTTCCTTGTGGCACTCCGGATATTACCTTTACATCTGTCGATTTAGTTACGTTAAAAGCAACGTGTTGAGTTCTGTCTGCAACGAAGTCTTGAATCCAATCGCAGGCCTGTAAGCTCGTATTTTTTTCATTAAACGGCAGTGCGGGACAGTGTCAAATGCCTTACTGAAATCAAACCTGAGCGCCGTTGTCCATTGCACTGTGGATCTGATGGAGGAACAGGGCGAGCTGAGTTTCGCAGGATCTCTGTTTGCGGAATCCATGTTGCTTTTTATAGAGGAGATGTTCATTTTCCAAGAACGTCATAATTCTTGAGCAAAAAACATGTCCCATAATTCTATAATAGATTGACGACAATGATATAGGTCTATAATTGTGTGGATCTGTCTTACGGCCTTTCTTAAAACCGGGAATGACCTGCGCTTTTTTCCAGTCTTTAGGTACCTTTCATTGCTCAAGCGATTTGCAATAAACTGCTACTAGAAGGGAAGCAAGTTCTTTCGCACAATCTTTACAGAATCTTTTAGGTATCTCATCTGGTCCTGAAGCCTTTGCACTACTAAGCGATTGCAGATGCTTTTCTATTCCGCTATCGGTTATATCAATATGTGCCATTTCGACGTTCGCACGACGATTGAAAGGAGGGACAGTGTTACGATCTTCCGCGGTGAAACAACTTCGGAAGCCCGAATTCAGTTTTTCAGCCTTCTCTCTGTTATCTTCCGTTTCGGTGCCGGTTTATGAATAGATTATTTTGACCCACTTACTGATTTTATATACTACCAAAATCTCTTAGGGTTTTTACTCAGGTCAACTGTCAATGTCTCACTTTCAAAATCATTGAACGCTTCTCTCATTGCTCTCCTTACGCTCGTTTTCGCTTCGTTCAGCTTTTATTTGTCAGCTAGGTTTTTACCTCTCTTGAATCTGAGATGAAGTGCACTTTGTTTACGTAGCGCTTTCCTAGCACGGCTATTAAACCATGGTGGCTCTTTCTCATCCCTTAAAACCTTACTCAGAACATTCTTGTCTAGGGTATATTGAACGATGCCTTTGAATTTTTTTCCGTTTGTTCTCCACAACTTCGTCTTCATCACCGAATATTTGATGCTGATTGCTGAGATCCTGTCACCCCTGCTGAGCAAATATATCTTCCTACCTTTCTTAACATTCCTTGTAGGACCCGTCGTCATAGATGATGTCACAGCCTTATGATCACTGATACCTTCCTCTACGTTAACCGATTCGATAAGCTCCGGTCTGTTTGTTTCCGGGAGGTCTAAGACGTTATCCTCACGAGTTGGTTCTCTATCTATCTGCTGTTGGTTCTCTATCTATCTGCTCAAGGTAATTTTCGGATAAGACCTCCAGAATAATACCACACGATTCCCTGTCGCTGGCACCAGTTTTGACGGCATAACACTCTCAGTCTATAACTGTGAAGTTGAAGTTACCCCCTATTACAGCGGCAAGATCAGGAAGATTACTAATGATATTCTTAAAGCTCTGTCTGAAGCGCTCTACAACTACAGATCCTGACCCACGTGGTCTATAAAAGCATCCGATCACCTTTTTTGACCATTCTTTGATACTGAATTTCACCCAGATTATTTCACATTCTGAATCTGTGATAACCTCGCTAGATTTTATGTAATTTTTTACTGCAATAAACCCGCCGCCACCATTGGCGACTAACCTAACCTTACGATAAACATTCCAGTCTGAACTTAGGATTTCGTTGTCATTGACGTCTGGCTTCAACTAGCTTTCTGTTCCCAATATAACCTTCAGTAAGCGATACTAATTCTGGGACCTTTCCTTGGATGCTTCTGCAGTTTACTAAAATCATATTAACCTTTTCTATCTCTGATCTGCGAAGACCAAGATTCTCCTAGGTCGCTGCGGCTGATTTAACAGGCAAATCGCCTTTGCTCCCAAGGGAGGGGTACTCTAAAGGCCTGGCCAGACAGAATCCGGCCGGTCGCGGTGGTCTCGCGGTTCTAGGCGCGCAGTCCGGAACCGTGCGACTGCTACGGTCGCAGGTTCGAATCCTGCCTCGGGCATGGATGTGTGTGATGTCCTTAGGTTAGTTAGGTTTAAGTAGTTCTAAGTTCTAGGGGACTGATGACCACAGCAGTTGAGTCCCATAGTGCTCAGAGCCAACAGAATCCGGCCTGCCGCTGCGACGGACGGCGCAGCGGTGGGCCGGACCAGTCAGCGGCCAGGGACGCCACACAGGCAACTGCCGGCCGGCCGGCCGGCCGGCCACATCGACTCCTGATGCGTCAGCTGTGTTACACTGTGGAAGGGGCCGAAACTCATTATTAAGCGTGCATGCGTAGTGCGATTGTCTTGCGTTAGACGATTTGGAATCTTCACGCGGGACACGTTATCTTTGTGCGAGTTTTTTTATTTTTATTTATTTTTTTTTATTGCAGAAATGAGTAGCTTGCACTAGCGATACGAAATGGCACCAAGAAGAGGAGATGTTGGGTGCACGACATTGATAATAAGAGAGAAAGCTTAGGAGAATACCGTCGTCTGTGTATTGATCGAGAGTCTGACGAAGATAGGTTCTTCAAATATTTTCGTATGTCGCGAGAATGTTTCTAGGAAATGCATCGTCTGATAAAAAGGTAGCACCGAGAAGTGCACAACGAACTGGAGAAAGCCAATTGATACAAGGCACAGACAAGCCGTTTGTTTGAGGTTTTACCGTTTGTGGCCTCTTTGTGCGTGAAATAGAAGTCATATAAATTATTCCATTTCAGTTTTGCTGTATCATATGAAAGGTTCGGCGGAAGAAAGTGCTATCCCACAACGTAGTTACGAGTGGAGTGATAAATTTATCTGCAGTTTTTACGAATACAGCAAACGATAGTAACATCTAGTTCCGTATGTCCCGCTAGAGAGAACTTTCTACTTAATAGATTGTTTTGTTTCATTGTATTCATAACATTGTCATTGAATTTAAACAAACATATCTTTGGTCGTTAACTTATCTATTTGTTCTATCGGCATAATTGATTTTAATCTTTTCCAGATACTTGACTACAGGCGACAGTCACCAGACCATAGCTTTTTCTTTTCGGTTAGGACGTTCAACACTCTCAGATATTGTGAAACAAGTGTGCCAGACAATAAGGACTGTTCTATAGCCCAAGTATTTTCCTACTCCTACAACAGAGATGTGGAAGAAATCTGAAGAAGAATTTATAGAACTGGGGATTTCCGAACTGCCTTGGAAGCATAGACGGAAAGGCTGTCAGGTTAAAATGCCCGAAGGATAGTGGATCCCAGTTCTTCTGTTACAATCTTTTCGCTAGTTCTCCTGGCGATCGTTGATCCATACTACCGAGTTTACAGTAGTTGATATTGGAAGTTACGGACGTCACAGTGACAACACTATTCAGCTTTCTATCAAGAGTATATCGAGGACAAATGTATTCTACCTCCAAATCAGGATCGCGTGTATCATACAAAAAGTTGTATTCTCCCACCTCCTCTACAAGTCTTTCTGTGTGCATGCACTACGAGTTGCAAGACAAAGACCGCCTCACGCCGCTGCTTCCAGTGTGACCACAGAGCAGTTGAGTGCGCCAACAGAGGCAAGCAGCCGCTCCGGCTTGCGACGAATCTGTAATCTGTGACAACCCGGCGGCGGCCGGTGCGGCAGGCCGGCTGTCGGTGCGTCCGAGCCGCACTCACAAGGGGAGGCCGGCAATTGTGAAATTCAGATTCGATTCATACTGCGCATAATAAAAGCTCATGGCCAGAGGTGTAATGTGGCAAAGCACCAAGATGCACTTCTCAGCCGTTATCGAGAAAATCGACAGTTAAAAGAAACCGTTGCGGTGAAATACTCTCTACGATTAATAATTTTCTACAGCGCCGTGGCGCAGCGGTAAGCGCTCGGGTTCGTAAATCGAAGGTCGCCGGTTCGAATCTCGCGCCATGCAATTTTTTTTATTAGTTTTTTGTAATTTAAATATATATATATATATATATATAAAAGCTATTAATGAATTGCTTATGCATGTTGGTGAAGGCGGATCGCTCTCCAATTGTACCGTCTCCATTTTTCCGTTTGTTTAACAGGGTGTACCAAAGCTCTCCCGTCCGCACTGATTTTCGACGATGTTATAAGTTGCGCTAGGGACCGCATCTACCTTCTTTCGAAGTTGGCAGGCAACTACGCTGTTATGCGGCGGCTCGTTTCGGCCCATTCAACATCTGTCCTTCAAGTGTAAACGAGCGAGTAACGGAGTTTATATTTCATACCTGCCACAGCAAGTTTGTGTTCGTGGGGTCTCTATTCTAATTCGAACGTTTGACTTACGCTATACGTATTCGTTTCGGAATATCGTTTCTACGTCTTCCGTTAACTATACGTGGTTAACATTATGAAGATAATTAATAACATTGGTGAAATACAACTTTGTTTGCGGAAAACATAATGATGTTCGAAGTCGCCAGTTTTTCCACGACAAACGACTTTCAACAACTTATTATATGCATAATTGTTGCAACTGATTGCCGGGAATTATATATTTGAATTACAAAAAACAAATACTTAAAAAAAAAGGTAGCATGGCGCGAGAATCGGTCCAGCGACCTTCGGATTACGAATCCGACCGCTTACCGCTGCACCACGACGGTGTAGAAAATTAGTAATCGTAGAGAGTATTTCACCGCAACGGTTTCTTTTAAGTGTCGATTTTCTCGACAACGGCTGAGAAGTGCATCTTGGTGCTTTGCCACATTATACCTCTGGCCATGAGCTTTTATTATGCGCAGTATGAATCGAATCTGAATTTCACAATTGGCGGCCTCCCCTTGTCAGTGTGACTGCCGCCATACAATAACGAGCGATTCAACAGTGCGGCCTGCCGGCTGCGGTTCAAGGCCACAGGCCGGACGGCCAGGCCCCATTCTGTCCGGCCAGGCCTTAACCTAAAAAAGCCCCATGTGCACGGCACACGTACTCCGCTACCCTAGTAGGCGCTTCCTGCGTGTAGCGCACGCCTGACCTATTAAGGGGAATCTTACAATACTGCACCCGATAGCGGAGGTCGTGAAATTCGCATCCGGTACCGTCACAGAGCCGTCTGAACCCCTCTTGTTTAGACCTTCCATTCTACTCCAAACCAGAGGACCGCGATCAACCCTGGATACGATGTTACAAATAGACAGCCTGCATCCCGCGTGTGTTGCTAGTTGCCTTCACCAAATCAGCCAGCCGCCGAAAGGAGCAGAGGATGGCCTCAGAACCCAAGTGGAAGGCGTCATTCGTGCCGACATGTGCCACTACACGCATCTGGTTGCACCTTGTGCGCACGACAGCCGTCGGCAGGGTCTCCTCCACATCACGGATGAGACCTCCCAGCAAAAATACTGAATGCACACTGGAATTCTTTCTCGCCATGCCTGCTATCTTCCAGAGGGGCTCCATCACCTGCCTAACATTGGCGCTCCCAGTGACAAACATACCCACTCTCTGTACTCGTCCGGACTGGGCAGGAAAATCGACTGCTAGCCCAACAGGAAAGGTCTCCCGTGCTGGCTTAGAGTTATCAACAACACTGGGAAGCACCTCGTACCTGTTGCTAAGACGTAGGGAGTAGACTGCACAGCCTGCTCCGTCTTCCGCCTTCCACCCAGTGACACGCGAACCCAACACTGTCTGACACCCACTTTGGACTGAGGACGGACCGGTCAGACGCGTACTGGAAGCCGCAGCAACGTCCGGGTCACCAGGGTATTCCAGTGGCACAAAAGGCGTCACAGGTCTCGTCACTGGCACCCCAACATCACCGCAACTTCGAGCATTAGCTAGAAGCTTGTCGACGGTAGCCAACACAGCTTCCAGCTGTTTACGGACAGCAGCCAACTCTCCTTGTGTCCACTCACAACAAGCTCAGTCGCTGGCCGGACTTGTGATCTTACATATAATACGTGTTGTCAACGATCTACCTGACAGGGTTTGACAGTCCACAGATTGGACCGATAAACCACAAGAAATTGCATGAATCAATACGGAAAGAATCTGCCCCCTCATTCACACACACACACACACACACACACACACACACACACACACACACAAAGAAGATGTAAAAGAAAAAATGTCTTGCTTGAGCATAGGCATAAATGACTGATTGAAACAACATTCCTCACTTTTACATGCTCACATAGCCTAGTCTGCAGTCTTGTGTTCAGTGAAACATTCATAGTAATAACTACACTCTTCGATTTTATATCGCACAACTTTTGATGTCAGCGTTATGAGAATTTGTTGCTGTTATACACTGCTGGCGACGCAAAATCCAACACTCCAAAGGATTCATCCAAATCAGCAGAAATTTGCGGCATACTTTTGCGGCGACGAGAGATGCACTTGATTAGTATTTCACTGCAGGCGCACATCACAGGCGCCAATAGCGCCACCTGCAGTCGCTATATAAAGTGGGAAAAACGACCGTGTGGACGCACTGGAATTGTTCTTTCGTGCAATTGTTTTGCGTCAACAGCTTCAGTGTGTCTTGTAGAAGACAGTGAGCACGTGTCAGAGTTTGACCATTCAACGTGCAGGAGTGTGTCGACTGTCTGAAACATGTCCATTGCTGTATTTACCATTGAGTCAATGCCACAGGTGTTTGCACTGGCAGTGGTGGGATAAATGATGGACACAGACAACAAAATAGAACAAAATTGTTTCTGCTGATGAATCCCAATCCTGCCTGCACTACCACAATCACTGGATTAGAGTCTGAAGACACTGTAGTGAGAGACTGTTGAACTGTTGCCTTCTGCACCGCCATAGTGGTCCTGCTGTTGGTATTGTGGTTGGGGTTGCTACTGGATTCCAATCCTGCACCACCTATTATGCATTGCCAGTGCACTAACCAGCCATTGTTACATCTCTGAAGTGTTGGAGGCTATTGTCCTCCCATACCTTCAGAGCTTGACAGTGGCCACATTGCAACAGGATACTGTGTGACCACATGTGGCATGCAGTGTTCAAGACTTCTTCATTGCCCATTAGATGGCATTGCTGCCTTGACCTCCCTGTTCTCCCGATCACCTATCAAAAATGGCTGGTCGATGATTGCGGAACAACGGGCTGGGATACATCACCTGCTGTCATACGATATTAACTATTGCAACTTGTGGAAGCAGCATGGATTGCAATACCGCAATAATTCATCTAGAGCATCTTTGATTCAGTGACAAGGCATGTAGCAGCGTTAATAGCTAACAATGGCGACAACACTCAGTACTGATTTCATCATCTTTCTCTCTTCACATGGGGCTGTATTTTGAATTACTTTATCTTTGAACAATGTGTTATGTCCCAAATCGGTTTGGCTGTGATGTGTCCGTCATCCTTTGTGTTGCATTTTGGATGGCCAGCAGTGTAGTTATCAAAATATTGCACGACACATGTACTTCTAAAATATTATGATGAACACTTTCCAAAAACTGTTATTCTCTGAATTCAGTTTCTTAGAAGTTACACTAAACTCATGTATTCAGCACTGGTGTAAACAAATTATTAGTGATCTGATGGAATTACATTTTCATGAAGATCTTTTGAGTCTCAGTTTATCTTTGATAAGGATAGAGGCTGAGGTAATGAATTAAAATTTGTACCAAAGTCAGGACTTGGACCCAGGTCTCCCACTTGCTAGGCACATCCCTGGCATTGTGGATAACATAACTACATGGACTATCCTCCCTAATGGAAACTTCAATTCACATCTCAGCCCAAGATCGGTTGTATCAGCTGTATTAGCTGTAATGCTGGGGTGGTGTAGTATATAGCACATCTACCTAGTAGGCAGGAGACTCGGCTTCAAGTACCAGCCTTGGCTTAAATTTTAATTCATTACTTTGTCTTCTACGCTTATCAAAAATTATTATTATTATTATTATTATTATTATTATTATTATTATTATTATTATTATATGTGACAAGTTGAATTTTGGGTGTTGAGGACTGAGGGGGGAGGTGTAGAATAACAAACCATGACCCATCAAAGACCCAAATTCTAGAGCTGCACCTGCCTGCCTGAAAGTGAACAATCTGCATTTGATTGTCAGCTAGTCGAATCAGTATTAATGACTAGTTCTGGTGCCCACTAATGAGAGTAGCAGTTTAGCTTCAAAATTTCAGCCACCACTGAGAATTAACAGTGGCTGATACAACAAGGAAATAGGGCTATGCACAGTGACCAACTGGAGCATTGCAGCTGCCAGTCATCACAAAAATGATAACTGAAGCTGTAAGTTTGCTCCATGGTGGAGCAGTAGATGTAGAAATGACTTACATTCACAGAGTGTTGAAGCCGCCTTGACTAAATTAAGACTCAGCAAGGAAGAAGTACGCAACAGCACAGAAAAATACTTGGCAGTGCAAATGTATCAACTAAGCAAGATGTACAAAATGTTAAGACAATATTGGAACTAGGACACAAAATAAACAGTGCACTAGATTACAGCACATAGAATTAGAGTTCGATCAGACACAGTATCTGCAAGATCAACTTCTATAAGATGACAGATATTCGATCACACTTATCCTTGTAAATGGAAGAGTGTCAAATATTGGCAACATCCACCTCATAACTATAGGAAAATTGTGGCATCAAGAAATATCTGGGTTACTTGGTCAGACAGTCAACACAAAATTGACAGGAAAAAGGTTGCAACCATTGCAGTGACAGCAGCTGACAGCATAATGTTGGCAACTGGAGGACAGAAAACTCAAAATCTTCATTCAAATTTCCATTGTCAAGATCTTATTCATGGAGTGGAGAGTGATGAATTGGTAGAACAACTTTTGTTAAATGTTCAAAGTTCCATATCCTGTCAAAGTCATCAGTGTGTGCGTGCGTGTGTGTGTGTGTGTGTGTGTGTGTGTGTGTGTGTGTGTGTGTGTGGGCGCGCGCGTGTAAAACTGCTACACCATGAAGATGATGAGCTACATTCGTGAAATTCAACCGACAGAAAGAGGATGCTGCGATATGCAAATGATTAGCTTTTCAGAGCATTAACGCAATGTTGGCACCGGTGGCGACACCTACAACATGCTGACATGAGGGAAGTTTCCAACTGATTTCTCATATGCAAAGAGCAGTTGACCGGCGTAGCCTGGTGAAACGTTGTTGTGATGCCTCATCTAAGGAGGAGAAATGCGTACCATCACGTTTCCGACTTTGATAAAGGTCAGATTGTAGCCTATTGTGATTGCAGTTTATCGTATCGCGACATTACTGCCCGCGTTGGTAGAGTTCCAATGACTGTCACCAGAATATGGAATCAGTGGGTTCAGGAGGGTAATACGGAATGCCGTGCTGCATCCCAATGGCCTTGTATCACTAGCAGTCAAGATGACAGGCATCTTATCCGCATGGCTGTAACGGATCCTGCATCCATGTGTCAATCCCTGAGTCAACAGATGGGGATGTTTGCAAGACAACAACCATCTGCATGAACAGTTTGATGATATTTTCAGCAGCATGGGCTATCAGCTCGGAGACCATGGCTGTGGTTGCCCTTGACGCTGCATCACAGACAGGAGTGCCTATGATGGTGTCCTTAACGACGAACCTGGGGCTGTGGTTGCCCTTGACGCTGCATCACAGACAGGAGCGCCTATGATGGTGTCCTTAACGACGAACCTGGGTGCATGAGGTTCTGTTTACAGCATTATAATGGTCGCATCCATATTTGGCGACATCGTGGTGAACGCACATTGGAAGCGTGTATTCGTCATCGCCATACTGGCGTATCACTCGGTGTGATGGTATGGGGTGCTATTGGTTACACCTCTCGGTCACCTCTTGTTGGCATTGACGGCACTTTGAACAGTGGACGTTACATTTCGGATGTGTTACGACCCGTGGCTCTACCCTTCATTCGATCCCTGCGAAACCCTACATTTCAGCAGGATAATGCACGACCGCATGTTGTAGGTCCTGTACGGGCCTTTCTGGCTACAGAAAATGTTCGACTGCTGCCCTGGCCAGCACATTCTCCAGATCTCTCGCCAATTGAAAACGTCTGGTCAATGATGGCCGAGCAACTGGCTCGTCCCAATACGCCAGTCACTACTCATGATGAACTGTGGTATCGTGTTGAAGCTGCAGGCGCAGCTGTACCTGTACACGCCATCCAAGCTCCATTTGACTCAATGCCCAGGCATATCACGGCCATTATTACGGTCAGATGTGGTTGTTCTGGGTAATGATTTCTCAGGATCTATGCACCAAAATTGCGTGAAAATGTAATCACATGTCAGTTCTAGTATAATATATTTGTCCAATGAATACCCGTTTATTATCTGCATTTAGCAATTTTAATGGCCAGTAGTGTATGTATTCTGATATTTTATGGAAAATAACTTCCTTACTAGCTCTGTCAGCATGGGAACATTTTGCAGTGCATCATATGTGTTATCAGTTAGAATCTACTATAACAGTCTGAAGTTCAGACATATAAGCAAACAGTACATGGTTTGCCATGTAAGGCAGTCCCCACTTGTACATCTGTGCAGCTCTGACCCAATATACTGCACCAGATGTGGACAGACACACTTGGCAACAACCAAGAAACTATGTGCAGGATATGAACGACACTGACAAATACATGAATTCACTGCATTACACAACATGTCAGAGATGCTTCTGAAGCTGTTCAGAGAAAAATCATATGCACAAGCAGTCAGGATACATCGTCATCAACTGTGTATGCCTACGGAAGGCTCACCTGTGTAAACAGATACCTATTACTCATGGAATGCATGAGATTTACCACGATGACCTGTACAAAATACCTGTACAGTGAAATTCCTACTCACATCCGAACTGCATTGGACATACAGCCATTGCATCAGCTTTGGAATTTCATACAATAATTACATATTTTCTTGAGAATGAATTATGACTTCAGAGAAGAAGTGGAATTGCAAATCACCAGAATGGTTGCAGATATACACCCATGGCTCAATACAAAAATGATCCTGGTGGCCTAAGTTGTACTGCAATAGACATCAATCATTACCACACCCAAGAAAGTAAATGAGAGAACCAGTACCACCGGGTACTAATGTTGAACATCTGGATGACCTCATTACATGAATTTCTGAATGAAAGGAGGGAGGCAAAACATTGAGTATTTGCTATCTGAAATAACTCCCAGAGGAAAGGTTAAGTCAGTGCTACTCATCCATACCACCTTTGTCAGTAAAATTATCAGGGAATACAGTGTTACAGTGGAATGCAAGGTTCACAAAGGGCAATAAAATCTCTCTTATGGCTCCTGCTCAACCCAAATCTATTCCGAAATTTATAATTAGTGAATCATTGATATTGCCAAAAGCTAATTTCTCATTTCCCAGTTACCAAGTTGTCCAAGCAGACAAAAACAGATGGTTTTGGAGGACCTGCTGCTTATTTGCAGGGGTATCACATGCATTTATGTTAATATAAATAACATACCAGGGGGACTGAGGCATGTGCAATTCAAATTGATACTTTCCTGGAAATGTTATCTCTTAGGTCACTCAACAAGGCACCAAATACAGAATCACTATGAATAATAATACATCAGACATCAGCTACAAAACTTCAAAGCCCCTTATCCAGCATGGGATTCCAGGCACAGCAGTAGATTTGTAGATTATTCATGGAACTAATGGCTCAAGAAAATCTCTTACTTCTGAATGATTAAACCCCTCTCACATTAGTCCACCTCAGCAATGCCAGTCGGCATCAGACTCATTGATGAGATCAGTCAGTGGAATGTACAACAGGACACTCTTAACTGTGATCATTTTCCAATCATAATCCCTCTCACACCTGTTTAAAGCATCCTTTCAGCCATGTACCCATATACCAATGGAATGTCAGAAAGACAAATTGGAAGAAATATAATCTGACACTGAAAACAGTGGGGACTTAAGAAGTAACTACAATGATTGTCTTGAGGCTGTAGAAAAGAGGTGAAAAAACAATCACAGAACAGACCATAGTTAGACCATTACAGCAATTACCTTGCTTTTGGTGGTTTGTGGAATGTCAAAAAACAGTGACTGCATGAAAGATCGCCGTTAGGCACTAAATGAAGAAAAATGTTACACTAGAAAATTACTTACATCTGAAACACATAGTTGCAAAATGAAAACCACTGTTGAAAAATAAGAAGAAAAGTAAAGGTTGGGAAGAATATTGCTCTAAACTAACCAAAGATACACGAGGGGTGAACTATGGCCTAAAATCAAATGCAACCACAACAAGAATGCGACTAAATGAAGGGAGCTGATAGGGATGGGTGTCTTGGAGGATAGCTTACAAAAACTAACTCCATCATCAGAAAATTTTGAGCTCCCCCACTGCAAGGATAACAAAGTTCATAAGTTATTGCAACCCTTTGGTATGTCACAAATGGAGAGAAAAGCCTTGCTAGTGGCAGGTAACACAACACTAAACCCTAATGATTTACAATATACCTTGATGACAGACTTGTTCATGGCAGGAAAACATCATTTTCTCAACATTCTGAACAGAGTCTGGAACCAACAAATCAATGGTCATAAACTGAAGCTGTCAAGATTAATACCCTTTAAAAAGCAGTAAGCCTATAGAATAAATTTGAGTCATACTGCCAAATCATATTGCTGCCCTGTACATATAAAATTTTGGAGGGATGAGTTGTTGTTGTTTTAATATTTAGGAGTAGAATAAGATTAAGATATACATTTCGGTTACAGAGGAGTGTCAATGTAGTACTTATTTTAAAAGAAAAAACAACCAGTTTTCACAATCACTGTATTTAGATACACTTTTAAAGGTCTTACCAAGAGTACAATGAAATGCAACTAATGTTTGTGGGGGAGAGAGGGGATCATCAAATGATATGTCACTTGTGTGGAAAAATGTTCTCGAAATGGCCCTGTCAGTGGATTCAAGAGGATCATACTCAACAGCATGCAGCATCTCACTGGCCACACATGGATAAGTCCGAGAGGACTGGTATACTGTTTCTTGGGGGTGCCAAGTCTTCCATCCACATAAAGTACCTGGAATCAGGAAATGGACTTGTTTACAACAAGACAAGGATCCACATGGGCAATGTGACAATGTCTGAAGCACCACAGACTGTCAGCACAACAAAAATTATTACGACTTCTCTTCCAGTGTCATCAGAGAGAGGCATGCTGACAGTGGTACAGCCAGTCACAACACTGCACACACGAGTGATACCACATATCTTTTCTGATGAATCCCTATTCTGCATACATCATCAGGATGAATATACCCATTTATGAGGTTCCAAGAAGAATGAAAGGTGCCAATTTGCATTTACCATCATAACTTGGGCTCAGCATATAAGTGATGGTGTATGGTGCCATTGGGTACACAATGTTTTCACCTCTGGTTCACATGGCTGGTAACTTGGACAGCAGGAATTACAGTTCTGACATTTAATGTGGTGGCTGTCCCCTATATTGGAGGTCTCCATGACATTATCTTCCAACAAGATAATGTGAGTCTGCATGTTGCTTCTGCTGTCCTGACCTGTCCTGGTACAAGGGTGTTCTACAGTTACCCTGGCCAGCATGTTCTCGAAGTTTCTCATCCAATGAAAACATATGAACATGGACTGCTGAAAAGTTAGCATTCCACCACCTGCCAGCCACTCTGATTGATGAAGAAATGAAGCTGCATGGAGTGAGTTACCCATATTTCTCATCCAGTCTCACTTTGACTTGATGCCCAGCTGAGGTAGAGTCACTGTTGCTGCCAGAGGTGACAGTTCGCATTACTAAATTTTGTACCTTGTGTATCATTCTTCCTAATGTACTATATGCGCAGTAATTAAAATTTCATTATCTTTCCTGGTGTTGCAATTTCAATTTTCAGCAATGTATTGCCTTTGAGATGTAGCAGATTGCATCACTTCACTTGCTCTAATTCTGCTCCTTAAATAAATGAGTGTTATTTTTGTTTTCCAGCGTACACATAATGTGTACCTAAAATTGTTAAATCTCTACTCAAGCTATATTTTATTAAACTTTAGTATTAACATATAAACGTTTTCAGTGTATTGCTTCTTGCAGCTCTCAAATGTTGAAGAAAAGACATCTCTAAATGTTTATCACCAAAGCTGCTATTTATTTACTGGCTGACTAGTTTCAGGCTGTCCCCATTTTTACATGCCCATCTCTTACAAAGAACAACATTTTTTGTGAATAGATGTGTGAAATGTGGAATATTAAGGTACTGATGATAATATGGTTCACAGGGTAAGTACTTATGTATTCTGTATTTAGGATGTGTTTGGTGTAGACAGTTCTATTAATGTCATCACAATTAAATGTTACTCAGGTCTGCATTAAAAGATGTCACAATTGTATTTAAACCTTATTATACTATATTATGTTAATGGTCATGATTTTGACAGATGTTTATGCAAAGAAGGTCTTATATAATCTCTGATGTATTCAGTTTACTGTGTGATGTGTTATCACCACTCAATGTATTCAGTATGAGAGACAGTGTTCCATCACATCACAGTTGTATAAAAAAATTTCATTTCCTTTTCAGCACTATGTAATAGGAAACATATTGTTTCATTTGTGTGTCAATGGGATCCACATACCATAGTATTGTTATGTTCTTATGTGAATGACTGTGAAACATGAATGAAACAATATTTTCCTCTTAAACAGTCTTGAAAGGGAAATGGAAAATGTATTATACTACTGTGGTGTGATGAAACACTGTCTCTCACTCAGAATGTAGTCAATGATATTAGTACATCATGAAGTAAACTGAATGCATTAGAAATTATATAAGAGCTTACAATAAAAATTATTCACATCAACATCTGTCAAAATTGTTATGGCACCTACATTAAATAAGAGAGCATGAGACACCAGGTAATCCAGTGAGTACAAATTCTCCATTATATATAATATATAGTTGTCACTTGTATCACATCATTCTGGATAATGAAGGTACCACAATTAAGAGAAATGTATATTATGCATATCAGTTAACATAATACCAGAAAGTATAAGGCCTATCAATTGATGATGCTATTTGCTTTTTCACTGATCATTTCTCGAATCTCTTAACAAAAAATTGGCACCAATTGGAATCCTTTGTGACCTATCCAAAGCTTTTGACTCTGTCAACCATGAAGTTCTGCCAAATAAAGCAGGCTACTGTGGGTTCAGTGGAATAATGGGAACATGGATTAAATCCTACCTTACAGATAGGAAACAAATGGTAATAATTTCTGACAGTAGTGGAATCCCAGCTTTATCCTAGTGGGGCACAATCAACACTGGAGTGCCTCAAGGTTTAGTACTGGGACCCATACTGTTTCTTATATTTACACACACCAAAAAAAGTTTTGCATCACCTAGGTTCCGAGAGTTCCGGAACTTGTACAGAAAATTGGAACAGAGATCACCATAAACGTCATTTCCGCCCTTTTTATTGCTCATGAAAACCACACATTGCATGTTATACCACCATACAGCGAGACCTTCAGAGGTGGTGGTCCAGATTGCTGTACACATCGGTACCTCTAATATCCAGTAGCATGTCCTCTTGCATTGATGCATGTCTGTATTCATTGTGGCATACTATCTACAACTTCATCAGGCCATTGTTGGTCCAGATTGTCCCACTCCTCAACGGCGATTTGTCATAGATCCCTCAGAGTGATTGGTGGATCATGTCGTCCATAAAGAGCCCTTTTCAATCTCTCCTAGGCATGTTCGATAGGGCTCATGTCTGGAGAACATGCTGGCCACTCTAGTCGAGCGATGTCATTATCCTGAAGGAAATCATTTACAAGATTAATTAGATTAGATTTACTTTCATTCCAATTGATCCACAGTGAGGAGTTCCTCCAGGATGTAGAACATGCCAGAAAAACAATAATACATCACAAATATTTACAACTAAAACAAATAAGCTAATGTACCATTTCACATGTTCCGAGTGGAATGATCATAATTTTTTTTTAATGAACACTATATGAAAGAATCATTTTACAAACACTAATGCACTGAAATTAAAATAAAAAAGTTTTTTTTATTTATAAGGTAATAAACATGTAATAGAACTACTATAATACTTACTTACAATGAACACATTACTGCACTGAAATTGTGCAGAAGTTATATCGTACTTTCCTTTAGGCTTCTCTTAAACTGAATTTCATTGGTTGTTAAGCTTTTTATGGCTGCTGGGAAGTTATTGAAAAGCATAGTATGCCAGCTTTTTCATTTTATATCCCCTATGTCTAACACAGTTCGCATTACAAACAGAGATTTGTTAAGACGCTTCAGCAGTTCTGCAGTTTGCTCCTCCCAGTTGAATTTATTATCGAGCTGTAATCCCAAGAATTTAACACTGTGCACTTCTTCTATCTGCTTGTTATCATATGTCAGGCATATACTCGTGGAACACCCCTTATAAGTTCTGAACTGCATGTAGTGTGTTTTTCAAAGTTTAGTGACAAAGAATTGGCTAGGAACCAGTGATTAATGTCCACAAATATTTTATTAGTCAATCTTTCTAAGACTACACTTGATTTGCTATTTATTGCAATGTTTGTATCATTGGCAAACAAAACAAACTTGGCATCTGGTAATGTTACTGATGAAAGGTCATTGATATACACAAGAAAAGGTAAGGGCCTAAAATGGAACCTTGTGGGACCCCACATGTAATTAGTTCCCAGTTGGATGATGACTGATAGCTTAATACATGTCTCTTTCCTAATAACACCCTTTGTTTCCTGCCAGAGATATAAGATTTGAACCAATTTGCAGCATTTCCTGTTACACCATAATATTCTAATTTACTTAAAAGGATATTGTGATTTACACAGACAAATGCCTTTGGCTGATCACAAAACATACCAGTTGCTTGCAATTTTTTGTCTAATGAATTAAGCACATGTTCACTGTAAGTGTAGATAGCCTTCTCAATATAAGAACCCTTTAGAAATTCGAACTGCGACTTTGACAGTATGTTATTTAAGATAAGATGGTTATAAAGCCAATTGTACATTACTATTTCTAAAATTTTTGAGAATGCTGGCAAAAGTGAAATTGGACAGAAATTTGATGCCATTTTTTTATCTCCCTTTTTAAATAGTGGCTTAACTTCAGCATATTTCAACAATTTAGGAAATATTCCACTGATAAACGACTGGTTACACATGTACATATGTTACACATGTACATATGTTACTTAACTCAGAATCACATTCTTTAATTAACTCTTTTGATATTTCATCATACCCACTAGATGTCTTTGATTTTAAAGATTTTATAATGGACATTATTTTTGCTGGGGTAGTGAGGGTCAAATTCATATTATGGAAGTTACTTGAAATGTCTGGTCTGAGGTATTCCATAGCAGCATCAACAGAACCTGACAACCCCATCTTTTCAGTAACAGTTATAAAAGGTTTGTTAAAAAGTTCTGCAATGCTATACACATCTGTCACCAATGTATCATTTACTCTTAATGCTATTTGTCCCTCTTCATGTCTGGTTCTACTGGTCTCCTCCTTCACTATATCCCACATGGTCTTTATTTTCTTACTTGATATGACTATCTTTTCCTTGTAATATATTTGCTTTGATGTCCGTATTATAGTCTTTAATATTTTGCAGTATTTCTTGTAATGTGCTTTAGCATCAACATCAGAACTGTTTCGGATTGACAGATACAGTTTTATTTTTGTTTTACAAGATACCCCTATTCCTTGAGTAATCCATGGTTTCTTTGTGGACTTTACTCTAACCTTCATTAGTTTTGGGTTTTGGGGGAAAACAGTGTTCAAATACGGTAAGCACTTTATTAGCAAAAGTGTTATATTTTTCCTTCATGCCATGAGCACAGTAAACATCAGTCCAGTGAATGCCTCTGAGGTGCCCTAAAATAATCAATTTTTGGCTTATTGATTACCCTCTTGACCTCAGATTTAACAGATTTTATATCCTGTTCGATATTAACATTTAACAGAAGGAACTGCATGTCGTGATCTGAGAGTGCAATGACTATTGGTTTTGTAATATAATTTTGTTCATTGGACTTTTCTATAAAGGTATTATCAATGGCTGTTTGTGATCGATTGGCTACCCTAGTGGGGAACTTTACAGTGGGAATTAAGTTGAATGATAGTGTTACTAACTCAAATAAGTTCTTATGGGGAGAGTCTTTAAGGAAATCTACATTGAAATCACCAGCAACTATTATTTCTTTGTTTTTGGTAGTTAAATGGACCAGTACAGCTTCAAGGTGGTTTATGAACAGATTAAAGTTACCTGCAGGTTCTCAGTATATACTTAATAGTATGAAGGATTTTTGTGAAATTCTACTTCTGTTGCAGATGCTTCCATATGCTGTACTCGGCAAAATTTGTGAATGTCTATGTTCTTAAATTTATGACAGTTTCTGATGGATGTGGAAACTCCTCCTTTCTCCATTTCTGCTTTACAAAAGTGAGATGCTAACCTAAACCCTGTAACACTTAAAAGTTCTATACCAGTGGTCACATGATGTTCAGAGAGGCAGATTGTCAGTTGGGTTTGAAGACTCTAACTCATCTATGCAGACAATTAATTCATTAATTTTATTTCTCGGTCCTCAAACATTTTGATGCAATAAAGATAGCTGACATTTCACACTGACTGAGTTAAAATTGGGTAGAATTGAAATATCTGCTGACTGTTGAAAATTCTTAACCGATAGCTGTTTATGCGGATGTAATAAGCTAGAATTATGTTTTTTGGTTTCTTTCTCAAACTGAAGGTTTGTCTCACTCCTAACCTCTCTTAAAATTTGGTTTCTTTGTGTCCTCCCTACCTTAAAAAACGGTCTTTTCTGAACCCTATAACCACTGGTATTTTATCACTCATGACAGTTCCCCCCCCCCCCCCCAACTTTCCTGCTATTTTCCCAGCCAGTTTACCCTTCCCTTCCCTTTTTTTTCTTGTTGAGGTGAAGGCCATGCCTAGTATAATCCCACCTATTGAGAGAATCAACAGGAACCACACCAATGTGTGACTGTGCACCCGACATAAGCAACCGTTCAAACTCCAAATTAACTCTCTTGACGGAAGAGTTCAAATGAGGTCAGTCATGGCACTCAAGAACAGATACAAACTCAACACTAGTATGCTTCGATGCTGATGCAATCTTTGCCAGGTCACACTCTATACTGTACCCAGGCTCTCTGTCACTACTATTACCTGTCCCACTCAGGAAATCCTTGCAAAGTGACCCTAAATCCTCTGTCACCTGCTCCAGACCAGCACTAGGTTTAAAAACATTGGTGACCTGGTATTCTGATCCTAGTTCATCCTGCAAAAGTTGACCAACACCTCTTCCATGGGAACCACCTAACAACAACACTTTCTTTCTCTTTACTGATTTCCCTACATTCTTACTTTTCAATTTGCTGCTGAACATTTGTTGTGCCCTGTATACACCTGCAACTGCTTGAGGCTCTCCAGCTTCTAACTGAAGCAACAGGTCAAATATATTTTCCACATTCACCATGAAGATGTCAGACAAAGTACTAGGCCTGTTCCTCCTGTTTGGGTGGGTTTAGTGTCATATGTGAACAGTCAAAGGGACTGTGTCTGTGATACAATATCCGCAGTCGACATCTGTCTTCAGGAGTTCTGGGAACCAGGGTGATGCAAAACTTTTTTTGATATGTGTATAAATGACCTCCCACACTACACGACCTCATTGAGCAATTTCACCGTATTCGCTGATGATAATTCTCTTCTAGTTGACAAAGCAACAGGAAACAACTGGGAAACATCTGTGAACAATGCATTCGATGACATTCTGAAATGGTTTAACTGTAATGGACTCTCTCTTAATATAAAAAAACTCATTATGCACAGTTTCTCGTGGCACATAAAGAACTGGGGGATGTAAATATAGAATGTAATGGACAACAAATAAAGAAGTAAAGCTGTGAGGATGGGGCGTGAGTCGTGCTTGGGTAGCTCAGTTGATAGAGCACTTGCCCGCGAAAGGCAGGGGTTCCGAGTTCAAGTCTTGGTCCGGCAAACAGTTTTAATCTGCCAGGAAGTTTCATATCAGCGCACACTCCGCTGCAGAGTGAAAATCTCATTCTGGAACAAATGAAGCAAGTCGACTCGGCTAAGTTTCTGGGTGTTGTACATAGACTGCAAGCTAAATTGGTCCAACCATGTCCTAGATCTAGAAAAACGGCTACATTCTGCAACATTTGCCTTATGCAAAATTGCATCAACCACACATAAGGAATCCATAAGAGCTGATTATTTTGAATGTTTCCATGCACTTTTGGCTTACGGAATCATCTTTTGGGGCAGCCAGCCCTTGGCAAAAAAAGTTTTTATTGCTCAGAAGTACATATGAGTGGTGTGCAACCAATGCACTTATGCAGGAGTCTCTTTAGGAAACTACAGGTATTTACAACGATATTTCATCTCATATACTCCCTTGTATGTTTCATTAATAAAAACCACTCTCTCTTTAAAACCAATAGTGAATATCGTGGTCACAACACAAGATCAAAAAATGAATTTCATAGTAACCAGTCAAACTATACCCTAGTACAGAAAGGAGTAAATTATACAGGCATCAAAATTTACAATGCTCTACCCAGTGTCATTAAGAGTCTTGCTCCTGAAACACCAAAGTTGAAGAGCAGACTGAAGGAATACCTAATACAAAAGTCATTCAATTAGTGAATTTTTTAGTACATAGGAGCAAGTTTTTATCATACAACCAAGTTAGCCATGCAATGTAAGCATAAATGAAACTATTTGTTGCTGTAATGTTATATTGTTGCTCAAATACTTTGATATTGTTAATCTGACTGTGTACATATAAGTGTTATTTCTGATGTATGTAATATGTTTTTTATTTCTTCTAGTGCCCCATGTTGTTACAATGAGTTTTGTCATGAATTAACCATATTGTGTGCTGCTGTATTATTAACATTGTAAAAATACTGATTCGTTCCATATCCTTGCAACTCCATTGCTATCAGGATCAACAGAACTTGCAATAAAATAAAATAAAAATAAAAATATCCAAAATACAAAATATGTTAGTAGTTACCAAATGAAACATATTTTTCCTGATATCTTTATTGTATACACTGGACATATACACTAGTAACAAATTTTGTTCTCTGTAATAGGTGGCTTGTGAATATGGGCAAACCTAAAACTAGTCAGCTAGTAAATAAATAGCAGCTTTGGCATTAAACATTTAAAAATGTATTTTCTCCAATTATTCAGTGTAGTTTACAAATGGCTGACAACAACAATATTATATTTAATTCATGTGGTAACATTTTATTTAAAGAAATGTTCATAAAGTGCGACAGCAGTAAACAGGGTACACATCAAGGGGCCACCCTGCTAAAATTGTTGGTTTTAAGATTGTCAGAGCTAATTTGAAAGCTTTTATTTTTTTCTTTGAAACAAAAGTTTTATTTTTTCCAAAACTTGAGATCTCAAATTATTTATATTCATATTTTTTTGTGTTCCAGAATTTTCCAAGCTTAAAATGTAATTCTTTCCAAAATCCATGTTTAGAGTTTTGTACCCCTGATTTTTCTGTTTCCAAAAATGTATACTTTTACTAAAAAAAACATGTCTGTTTGTTAATTATTCAATTTGTGAAATGTAATTTACCAGATAATTCTTGGTGAACTTTGGAATCCAAGTGTACATGAAAACTTCTTTCTCATAAAATAAGACCTACTACTGTGTCATTTTCTAATTGTACAGCTTTTGGTCAAACAAATCAACATAACTGCCTGTTATATTTTTCTGTCTCCCACCTTTTTTATCTTTCATGTTAATGTCTAAAATCTAATAAACCTGTATTTTACCATTTTGTGATTTCTGTGCTATGCATGTCTATAAATAGGAATCATGCACAAAGCAGCAGTCAGTTTCTGGTAATTAAAATGATTACATCTATAGTGAGTCTGTATTATCAATTCTGTATTCAGAAAGCATACAGTGGTGTTCTAAGCCAATCATTGCCACTTGTGAACATTGTGATGCTTCCCCTCGTTGGTACAGCATACTGATCCGTGTTACAATATTGATTTTCGTGCATACAAGAAAGTTGATCATACAAACCAAATTTAGCATTAATAAATAACTTATTAAGAGAATGAAAAGTAAATTCTGCCATGTTGCATACATTTATTCATAAACTGTCCACCATATCCAGTAATTGCAGGAAAAAGATTGCAAAAGAAATTCCATGAGAATTATAAGACACAAAACAAAAACTGGGTTGGTAATACTTCATTTCAGGTTCTGCAGTGAGTGGTGTTACAAGCATGACTATAGTGGCCTTTGTGATTGATAGTAAGTTATTTTAAATTTGATTTCTTTCTCAAGTTTCTATCAACATGAACATTGCACATTTAATTACATAAACTCTGTTAGATTCTTAGTGATCTGTATCTAAATCAGTTTTACTCAGATTACACATCAGTTTTGATATGTGTAACTGACACATAATTTTTACAGATTTAACTAAACATTTTCTGCTATTTAATATTTATTTGGTATCACTTACCTGTTATACAGATTGCTGATCAGGCAGCATCAACATTTGGGTCATGCTGCTTTAGCAGAGGGGATGCAAAGGTTACTTTGGGTACTGGAACATTCCTTAATGTAAATACTGGACAAACACCACATGCATCTGTAGCAGGTAATATTATGAGCACACACATTATCTGCTGTTGCTGTTAACAATTCTGTTATAATAAATTTTTATACAGGTTGATTTCTTCCACTGTGTACAAACTATAGGGACTGATCTATGAGAGGATACGGAACAAAAAATGTCTAATGAAGCTATGTCTGAATATACATGGTTTCCATACTAGAGACCATTTATTCAATCATACATTGTTACAGAGACTGCAGTCTAATACACACTGTACTATACAGCCACAGCTATAGTATGTGTTGAAGATGGTTTCCATGTGCCTCAACACGTGTGTATGTGCCGTAGCGTGTTCTGTCTCTCACATTCACATTGCCCAGGCTGCATCCGAACAATGTCAAAGGCAGCATGAATATGCTGCTCCAGTGTCTCCATGTCTGGAATGGGCTCTGCATTCACAATACTTTTGAGATGACCCCATAACCAGAAATTGCACTTGTTGAGATACGGTGAATGAGCAGGCCATGCAACTGGACCCCCTCATCCAATACATTGACCAGGGAAGACATAATTGAGATGTGTCTGGGTGCTAACAGTGAAACGGGCTGGAGCACCATCATGTAGCAGCCACATAACCCTTCGAATCATCAATGGCACTTCTTCAAGCAGGAATCAAAGTCACCCACAAGGAACACCAATAGTTCCGGTCTGTTAGGCGACTTGGAAGGAAGACTCGCCCCAAAATACTACCGCCAATTATCCCAGCCCACACACTCCTGCTGCACCGATGCTGATGATTCACTGTCACCATACCATGGAGGTTCTGCATACTATCCCGTAGATGAATGTTATGAAAGTTGGAGATACCACTCAGCTATTAATAGGATGGATGACACAAATGCAAGAATCATGGTTGCCTGGTGAAGAAACCAGAGAGAAAATTGCTCCTGATGTGGAAAGTCAGTCGCTAGTAAGCCCTGCACATGCTGTAAGTGATAAGGCTAGTAACAATTGTCATGGAGAATATTTCACATAGTCCTCTGGCTTACTCTGTACTCATGGGCCAACTGCCTTGTACTGACATGGCAGCTGCCTTCCACATTGTTAATCACATTTTCACCCAAGTCTGATGTCAGAACATTTTTGGTACATCCTTTATGGTTTCCTGCTTACTGAAATGACTCAGTCTCAGAGAAAAGGTGAAACACTGTCGCAAACAATGAATGCTGTGGTTGTTGTCAGCAGGGATAGGTCTCCTGATACAACCTTGCTGCCCGCCACCCGTTGCCATTTGTCTTTCCATACATAAACACTATGTCGACAAGCTCTTGACTGGAATATGGAACCATTGTGTACAACGCTGTATCACATCCATTACAAGGTGAGTCAGCAAGAGAAGTGAATCAAATACAACATTACCGATTACTATGGCAGAAGACAGTGTTAGGGCATGGCATATGACGAACAGTACCACCCTCTAGGAGGAAGTCATGTATACTGTAGCTGTGGCTGCATGGTACAGTGCATATTAGACTGCAGTCTCAGTAACAAAGTATGGTTGAATAAATAGTCTCTGCCATGGAACCTATGCAATTCTGAACATAAGTTCACTATAACTTTTTTGTTCTGTGTCCTCTCATTTGTCAAATCCTAGAGTTTGAACACAGTGGAAAAATCATGCTGTATAATTAATTTTATGCTACTTCTGTGTCAGTTACATGGCAGGAACAAGGCCATGTATTTATGAATTCTGTACCTAAGCAGTTTAGACAGTGATACTATGCTCAAATGAACAATTTTTACACTGGTTTCTGGATTTTAGGGACATGGTTGCTATTTAAATTTTGTTACCCTTCATTAAAAAATTTTGGAGACATTTTAACTGTAATGAAACATTCTATCATCTTATTTAGTGAAAACTATGATAATACTGCCCAGTAGAACAAGTATGAGACCTTTCCAATATATTCACACTAATCACAGTGCAAATATAAACATCCACAGTGAAAAATTTACTGATTCATGGTTATGTATAAGTGATGAAAGGAATTACCAGAATGAGTACCTGGCTCGAAATACAGAAATTGTGACTTGACTTCTGGAAATACTATATTATCTGCCAGCATTCCGATTTGAGCAAGTGATTATTTACACAGTGCGATAAGAAGAGTGTTGTTGGCAACACATCTAGTTGATAAATATATGTAAATTATTGATCTAAATGGAGGTCAAAATATAAACAGTAGCAACAGTGGAGCATGCCGTGGAATGTAACAGGAGGGCATTGGTGTCCTGTTCCCCTGCAGAAATTATGTGGACAATCTCTTCCAACACCTATGTATATGATGTTCAAATATGGGAGACAGCTCATGAACACATACTGCTCAGTTACCTTCCACTAGTCGTAATTTTCTTCATTCCTAGTTTCTTGTCCAATGACATCCTTTTCCTCTCTTTTATTTGTTTTCTTCTAAATTGCCATTCTTTCTTTGTGTCTATACCTATGTTTCTGTCAGTATTCTGTTGTCCCTTTATGTACAAAGCCATTCATTCTTTTTTCCTCATTTTTCTCTCCTCCTGATTTTTCCTGTCACTTTCTAATTATTGTTATACTTCTTGTTGCACTCTCCTCTATTTTCTTCCTATATCCGTTTTGAAATGACAGACTTTTGATTTCCATTAGATCCTTGTATTTCTCGTCGGCCTTGGAGCTGAGTGGTAAATGTAGCTGACTGCCACATGGGGGACAAGGGTTTGATTCCCAGTATTGCCAGGGAATTTTTCTTGAAGGGAGGACTGGAATGGGGTGCACTCTGTCAGATGAGAAGATACTTGGTTGAGTAGTAGTGGTATCTGCTAATATGACAATGGTCAGGAGTGTGATGATGAAAACTCCCCCCCCTTCTCCCTCCCCCCTCCATCCAATTTGCATTCACATGATGCCATTGGCTGATGGATGACATGACTGTTGATCAGGCCCAGTTGGCTCATCTACGGTGAGAATAGTTACATTGTTGCTTGTATTTCCTAAGCATTTCTGTTCTGTTTATATCCGTCATTCCCATTTTTGTCAAACTGAGCATCTACTGCTCATTATTATTTTGGATTTTCTCTCTTCACTGTTATTCCATTGTTACTTCCCTGTATGAGGCCAAGAAGGAAGTTCCTCATTCTGTCAGCAAAGACTGTATTTTTTATGCCTTTTTTTGGGCAGTCAACTTTTTTTATTAATGTACTTTGTAAGATTTTTCCACTGCATATATTCAGCCCCTGAAGTGCAATTTTAGTGTGTCTGCAAAATACCTGCCTACCACTGCTGTATCTCTTTAGTAAATTCAAAACATTGTCAAAACATGAATTTCTTTAGACATGGGAATAGAAAGATTCAGAGGTTACCAAATTCAGTGAATATAGTATATGTACCAACAGTTTGTACACTATATATTTTACTACTTCTCATTGCCAAAACACTTTTGTGGGCAGGTGCATCATCCACACAAATTACAAAATTTTCCTTCTGCAATCCAGGTATTTTTGTGCACATCTTTTCATCCAATTTGTGCAGAAGATTTTCATGTAATTTCAATGAAAGGAGAATTCAATTAAGCATACATAAATTATGAGATAGAATTACTATCCAGTTCATACCCTCAGGAGGTGAAATCTGTAGTACTGCTGATACACACATACAATTTTCACATCATTCCATCCAGCGACTCCTGTGCTTGATCTCCATTATCATATCCCTCCTCTCTTTCTTATTTATACTTTTTATTATATATACACATACAGGGTGTCCTAGGAGGAATGGTCAACCTTCAGCAACATGGCACGAATGATCTTTCGAAGCATAATGTCTATTAAACATGGACTCTAAAACGCATTAAGTGCTATGACCTCTTCTTCGCCTTCAATCACTTTGCTTTCCATATTTTGGGAGAAGGATGTATGGATCAAAATAAGAAAAAAATTGTGCATTAAACATGGGCTCTAAAATGCATACCTTAAGAGTTATGAGCGCTTCCTCCACAGAAGAAGCTCTTGAGGTATTCTATTTAGAGCTGATATTCAGTGAACTATATTTTTTGTTTTGTTCCACACTGCCATCTCTCAAAATACGGAAAGCAAAGAGCTTGCAGTAGAAGTGCATTGTTTCACAGTATCAATGATGAAGTAATGCTCGTGGGTGTTAAAGTATGCATTTTAGAACCCATGTTTACTATACATTTTTGCTTCACATGGCCATTCCTGTTATATCCATGAATATTGATATTCATCCTTGGACTCCTTTATACTGCATTTATTATGACTTTTGTTCCATTTCCTAGTTCTTAGTAGCACTGTTCATCTCTCTTGTCCCTGGTGTATCTTTACTCCTCACTGTGTCCTTATCATCTCGGGACCGAAGCTGACATATTGCTTACCAGTGTGTCATCTCTGACCTATTTTCTTTTACACCTACCCCTCAATCTTTGTGTACGTCCATCTGAAAGTTCTGAAAGCTAGGTAGTGTGTAACTTGTCAAAGTGTGATTGATTATTTATAATGAATTTTGTTAGTAAATATATAATGTGTAAAAAACTATATGTACACAAAATTATGGTGTATTTAGAGGAGAGAAAAATAAATACTTTTCTTGAGTGATGAAAATGTCACAGGTGCACAGTTTCCCTGTTAGGTGTTCATGGAGGTTTTGATGCTAGTGATGTTCAGAGACAGTGTTCAAATTGCCATGTGATGAATATTGTTTTAGAGGTGTTGCTGACCTATGGACTTCTTTTGTTGTGGGGAGATGAAGCACTTGGTGTACAAGATACCAAGAGAGAAGAGCTGGTTGCCTCTTTGGCTGAAAGTGCAGTCATTATTCGTGAAATACTTGGTTGTTTTCAGCATGTTACAAAATGATCAGCACCCAGGTGTCAGTTGTGCATTAATGTAAACAGACAACATCTCCACCAACATCCCTAAAACAGTTTCCATCACGTGGCAGTTTCAACAGCATTTCTGAACATCGCTATTATCAAAACCTTCATGGAATCTAGTGGGGAAACAGTGCACATGTAACATTTTTGTCGCACAAGAATTTGTTTCTTTTTAATCTCCTATAAATACTCTAAACTTTTATATGCATAGTCTTTTTACATCCTGCATGTATTGCAAAAGAGCAGTTAAAATGCCTAACTACATGAAGAGATACATACAAAATGATTGCGAGTGAACATCACATACTGCTTACTTTTGAGCACTCAGTGCTTTGTATCCAAGTGATGAGTAATCCCAGAAAATTATTCCATGAGCTGTAATTGAGAGGAAATATGCAAAATATTTTAGGAGGTTGATTTGTTTGTTTCCAAGACTAGCAATTGTATGAAGAGTAAAAGCAGCTGAACATAATTGTTTGAGCAGTGCAGTAATATGCTTCTCTCAGTTCAAGTTTTCATCTATATGTACACCCAGAAATTTGGAACATTCTACCCTGCTTGCTAACTCCTGTTCATGTGCTGCATGAATTGTTGGTATGAATCTGTTTGTTGTGCATAACTGAATGTAGTTTTGTGTGTTTTCTCAAAATTTCAGGCAAGTCTGTTTTTGGAGAACTAATTAATAATTTATCAAACATCATTAACAATTCCGCCTGTTGCTTTCCCTCTAATAAGATTTATTATAACACTAATGTTGTCTGCAGAAAGTGCCAACTCTTCTTGATGAATATTACATGGAAGCTCACTCACATATATAGGGAATAGGACTGTACTGAAAAGCACACCTCACAGACAAATGAAGATAATCATAGGCAATTATAGAGTAGTGGAAATCAGTATAAAGGCATGGATATTTGTAGGAAAATTAACATTGTCAGCTCGAACAGTTGTACACAGTTTACATGTAATAGTATCAAATCCAGTATACTGACAAACACAGACAAATGGTATTGCATTTAATGTCAGTAGTACAGTATACCAGCAATTCAGGTAGTAGAGGATGAAACTCATTATAAAGGCAGTTGGCTCTTTGTGTTGTTAGTGTGTGCACATGTGCCTCTACTGCAGAAAGGAAACAGACACCATTAGTGACAGTGCGTGTTGTGTCCATAAACCAGGACTGTAGAATGCCACATGTAAAACAGTGATTATGAGATGAAAAAGCAAGAATCAGTGTGTACATGGAAATGGGCCTCTCTAACCATCAAATAACCAAGAAGTTGAACTGTTCAAGCACAGCGATTGATAATTTCAGTAGATTGGGCATACAATTGGATAGAGTGATTTTCACTGAAGAGAAGTAGTTTAATTTATATGGGTCTGATGAATTTCAGTACTATTGGCATGATCTGAGAACAGAGCACAGGTAAGAATGAGCAAAAATTTTGGTGGTGGAAGTGTTATGATTTGGGCAGTCTTCTGCACTAAAGGAAACTCGTGCATTTGTTGACTGAACACTACAACATGCACACTGAGATGCTAGGGACATAACTGATTAGAATGTATGAGGACCTAGGGAACAGAAGTCTAATGTTCCAACAAGATAATACATTTGTGCATGTTCCTGCTGCAACCAAAAAATCGTTTGAAGATAAAGATATCTGTCTTGCCCTGGCCTGCACGTAGTCCAGATATGAACCTCATGGAAAACCTTTGGGGAATACTTGCAAGGCATGTTTATCATACTAGAAGGCAATCTGAGGTCGTACGTGAGCTGAAAAGTGCGATACGAGAAGAGGGGGCAACAGTTTCACTGTAAGAACTACAAAACCTAACAAAATTGACGCAGAAGAGAATTTTTGAGGTAATTGTGAGGAATGGAAATCGGACAAAGTACCAACAATGCAATAACACAACATGACAGTTTCTAACCATGAAATACAAACACCTTATTTTGGTACTCATGTCATGAAAGGAACTATGTAATTTCGTGATAATTGTTTATGTCTTACATGTATCTACTCCTTTCATGTCAAATTCAATACAGTATGCTACAGACATTGTACTATTACTGTTGTAGAAACCCTGCCTTTATACTGATTTCCACTACTGTAATGTACAGACCGGAGGGGAACGTAAGGGAATAGTAGGTGAATATTCAGTACACCTGAGGACAAATAAAAATGAGGAAAGATTAACTGAACTTCGTTGAGGACACAAAATGAGACTGATGACAACACACTTCAGGGCCAAAGTGGGTAAGAGAAAGACATGAACAATCTCATGCACCCACCTCGGGGAATTACAGACTGACCCTGTAGCAGCCAGTGGGACAAACACTGGAGAGATAATGAACATCAAGGCTAGGAAGAGCACAAAACTCAGATCACTATCTTACAAAAGTCAAGTGGCATCGGATTCCAAACAAATGAGGAGAGCCATAGGTGCATATGAATAAGGCAATAAGAAACATTAAACAATGAAAATATCCATTTTTGACTGTATAATATAACTGGATGGATAAAAAAATCTAGTCACCAAGCGGTGGCAGAACACACACATAAAAAATGTTTATAATTATGCAAGCTTTTGGAGCCAGTGGCTCCTTCTTCAGGCAGAAGAGTTGAAGGGGAAAGAAGAGGGGTGATGAAAAAGGACTGGAGAGATCCTGGAAAAGTGGTAGACTTCAGGAAAGTCACCCAGAACCACACGTCAGGGGAGACTTTACTGGACAGGATGAGAATGAAAGACATCCCATCTAGTAAGCCTCCTCTGACATGTGGTTCTGGGTGACTTTTCTGAAATCTACCCCTTGTCCTAGACCTCTCCAGTCCTTTTCCTTCACCCTTCTTCCTTCCCCTTCAACTGTTCTGCCTGAAGAAGGAGCCACTGTCTCTGAAAGCTTGCCTAATTATAGCCTACTTATGTGTGTGTGTTCTGCTGCTGCCTGGTGAGTAGACTTTTTATCTGTCCTATTAGATAATAAGAAGTATTACGATAGACAGATATAAATTAAGACTCAGTTGAGACACATACAAGGGAGAAGTGGAACATACATGAAAGGGAAATCATGAAGCTGAACATGGCAAGCAGGCTGAACTATGAGTGAAAGAAGAAAAGAAAAAAAAGCACTGGTACATGGAACAAAGATGGTGGGCCAGCAGTAGAGAAGAACAGGAAAGATGGGAGCGAGCAGAAAGAACAACCCAGAAGAATGGGAGATTTTCTTCAGAGTAAGGAAGGAAGCGGCCAGAACAGGTAAGGTGGACCAGAAGACAGGGGATGAAGGTGGAACAGGACGAAATTTAGAACAAGTTTAGGAAACTCAACAGTAGAGACAATATCAGGAAATTCAAAAAGATTCTGATCGGCTTCAGGGGTAGAGAAATGCTTGTAAAAGATATTAAAGGAGGTCTGGCCATTACTGCGAAGGAGAACTATAGGATAATTGCATTGTACTTAATCAACCTGCTGAACTGCAAACCACCTGAAGATGAGCTGGAATTGGTAACTGGCACAGAATAGGAGAGGAAGGGGGAAGGGGGGAAGAGGCATGCCTTCCAATCAGGAATGTGGCTGAACAGGCTGTAGGTGATTTACCAAATAGTAAGACAACTGAAGAAGATGGAGTATCAGATGAGATGATAGAGTTGGGATGCGTCAAGACAGTAGACAACATGACCGAGGTTTTCTGCTAGATTTAGAGACAAAGAAGTTACCAGAAGGATGGGAGGATTTGATTATAGCACCAAAACGTGAAAAGGGGGTCAAAAGGGAAGCAAAAAATTACAGGAGAATATCACTACTAGAGGTTGGCTGCAAGGTACTGTTGAAAGTTCTCCTGACGAGATTAAAACAACAGATAGAAAGTGCATTTGGAGATGATCAAGCAGGCTGTAGGAAGGAAAGAGAATGCATAGAACAGATATTTAACCTGAAACAACTGATAGAACATAGGGCCTTAAAACACAAACCATAGTAACTCGATAAACATACTCTTAGAAGGATCCTGAAGAACAAAGGACTAGGTGGCATTACATGAGGAATAATAATGGAAATTCTGACAGACACAAAGGCATGGGTGAGATTCAGAGGAGCACTTTTGGAAGAGTTTTAGATCAAAATCAGTGTCACACACAGAGATGGAGTGTTGTCAGTTTTGTTCACCATAGCATAGATGAAGTGATCAGACAATGTGGAGAGCAGTAAATGAGAAAATGGATATACCAAAGACATGCAAGAAGGATAATTGGGCCCAAGTGGATTGCCTAGCCTTTACAGATAACATAGCAGTATTAAGTGAGACAGAAAAAGATGCAGAGATATAGCTAACAACCTATGTCAGATAGCCAAAAGGTTGGGGCTGGGGATTGCCTAGAACAAGACAAAGGCATTGAATACCACTGGAGATTGGAAAACATCAGAAGGTACCATGCAAAAAGTGGACAAATTTAAATATCTGGGAAAATATATAAAAGTAAGAAACAAGAAAAATGAGGGAATGATGGAGAGAGGGAAGAAGATGATGTCAGGCTTCTGTATGATCAGAAATACGTACTGTAAAGATACTATATCCACAGATGCAAAGAGAAGATACTGCAAGCCAATGGTGAGGAATGTGGTACTGTATGCAGCTGAGAAGATAATACTAAGGAGGAATGCTGCAGAACAAGTAGGAAAACGAGAGAAAAATACTGAGGATACTACTAGGCACTAAAATAGGTGACTAGGCACTAAAATAGTTGGTGAGAGAGAGAGATGCAAAGAACTAGGAAGGAGCAGTACTGAAGCTTTAGGACAATATTAGGAGAAATCAGATGGAAAAGGGCACAATTTGCCAGACATGTAATCAGTATGAACATGGATAGAATGAAGAAAAGGGTATGGGAGAAAATAGGGAGGACGAGAAAAAAGCCGAAACCAAATGAGTTGCTGAACTTAAGGAGGATTGGTTGGAATTGGGGATCAAAGTGGAAGGGAAGGAGAATAGGAGAAACAAGTAGAAACTGACCGCTATTCCAGGGACTGAAGACATAGAAGGATGTACGGAAAGGATAGTATGTCACCAGTGTAGCAGACAAGAGGATACTGAAGGAAGATCTCAGAAGAAGAGCAGGAGAGAAGAGGGAGAAGGATGACGAGCTTGTGGGGGAGTGGAGCCAGAATTGAAGCCTGTGGGCTCTTTTTGTGATTTTTTCCCCCAGTCACTAAAATTTTCTCTCATTCCAACAATATTCAGATTATTCAGAACAACTTTTTGCATTCTGTTAATTATGTATGATTCAACCCAGTTGTGTGTAAAGCCATCAATTCTATAAAAACATAAGTTTCTCTGGGATTGTAACATCTACACAGTGCAGCATCTTAGAGAGATCACAAAAAATGTCAGCTGGTAATGTTTTATTATGTAATGCTTGTAATATTTGGTGATTGAATGTATGAAAACATTCTCAGTCGTGCAACCCTTGGTGGAATCCAGACTGTGATGTACTAGGCAAATTATTTCTACTTACATGAGAGACTACTCTTGAGTAACGTGATTCTTCAACTGCTCCCAGTATAATTTATGATGAAAAAGTTCATGAGTGAACAGCTCCTTATCACTGTCCACTGAGCACAGCATTTCAGCAACTGACGACATTGCCATCACCCTGTGCACTGGTGAACTGATTGCCCAGGAGCTAGTATAAAGCTTATAGCTCTTCCCTCCTTGTTCCTAACTGGTGTTCTGCATGCAGTCCGTGTCCTGGTGTGGGGGTTCATCCAGCATCTCCTCCCTCTCTCCTCCCAGTACCAAGTCACTCTGTCTGAGGTTTGTGCCCAGGGACGCATGCTGGTGGCACCTCCACTGTTGCTCTGCCTGCCCCCCAGAGCCAATGCATTGTCAGGCATCACCTTGCTCTTCTTATCAGACTCCCTGCAGATTCCTAGGCCTCACTAAGAATGTAGTCACTGTCACAATTCATCAATGGTTCTGATGCACAAATCTAAAGAGATTCTTTAATGACACAGTCACAAAAGTAAGACATCTGTGTCAGAACCCTAATATGGCTGTACTCCATTCTGTCTAATTCCAAAAGGCAATGTTCCATGACTTCCGACTTTTTAGGCTACTGCAGTCTGGTGTGCTGTTGATGTTCTCAGCAATGATCATAGACACTAAGCACATTTGACCTATGTAGGTCATGCCACATTGGCAGGGGATCTGATAGATCCTGGATTTCCATACTCCAAAGTTGTTCTTGACAGTACCAAGCAGTGCCTGTATTTTAGCTAGTGGATGTAAGATAATCTTCACTTGATGTTTATGAATTCAAATGGCTCTGAGCACTATGGGACTTAACATCTTTGGTCATCAGTCCCCTAGAACTTAGAACTACTTAAAACCTAACTAACCTAAGGACATCACCTACATCCATGCCCGAGGCAGGATTCGAACCTGCGACCATAGCGGTCACGCGGTTCCCGACTGAAGCGCCTAGAACTGCACGGCCACACCGGCCGGCTTTATGAATTCAATCTTTGTAGATAAATAAATATAATACAATAAATGCAATGGTCACATCCTCCTTAAGTTTACCTTAGGCTTAGTGATTGTGACATCCTTGTGAGCTTTACCACTGTCTCTGTTTTCACCAGAGTACCTGTATACAAATCTTTGGAACTGATTGTCCAGAAATTTGACAGACCTTTATAGGCATGTCTTGACATTAACAGTGGTTGCTGGGATCAGACAGAGGGAGTAGCCATGGGATGCCACTTTCACCAGTGGAACATTAATGAGGAAGCCCTGAAATCAGTGAAGGACACTGTCATCGTAAGGCCACATAGAAGAGGCAAGAAAAATAATTTCCTCATACATCTGAATTCCATACATCAGAACATCAATTTTACCAAGGAAGTTGAAATGAAAGAAGTTTTCCCATTTCTGGATGTCCTGGTAAAAAAGAGGAGCAGATGGCACATTGGGCCATAGCATGTAGCATAAAAAGTGACACACACAAGCCTGTATTTGCATCCAGACAGCTGTCACCACCTGGTGCAGAGGAATGACATGCTCAAAACATTGGTACATAGAAGTCACATCCTCTCCAGCACTGAGAGCCTCAACCAAGAACTTGAAAATCTGAGGACGGTGTTCCTGCAATGCCCATTGCATTTAATCCATTTTGTGGCACATTATATAGAAAGACTGCACAAATACTTCGAAAACATCAAGTGAAGACTGTCTTCCACTCACCAAGTGAAACACAAGCACTGCTTAGTAGTATTAAGTACAACCTCAGACTACAGGAATCTGGGGTCTTATCAGATCGCCTGCAAATGTGGCCTGACTTATATAGATCAAACGGTGTGTGCTGTCAAAGATTATTGCCGAGAATACCAACAGCACACCAGACTTCAACAGCCTAACAAGTTGGCAGACACAGAACATTGCCTATCAAAATTATACGAAATGGATTAGGACCATGCTAAGACTCTGAAGACTCTGACACAGACATCAAACTGCTGGAACGTGTCATTAAAGAATCCATTGAGATTCAAATAAGGGAACTGCTGATGAATTGCAATAGTGATTAAGTCCTTAGTAATGCCTGGGGACCCACATTGAGTCTTGAGTGATAAGAGGAGAGCGGTGTCCCGCAGTGAACTGACTTGGTGGGGAAGGCAGAGCAGCAGTGGAGATGCTCTCAGCAGATATCCCTGAGGGCGAAATTCGGACAGAGGGACTTGATGGAGGGAGGAGGAAGGAAGGGGGGGGGGGGGGTGATGGATGAATGCCCACTTTTGGACATGGACCAGGTGCAGAATGCCAGGCCAGATGAAGGGGATAGGAGATATAAGCCCTGCATCAGGTCATAGGTAATCAGTTCGTCAGAGCACTGATGCTGGTAACATAGTAGTATACTGAAATATTATGCAAGTGAAGCAGTAAGTAACTACAACATTCAGAAAAATCGAATGTTAAAAGGCCACTATCATTCAGTACAGGCAAAATAGTCTTTTCCAATCCAGTCAGATGCATTTCCACCAAAGCATGAATCAGCAGACTCAACAGATGAAAGACAAAAGGAAGAGGCAACAACTCAGTTCTGGAAAGGTCTTTGGGAAATTGAAAAAGAGTACAACAAAACTGCTCAGTGGATAAGGGAATCTGAGAAGAACTTTTCTAAGATTGGAATGCAACAGCTGGATATCATATCTGAAATGAGTGAAGAAAGTCAAGAATGAGACATGTCTTTGCAACAAATAACTGCATGACTTCTAGCTCAAACAAGTGACCAATCAGCATATGAAAACAGGTCAACGCTTTAATACAATGCTACAGGTGGGAAACATCGGTGGATGGCAAACAACTGGAAAAAGTATTTCATTTAGAAGGGCACAGCTAAAGGGGCAATATCTATAAATTGCAGTTTAGTATTATGACTGCCAATCATTTTCAAGTTGCTGATAGGCATTATAGCCAGCAAAATTCAGGACTTTTGGGAAGAAAACATCCTCATACCAGCAGAACAAAAAGGTAATAAGTGAAGAATCTGGGGCACGAAAGATCAGCTCATGATTGACAAAATTATGTGGATATCTGCAAATTTGGGGAAACAAATCTGCACATGACTTGGATTGACTGAAAAAAAAGGCATTTGACTCACTGCATGCAGTTGAACCATAAAGTGCCTGGAAACCAGGAAAAACATTAGCAGATTCATAGAAAATGTGATGGAGCATCAGGAAGCATCACTATTCATCAGCAATGAAAATTACGGGATAGTCTTGTTGGAAATGAATGTTATGGACTAGTTGACATCAAGAGATATATTTTCCAGGGGGCACTTGTCCCCACTGCTGTTCATCATCACCTCAATCGCACTGTCAACCATCTCACAGAAAACAAACCTGTGCTATTGAAAAGTGAGAAATTTTCAGAAAATAACACATCTGGTCTACAGGGATTTCTTAAAGCTCTATGGAAAACCAGAAATTGAAATCCGCTCTCTAATGATTGCAGGTTGAGTCTTCAGCAGTGACATTCACATGGAATTCTGCTTAGACAAGTGTACAACACTGATGCTAAAGAAGGGCAAAATCTCAGAAAGTGAAGGCATGAAATATCAAATGGGCAAACTATGATGTGCCAGCAGCCAGAGGCCTGCTATAGATAAGCTATGTATGCATTTTGCAGCTGAAAAACATCAAGTGTGGGCATTGAAAAAAATGTGGTCAGGAAAGAGTGCATTCAGAGTCTAGAGCTTTCTGTTAATTAATTTTGTGTACTTCATACAAAAGTATCTAATGTGAGTGAATTATTATCTTCTTGAATTAAAAATTATTGTTTGAACAGAATGAGAATGTATTCCAAATTATCATACTCTTGCAAATGAAACTGTTTTTATAGGACATACAGTTATTCCAAATAGTGTTAGATAATGAATAATAAATGTGAAAGCAATAAACACATATGTAAATGTGTGATAACATAATAAAATATGCAATGCATCAAGTATTTAACTAGAAATTGTGTATCATCTACTCCTGTAAAAAATCTAAGCCAGTTATGTTACAATTGCAATATAATTGACAGTTCGTCCAATAAAACATTACATGGGCAGTTTGTGGAGAAGATTTAAAGCAAAATAGATAAGAGGAAGGCCTAGTCTTGGCTGAGCAATGGAATCCTAAAGAACTAAACTGAGTGACTGATTTTTGCAGCACCATAAAAAGTCTTCAAGCTAATGCCATTAGAACCAACCTAGAAATCATCAGAAGACTCAAAGTGCAAACTATGCAAAGAAGCTGAGGAAACCATTGATCAAATCTTGAGCTGCTGCAAAAAGATTTCTCAGACTGATTACAAACAGACATACAATGCTGTGGCAAAAATTATCCACTAGAATTCATTCCAAAATTACTATCTGTTGACGGGAAAGAAATGATGGGACCACAAGTCACAAAAAATGCTGAAAACAAACATCTCATTCACTTTGAGACTATTTACTGTGATCAGCTTGAATTATCCACTGATATCTCTCACAGGCTTAGACACTTGGGAAATGTCCAACTAGAGATAAAATATAAAATCCAGCATAGTGTTCTAATTTGCTTTGTTCACTGTAAAAATTACAATTATATCACCCATTAGTCATTCTGAATATTGTTTATGATAATTATTTTTCTTGTAAATTATTATTAATTTCTGTTGACTGGCTTCATTTTTGCAAATCATGTCTGATGCAGTTACACTGCACTAAAGAGAATTGTAGTTGTATGAGATTTTCTCAGATTTGCACATAATTAGTAGTTGTGTAATATAAATGTGGAATCTAAATGTCAAGAGAAACACTCTATGAATGAAAATAACATTTATTTATTCCAGGATTATATCCACTTATTGGCTGGAAACTGGATGATGAAATTACATACATAGTAGAGGGGGCTTCAAATGACACAGGATCCCTAATTAACTGGGCACAAACTGTTGGTAAGTAACGTGATTTGGCAGCTGAAATAAATTACAAAAGATTGATAGTTTACTGCAAATGTGAATATTCAGGTTGAAAAAAGAAATATCTTAACATATGATATATGTTTTACTATAGCTGCTTACCACACAAGTCTGTGTACCAGAATTTAATATGATACCACACTTATGTTAACTTTTCCTGTTTGGTTTCACAGTCATTTTTGCTATGAATACATAATAATCTATTTTAAAAGTTCTGGAATCGAGATGAAAACAGCACCAGTGCCACTACTTCCATCCCATAGCCCTACACCAGCACATTATTTCAATGTTTCTGATACTTATGTGATTGTACTCCAGTTTTTTGTACCCTTTTATGAGGCTATTATTTCTATAAAATTTAGTTCCAATTTCATGAATGTACAGTTGACCTCGTGTGGTCTTCCCAGTACTGATAACTGGTTTTGCTACTTGACTGTCTTGTGTGGTTTCAGAAGGTAGCTAACTGTTCTTGACAATGAAGTAAGTGAAAACACAATGAAACTAATTCTGTATGAGGCACTATCACAGTGACTCACTCTTAACATAATATGTTTTCTTCGGAGGAAAAATAAGTTACCACTCTCAGTTCTTGTTTTATAAATTACAAGCATGGAATTTACATGCATATGACAAACTGCAACTTTCTGGGCATCGTGTATGTCAGAAGAACAGGATATTGTATTGTCAAGTCTGGCATTATTACTAACTGTAACAAAAACTTTGCATTTGAGTGCTATATAAATATTACATGGTTTTGTGAGTTTTCATTTGTAAAATAATTAAAATGATAAAATGTTTTATAGTAGAGTCTCCTTCAAAGAAAATAAAATGAAATTGTTTAATTGTGTGAATGTCAGTGCCAGATGATGAACCTCTTATCAGAATTGACAGTGGTTAGAAAGAAAAAAATTTGCTATTCTCATAAAGAATCTTGTGATGCACAATGTTAGTACGCTTACAGATCTTCTTGTGGTTCCTGTTATAATAATCAGTTTATTTATAATCATTAAGTCTTAAGGAAACTTTATTCAGAAGGTGACATTTGTGCTTAAATGTTGAATTCCTAATTGGAGGCATAGGTGCATGAGTGCCATACTGACTACACCAAGATATGTGCTGTATTAAATTTCCATAATATATATCATGTTTGCCATATTGTGAATGTCATGGTACACACAAAACATGAACAAAATTTAGTAGTGTGAGTCACAAAATAGCCAGACATAGTGATGAGTCTACAGTTGTTTAGACAGTTACTTAGTAAATGTTAGTTACCTGAAAAATGAAGAAATTGCTTTTACGACTTCCTATATTTTGTGCGGAATTTCAAAGATGAAAATATTCATGGGCTATAGCAGCATGGAATGAATATTGATTAATCCATGACGAAGAACAGGATTGCTGTCGGAGAGCTGTCAAATACTTTAGAGAAACTGACATGTCACCAAGGAAAGGAACACTCAGATATCTGTGCTTCAGTATTTCTTGCTATCCGTGACACTATAATCAAATGAGGAAAATGTGTTCATGTTCAGTGTCACCTCACGTAACCAATGAGAAAATTATGTTCTGTTGTTTATGGTGTTCGGAAAATTATGAAGCGAAAACTTATACTCATGGAAAATTGTCTTGTGCACCTACCTAATGGTCTATAGTACCGACTTTCATTCTAATTACGGTGCCAACACGTCAAGTTCTGGACTCAATGAGACACTAAAAGCATTGGTTCCCTGTAAGCACTCAACCGCTAAACAGGTTGGTAAGAGCTAGGCCAAATCCCTAGGTGTACACATCTTGCTCAGTGACATTCAGTGGAGGGATCACAAAGCATTCTAGAGTCCATAACGAGTTCCTCAGACTATTCTGAGGCAATTCAGAAGTAACTGACTGAGGCATTAGCTTAGCTGAAGGTACTGGTCATCTGTAAGGAACTGTAGGTGCACAAACACATGGAACTGTTTGATTCACCAATGAGAGTCTTTGGTAGATGTATTAGGGGGTCCTCTTTCATTTCATGCTAACATTCTCCGTATGAGAGCAATGAATTCAGGGAGAACAGTTGCCTCTTCCTACCAAAGGTGGTTTGGATGACCCCCCCCCCCCCCCCCCCCCCCCGTCCTCCTCCCCTGCCCCCCCTCCACACACACAAACTGGAAAGAGAGGGGGGGGGGAGAAAGAGAGAGAGAGAGAGAGAGAGAGATTAATGAGGCACACCATGTACACATAAACACATCACAACAGTGGATACTGCAGCTGGCTCAGCAGTCATTTCAGTGATTTTTTTTTGTGAAGTGTTTCAGGGGTCAGACTCCATACAACAGACTTGGCTAATGGACACAGACTAGAGCTGCATTTCATTCTGGCTTTTCTGTGTTAAACTTGCCTAGCAGTGACTGGGCTATAATTGCGCTTTTCATTGTAATGCTCACAGCATTGCGTCCTGTAATTGCTGTGTCAGTAAGTAGTGGCTGTTTCACACTACAGACATGTTCAAATTATTAGAGTTAAGACATTTTTTCCAAAACTTTACATTTATTGCACATTTACATCCACATACAGATTGTTTGTACATTCAATACTTTGTATGCATATCTTTGTTCTTAAACAACATTTTTATCCTGTTTGGCATAGTTTTTATTAACTTTTCACGTGACATTTTAATATCATTGTCATGGTACCAGATTTCCCTTGTTTCTCCATGAGATCTTGTTTGATCGTTATTGTAAATTTCCTTATCCTCTGTCTCACAATAGCTCATAAATTTTCAGTTGGTTTCATATCAGGGCTGTTCCCTGGCCAGGGCAACAATTTCAGTTTCTTTTCTTCCAAGTACTTTGAAACACTTTTGGCCTTGTGGCAGGGTACCCATCATGCATAAAAATGGCATCTTTATTAGGAAACCACTCATTTATTTGGGATAAATGTTCCTTTTCAAGGACTTTTTTATATTGTTCTCGCCTCATTGTCCCTTCAACAATGTGTAATCTGCCAGGACTTTTCACAGACATCACACTCCAGACCATAGTGGAAGTTGGATGCTTCACGCATTGCTGCACACACTCAGCTTTGAACTGTTCTCCTTGTCTGTAATGAACATACTGACTCCTTTCTTCCATCACAGTGAACACACATTCATCACTGAAACATGTGTATGAAATTACAAGTTAGAAAAGTTGGGAATAGTAGCATAGGAGACCTCAAAAGTCCCAAAATTCAAATGTGCATTTCTTCATTGTCAATAAAACATCACAATTTCAAGCCAAAACTCCTAACTTTAGATAATAGACCCAGTTAATTTACCATATTATTACACATACATTATACCAGTCCTTATTTGTCCACCCCTGAAGTTGTTTAGCCCACTGCAATCCTTTGGTTTTCATGGCAGGTGTGATTTTCGGTTTTTTCGTTGGTCGGCATTCCTTAAACCACATTCAGACAGCCTCCTATTGACTGTCACAGGTGAAACTTCAACACCCAAACCTTTCATCTGATGGCTCACATATGTAGAAGTAAGTTTACAGTTCAATGTTGCCATGTTTGTAAGTCTTCTCATTGTTCTAGGACTGTTTTCTTTTATGTCCACATTTTACGTTCCCTTGGCTTGTATTCAACACCTTTCTACACTGAAAGTTTGATCCTGCTGACAGTTTTCTGTGTTATTCTCATTCTGTCAGCAATTACTTTCCATGTACAGCGATTTTCAGCAAGAAGTGGTATCACAGGCATACCTTTCCAAAGTGAAACACCTTTTGTCTTCTCCATAACCTCACTTTCTTTGGAAACTCCACAATTTATTCCAAAAGCTAAAATTGTGCAAGTTCACAAGCTATATACTGTCTTGTTAATGCTGCGAGAAGTTGACAAAATAAATAAGAAGCTGAAGTGTACCACAGAAACATAAAACATTACTTTAAACACATTTTAAAACCATGTACACAGACAACTAACACCAACATG